>NC_084501.1:7930417-8249703 GCF_030035675.1 Rhineura floridana
GTAACTTGAGCCCCTTATTCTGTGTCCTGCACTCTGGGACGATCGAGAAGGGATCCTGGCCCTCCAGGATATGCTAGGGTAAAATGTGCATCAAAACATATATTCTTCAAAATAACATGCAAACATGCATTATATTAGGGGAAATTGCTGCGCAAAAATATTGGGTAAAAGTGCATACAAAAAGGTGTCTATTAGGAGAAATTTGCACTAAAGTGCTGATGAATATTCATGAGGACTTTTTTTTTAAAAAAAATCACAAACTGATGAAAATGTAGAGAATTGAACTGAAGGTTGGAAAAATGAGAAACCGGAATAGAGAGCTTCGCCCCTGCCTCGCTGAGTCTGCCTCAGTTTCTTCTCATGAATTTGGTTTCCTTCTATGCTGCCTCTGCAGCGCATGGGAAAAGGGGAAAGGGGGAGGGGAAAAGATCCAACATGCTCCAACGAACACTCCATCAAGGGTTGCCTGCTGGAGGCACCATTTTATCTCCCCAAACCAACCCCTCTTCCCTTTCCCCACATCTGTTTCCCCTCCTCTCAGCAAACTCAGGCTTTTTTTTTAATGAGGACTAGTCTGCCTGGCTGCCTGAGGGCAAATCACCTCTTTGTCAGCTTGGGAAAGAAGGGATGGGAGCAATATAACAACAGCCAGCCGGGAAAGGTAAGGAAGTAATAAGAGGGGGATGGTCATGAAGCAGTATGAGTCCTTTATTCCCCTGACAGGACTCTTGTGCCTTTCACAGCTGCCTGACAGACAGAAACCCAACATGTGAAGAGTTCCTCTTGGTCCTTAGAGAGGTCTGGGGTGTGTCTGAAGTGAAGCAGGATCTGTATGAAGCTGTATGAGTTGAAGCAGGGAGCCCCCTAAACCTTTTGTGGCACCTCGGCGATCCAGACATTTAAAAAATGCTGCAGGCAAGCATCTACTAGAAGTGAAGCTATTTGTTTAAGCTTACTGTATAAAGAAAAAAAGGGTGTGTGTGAGGGGGAGAGGGAACAGTGTTGCAAAACTGAAACTCATGTCTAACTTTAGGAAACTCTCAGGATTTGTAAGCTGCCTTGAGTGCCCTATTATAGGGTAGAAGGGTGGGATAGAAATATTTTAAATAAATAAAATAAGGTTCAGGAGGGGGAGCTCCGTTCTGATTTGATAGGTCAAGCTTGTAAACAAAGGGAATTATTTTACACAGCAAGTGCATTCCTTTTAGTTCTGTCCACAGCACAATGAAATTTAAAGTTACCTAACACAAGAGCCCCTGGACCTATTTGTCTGCAATTTAGCAAGTTTCTTACCCAGGGACACCTCTTTCGTGTCAGCAATGTTCAGACCAATTTCCTACAAAACACTAAGGGAGGCCAGGGGATTCCTTTTCACCCACCCCAAAATGGACATGGCTGCCCTCGCAAGAAAACCAGTGCAGCTATTTTTCTGACGTTTCAGCAGGATTCATGCCCTCCGAAAGGGTGATGTCGCCTGCAAATTTCATCTAATTTCCTTTACAGATGTTTCCTTAAAAACAAAACAAAATGTCAAGGCGTCCAGCACAACCACAAAAAGCCCTAGATGCATTTGCCTGTCATGTGGGTCACTTCAACTCACCTCTAAGAATGGCAAGGACAGCCTGGATGAGTCCCAGTGGAGGTTAATCCCTAACATTGCCGTGTGAATCATACACTCCGCAGCGTGGATTTCAGGGTCAGAAGGAGTTTCATAGCCAACCAGAGTGCCCTTTGTGCCGAAATACACATCAGGCATTTACTTTCGCCTCTCTGCCTTTTAATCCTCTCTGACCACCCTCACCAAAGCGCTGTCATATTTTAACCAAGACAAAGACGATAGACTTTAAATATCACACTCAAGTGATGTTTCATTCCCAGCTGGTTTGTTGGAGGTTGAGACTCACCAGAAATAAAGCCCAACCCCTTTTAGAGGGTCTCAGTGAAGGGTACTATAATAGAGAATCCTTCTTCCTCTGGGATGCATCGTACCACCTAGAGAAAAAAAGAGATATTTATCCCATTATCCAAGCAGATCATTGCCAGTGCTCCTCTTCTGGAGATCTTCAGAGATCCCTGGGAACCACCTGTCTTGGCATAGCCCGCCTCAGATTTTACGGCAACCTCCATCAGCCATCTTAGTAGCCAACGGGTGGCTAGTTCCATTACTGTTTTGATTGCTTGGCTTTTGGATGTAGTTGCCGGCAATTGGTAGAATTGCCAGAAAGTGGGCAATAAATAGCTAAATCTGTCCCCTTCCTCTTCTTAAACAGCAGTGGACTTTCCGGCTCACCACTATGGGATTTGCAGAGCTCTTAGAACAAGTTGGTAGCCTGGGGCGCTTCCAGATCATCCACGTGACCCTGCTGACCATCCCCGTCTTCATGATGGCCAGTCACATGATACTGCAGAACTTTACCGCAGCCACCCCGGATCACCACTGCTTGGTCCACCACCACGGTGCCACGTCTGGGAATCAAAGCCTGGGAGAGGAGGATCTCCTCAAGGTCTCCATCCCCGTGGATGAGAAGAGGCAGCCCAACCAATGCCACCGCTTTGTCCACCACCAGTGGTGGCTCTTGAACTCCACCATCGTGAACAGGACTGAGATGGAGACGGAGCCGTGCAAGGATGGGTGGGTGTATGACAGGAGGGTCTTCCCTAACACCATCGTCACTGAGGTGAGACCAGATGTTGCCTGGGTCCGGGCTGTTGAGCTGGTGAACGTTCTAAGTAAGGGGCAATCAACCTTTTCTCTGTCAAAGAGCCACACTCCCTTGAGGGTGATCTCTTTGGGGTGGCATACTGGTGATGGGCTAGGCCAAAGAAAAAGGTGGGCAGATCTAGATCCAAAAGTGGGAGGGGCTTCTCTCTCTCTCTCTCTCTCTCTCCTACTCTGTTCTGTTGCTCCTTTCTTATTGATTGATTGATTGATTGATTGATTGATTGATTGATTGATTGATTGATTGTACTTATATACCGCCCCATAGCCGAAGCTCTCTGGGCATTTTACAGTAACTAAAAACATTAAAACAAATATACAAATTTAAAAACACATCTTTTAAAAACAATTTAAAACACAATTTAAAAATTTAAAACAATTTAAAACACAATTTAAAAATTTAAAACAATTTAAAACAATTTAAAAATTTAAAACAATTTAAAACACATGCTAAAATGCCTGTGAGAAGAGGAAAGTCTTGACCTGGCGCCAAAAAGATAACAGGGTTGGCGCCAGGCGCACCTCGTTTTAAATCTCATTTTAAATCTTTTTTTTTAAAGAAAATAACTGAAGGTTAAACCCCCCTCTCCCCAGTCCCATATCTGTACCTAGTAGGCATGGTATAGAAGCAATTGTAGATTAGTAAGTGTGGGGCTGTTCTTCTATATCTCCCCTTCTTCTTCTCCCTTCTCTCAGTTTCTTCCTCCTCACCCTGCGAGGGGGGACAATTCATGCTTGCCATAAGTCTGAACTGATCATTCACAGAAGGGGCTTTAGAAACTAGGTAAAGGGCTTCATGAGATGAGGCAGGTTGCCCACCCCTGTTCTACGCATACCAAGAAGCGTCTTGAGGTCAAGGTTGTGTGCAATATGCCTTTCCCAAGTTTGTATCATGCACCAGGACAAAAGAGGGTACTGGGTGGGTGCCCAGTTTAGCTTCCTCGGGATCTTAGTGGTTAAGCAAAAGTCTAGCCTCTATTGCTACAGCAGACAAGCTAGAAAAATCCTGTGTCTTGTAGTCCCAAGTTGGACCTGATCAAGCCCTGCTAGATCAGAGCATGATTTCGGCTAGTCCACAGGCAAGGCATAAAGGGAATAACCTCCTCCTCTGGTTCTCCTCTCCATACATTTAGTAATTATAGGCAGATAGCCTCTATGCATGGGGGCTCTGTTTCGCTATCCTGGTTAAAAGCTGTTGATAGACTCCACTGTTGGAAGTACAACACCAGTGTGTGACTTAAGGAGTTAATTCTGTTATCGGCCTGGATGACAACTGACTCTGGTTGGCTGGAGATGCTAGTCAGTTGGGAGTTAGCAGTCAGTTGGGATTTCACAGTTGGAGAAATTGGAGGGAGAAGTCATTCTGAAGGAGTTTCATACCTGCGTAGGCCTGACCTAAGAAAGACAAACCTCTCTGTTGACTGTTCCTCACATTAAATACTGTTTATGTTCATTTTACCTCAGTAACGTTTATTTTCCCTCTGGACTTGGTCGGCTTTATTCCAGTCACTCTGCTAACATGCACTCCATAAGAACATAAGAAGAGACGACTGGATCAGGTGGAAGACCTGTCTAGGGCAGCATCCTGATTCCCACAGTGGCCAATCAGGTGCCTCCAGGAAGCCCATGAGCAGGGTGTGAAGGCAGTAGCAGCAGGTAGCTCCATGTCAGTGGCATCTGCTCTAGGTTTTAGTCCAACCATTCAAGGAGCTGTCCTTGAAAGTTCAGAATAAAACCCGGAGCAGATTCCACTGCCCCACTGACATGGAGCCACCAGCCCTCACTGCTTGAAGGCAATAGCCCTCGTGATCTCATGATGCAGGGAATAATTTCTGCACTCTCCAAGTCTTCTCTGAACACGTGTCTCTTCTCTACCATCTCCCCTGCTGCAGTGGGACCTAGTATGTTCTTCGCGAGCTCTGAAGCAGATGGCTCAGTCCCTCTACATGGCTGGCGTGCTAGTGGGAGGTATCATCTTCGGAGGCCTCTCAGACAGGTGAGGGGACCCAATAATCCAGTCAGGGCTTTATTGATTCATTTTTATTGATTTTCTTCCATTTATATCCTACCGTTGTCCCAGCAACAAACCCAGGATGATGTATGAAGTGTGCCATTTGCAAGCAAGCTTGTGATTCTCACCTGCAGTCGGTTGAAAAGGTGAAAAGCATGGCCTCTTATCGAGTCCTTTTTTGGGCTCAAAAATGAACACTCCCAGCTCTACCGGGAGATGCCAGGTACTGATCCCTCTGCATGTGACGCGGATGCTGTGCCTCTGAGCTACAGCCCATTCCCAAATAATATATCAAACAGTAGGTGATGGGGAAGACCCTTTTCTGCCTGAGACGCTGGCAAGCCTCTGCAAGTCAGAGCATGCAACACCAGACTAGCTATTAGAGCTTTCTGTCCTGCTATAAAAGAGCTCGGGGTGGAGCAATTTGCTTTGCATGTGCCCAGTTCTGGGGGATCTTGAGGCCATAAGCAAAGGCAAGGCCAGTACCTTGGACAGCTCCAGACATACCATCCTCCTGAGGCAGCTACAGAAGATGTTACCTCTACAGGGAGCTTGGGGCAAGTGAAGTCTTGCGTAGGCATAAGGCCCTTCCAGACGGGTGGCTTTTTTTCAGGTGTCTGATCTCGGAAGCTAAGCAGGCTTAGGCCTGGTTCATACTTGGATGGGAGACCGCCTGGGAATACCGGGCACCGTAGGCTTGGAGGAAGGCAATGGTAAACCACCTCTGAATATCTCTTACCATGAAAACCCTGTGAATATATCCAAAAAAAGATTCATAGGGTCGCCATAAGTCATAATTGACTTGAAGGCATATAAAAACAACAAAGGGCTCCTGGCTATGGCCATAGTACCCTGAACACGCCCAATCTCAGCTGATCTCAGAAGCTAAGCAGGGTCAGGCCTGGTTAGTACTTGGATGGGAGACCACCTCTGAATACCTCTTGCCGTGAAAACCCTGTGAATTTTTCCAAAAAAGGTTCATAGTGTCGCCATAAGCCATAATCGACTTGAAGGCATATAACAACAACAATTTCTGCAACACGTCACTGATGGAGTAATCATGCATTAGCGGTGGATTTATACTGGATTGTCCACACTGCATTCCCCTTTATTATAATTTATTACATTTGTTTCCTGCCCTTTCTTCCAGAAGGAACTCAGGGTGGCAAACAACAAGTGATAAAGCATTAAAAATATATTGAAAACAAACTTTAAAAAAATTAAAAGCAAAACATCTTTAAAACATTTTTTAAAAATCTTTTTAAAAAAATTCCACTACAGATACAGACTGGGATAAGGTCTCCACTTAAAAGGCTTGTTGAAAGAGGAAGGTCTTCAGTGGACGCTGAAAAGACAACGGAGATGGCGCCTGTCTAATATTTAATGGGAGGGAATTCCAAAGGGTTGGTGCCACAACATTAAAGGCCCGATTCCTATGTTGTGTACAACGGACCTCCTGATGAGATGGTGTCTGCAGAAGAGCGCGGTGGTCGACTGGGTATATAAGGGGTGAGGTGATTTTCCAGGTATCCTGGTTCCAAGCTGTGTAGAGCTTTGTACGCCAAAACCAGCAACTTGAACTTTGCTCAGTAGCTAGTGGGCAGCCAATGCAATCATTAGTTATTCTGCAATATTTTCCCAATGTTACTGCATGGATGCTGTCTGGAGGGGCACTATAGCCTGAAGCTCCTCGTCCTCTGCTGCACACTGTAAGGTCTCTATCGTGGATCATGACAGCATGTGGAAGGTCCCACGGGCAACCCCTGACATCTCCATTGAAAAGGTTATGGTAGCAGGTAGAATCATAGAATCATTGACTAGTAGAGATGGAAGAGGCCTATAAGGCCATCAAGGCCAACCCCCTGCTCAATGCAGGAATCCAAATCAAAGCATTCCCGACAGATGGCTGTCCAGCTGCCTCTTGAATGCCGCTAGGTCATAGGATTCTTTTCTGTCTGAGACCCTAGAAAAGCACTACCAGTCAGAGTAGGCAAGGCTGAGCTACATCAGGGGTAGGGAATCTCAGGCCTGAGGACAGAATGTGACCCTCTGTCTGGCCCTTGGAACCCTCTCCAGGCCACACCTCCTCTTAAGGCACACCCTCCCCCAGGCCACACCTCCTCTTAAGGCACACCCTCCCCCAGGCCACACCTCCACTTAAGGCACACCCTCCCCCAGGCCACACCTCCACTTAAGGCACACCCTCCCCCAGGCCACACCTCCTCTTAAGGCACACCCTCCCCCAGGCCACACCTCCTCTTAAGGCACACCCTCCCCCAGGCCACACCTCTCACAAGCTCTTTTTCGCCAGCTGTGTGTGTTTGTGTGGCTGGGATGTGTCTTTGAACTCTGTTCATGCCTCTTGATAGAGAGGTGTGTGTGTGTGTGTGTGTGTGTGTGTGTGTGTGTGTGTGTGTGTGTGTAGAAACCCTACTGTGCGAAGGTAAAAATTACATTTTGTTGCTCCATCCTCTTTTCCTTCTGGCCCCACCCACCTCTGGCATGCGGCCCCTGGAAGAGTGTCCAAATGAGAATGTGGCCTTTGGGCTGAAAAAACGCTCCCCACCATCGGGCAAGGTGGACGGATGACCTGACGTGGTGCAAGGGACCTTCCTATGTCCTAGGATCCTCCCTGTCATTTGTTTCTCCTCTAAAGCCTTTTCTCCTTTCCTTTGCCGCCTTGCAGGTTCGGACGACGGTTGGTTCTCATCTGGTGCTACTTGCAGCTGGCCGTCACGGGGACTGCCACCGCCTTCTCCCCCAGCTTCAGTGCCTACTGCAGTCTCCGCTTCCTGACGGGAATGGCCTTCTCAGGCATAGTCCTCAACTGCGTCTCCCTCTGTGAGTGTCATTGGTTCTTCCAGTCCTGTCCCAACAACATAGTTGACTCAGCAGCCTCTCTTGGGGCAGAAGCTGGACATTCCTCCCCCTCCCATTTATCTTCACAACAACCCACTCCTCAGTTTAAGCTTCCTAACTGTTAGAACAATATAACAACAGAACTGATGACCTAGGGAGGTGGTGGGCTGTCCAACACTGGAGGCCTCCAAGAGGCAGCAGGACAGTCCCCTGTTGGGACACAGAGGAGGGCCAAGATCTCTTCTCAATTGTCCCAGAGTGCAGGACGCAGAATAATGGGCTCAAGTTACAGGAAGCCAGATTTCGACTGGACATCAGGACAAACGTCCTGTTAGAGCGGTCCAACAATGGAACCAATGACCTCGGGAGGTGGTGGGCTCTCCGACACTGAAGGCCTTCAAGAGGCAGCTGGACAGCCACCTATCAAGGATGCCTTAAGTTAGATTCCTACATGGAGCAGGGGGTTGGACATGATGGCCTTACAGGCCCCTTCCAACTCTACTATTCTCTGATTCTGAACCAGAGATGATGATGATGATGAAGAAGAAGAAGAAGAAGAATTGAATTTATATCCCATTCTTCCTCCCAAAGGGAGCCCAAGGCAGCAAACAGCAAGTGATCCAACACTTTTTTTAGAGGCCACATGTCAGCTGCAAGAGTGGGCCAAGCAATGAATGCACATTTTTACCTTTGCACAGTCGGCTGGTTTTTACCACACACATTCCCGCCCCTCACTTTATCCCCCATCCAAGCAACCCAGACTCGTTATCAGAGTTCAAGGGCGCTTTCCAGACATGGGGGAAAAAGCTGCTTGCGGAGTGAGCCAAACCGGCCAGTAGGAGGTGTGGCTTGGGAGAGAGAGGGTGTGGCTGGGGAAGGGGGCGTGGCTTTGTGGAGAGACACATGGTTAGGAGAGGTGTGTCCTGACGAGAGTCCTGAGGGCCAAATGGAGAGGCCTGGAGGGCCACATTTGCTCCTCCCTGTGGCCTGAGGCTTCCCATCCCAGTGTGCATGAAGCACCCACATATGGTGATGCCAGATTCTAATAAGATGCTTCCAGGAAGGGGGGGAGTGACTTTGTCCACAGGGCTAACCTTTCTTTCCCCCCCCCCAACAGTTGTGGAATGGACGCCCATGAGGACACGAGCGGTGCTGGGGACTTTGACTGGCTTGTCCTACACCACCGGGCAAATTGTCCTGGCGGGCATGGCCTACTTCATCCCGGACTGGCGCTGGCTGCAGCTCACCGTCTCCCTGCCTTATTTCCTCTTCTTTCTCTACTCCTGGTAAAGCCTTTGTGCCATTATGGGTGGGGTGGGGATCAGGCTGTCCATTTCGGTTCCTCAGTTTGGCAGTCTCACGTTCAATGCTCTGTATATATCGATTTTTAGGAAGGCTTCCTGAAATTTCATCATCATCATCATCATGCAAATTCCTCCTAAAATATTTGGAACATGGGAGCATGGGAAAATGCTTTATGTTGAGTCAGATCATTGGTCCATCTAGCTCCATAGTGTCTACACTGGCTGGCAGCAGCTCTTCAGCATTTCAAGCAGGCTTTTCTCCAGGCGCTACCTGGAAATGCTATGAATTGAACCTGGGACCTTCTGCATGCAAGGCAGATGCTCTACCCCTGAGCTACGGCCCTTTCCTGAATTTGCATCTTTGTGTGCAATTTTGCCTAATACGCACATTTCTGCAAAGAAATTTCCCCTCATATAAATGCCCTTCAGCCTGGAGGGGCCCTTGTTGGCTCTGGAATTAACTTCCTCTTTATATTTTCTTTATTTCTTTATTTCTAATTTGATTTATATCCTGCCCTTCCCCCAGCAGGAGCCCAGGGCGGCTATATTTCTTACTTCGTTGTCTCTCTTCCCCTTCATAGGTGGTTTGCCGAATCAGCCCGCTGGCTGGTGATAGCCGGGAAGCCAGATCTGGCTGTCAAGGAGCTGAAGAGGGTGGCCCGGATCAATGGAAAGCACAACGCCGGCGACAAACTAAACACTGAGGTGAAATTGTATTAAGATTTATATCTGACCTTTCCTCCTTTCCAGGAACCCAAGGCAATATGCATAACAACCTTGTGAGGTAGGCTCGTCTGAGATAGTGTTAGGGGAGAAATTTGGTTCGGTTTGCATTTTAATGCGAATGTTTACTTCCCGAAACAACGCTTTACCCCATTCTGTGTATTTGTGTACACATTACTTGACTGGAAAACTGCTCTGCAAAATTCAGAGAAGTGGAAATTTCGACAGGCATTTGGTTTCAGTTCACTTACTGTGTCGGAAAGTGTGAAGAAGGTAGGTCCCCCTTTAAATGCAACTCACTTGAATTTCTTCTACATCCCTAGGAAGCAAATACCCTCATTTGCAAAACAGATTTGGCTAACAGAATTCTTAGCTCAAACAAGGAGGGACAATGTCTTGCTAATTGATTCAGGTGAGAGAGAGTGAAGTTCAAGAGCCCACAATGGGTTCTACCTGTAATGCTTTGTCCCATCCTCTTGTTATACTATCCAGACTTCCACCTCTGATACCTTAACACGATGGAGGAGGGAAAGCAAAACATCATAGAACCACAGAGTTGGAAGGGGCCTGTAAGGCCATCAAGTCCAACCCCCAGCTCCATGCAGGAATCCAACTGAAAGCATCCTTCATAGGTGGCTGTCCAGCTGCCTCTTGAAGGCCTCCAGTGTTGGAGAGCCCACCACCTCCCTAGGTCATTGGTTCCATTGTCATACCGCTCTAACAGTTAGGAAGTTTTTTCTGGCATTCAGCCACAATCTGGCTTCCTGTAACTTCAGCCCCTTATTCCATGTCCTGCATTCTGGGACGATCAAGAACAGATCCTGGCCGTCCTTTGTGTGGCAACCTTTCAAGTACTCGCAGAGTGCTATGATATCTCCCCTCAGTCTTCTCTTCTCTTCAGTCTTCTCTTCTAAACATGCCGCGTTCTTTCCGTCTCTCCTCATAGGGCTTTGTTTCTAGTCCCCTGATCATTCTCCTTGCCCTCCTCTGACCCTGTTCCTCATCGCCCCCTTTGAATATTTCCTGCTTATGCCCAGTAGACAGAGAATTCTTTTTGCTCCTTGCCAGTTCTTGAGATCCAACATGAAGGAAGAAATGGCCTCCACAAAACGCAGCTGTTCACTTGTCGACTTCGTGCGGACGCCCACCATGCGAAGGATCTCTTTCTCCCTGTGCCTTGTGTGGTGAGTTCTGGCCGGCAGGCCCAGAGATGTCCAAGGACTGATAGAATTCACATTTAGTGGACTCTGCTCCTGAGGTGTAGTTTCAAGTGGGACCCTAACAGCCTCCCTATTTTGTTTGTTTATTATTTGATTTACATCCCGCCCTTCCTCCCAGCAGGAGCCCAGAATGGCAAACAAAAGCACTAAAAACACTTTAAAATCACACTGAAAGGCTCTGGTGCATGCACACACACCCCTCCCTCCCCTGCGTCAACCTTAGCCTCAATTTATCTTATTATGCATTTATAAATATATTTGCATACCGCTGTTTCGTTAAAATCATCAAAGCAGTTTACAATCAAACAACCAACCATAGAATTTAAACACTGAAAATATAATAAAAACAAAGGTCAACTGTTGCAAAAAGGCATCTTCTTAATTGCCTGCATACCCCTGGTGGAACAGAAACGTTTTCGGCAGGTGTTGAAAGGTTAAAACAGGAGGCGCCTGCTGAATCTCTGTTGGCAGAGCCTTCCAGAGACCTGGGCTGATGACTGTGAGGGCTCGATTTTGCGTCGATGTTAAATGAGCCTCGCCAACTCAGGGGACGACCAAAGCCACTCCTGCAAATGATGTCAGTGATCAAACTGGGATATAAGGGTTCAGGTGGTCCCTAAGGTACCCTAGTTGTTTTGGTACTTTGTAAATTAATAATCAATTCCACATTCACATTTGCAAGGAAGGAAGGAGAGAGCCATTGAGGGGTGTGGCCTGGGGAGAGTCCCGTGAGCCAAACAGAGAGGCCTGGACGGCCACATGCAACCCTGGGGTCTGAGGTTTACCCACCCCTCCATTAAGAACTTCCTGAGGGTATGAGATGTCTAAGCTGCCATGTAGCCTTCTTTGGAAAGTGGTGGACTCTCCTCCGCTAGAGGTCTCCCTTGAGCAGATTCTGGGTGGCTTCTACAGCAGGCAAACTGTAGCAAGAGAAGACCTGCATCAACGTGGGGTTGGCCTAGATGGCTTCTGAGTTTACTTCCAACTCTTACGATTCTTCCATATCCAGGTTCTCCACCAGTTTCGCCTATTACGGGCTGGTCATGGACCTCCAGACCTTTGGCCTCAACATCTACTTGATCCAGGTCGTTTTTGGAGCCGTCGACTTCCCAGCCAAGTTCATTTCCGCCCTCACAATCAATTATGTTGGGCGTCGGGTCACCCAAGCTGCCACGCTCATCCTTGCAGGACTGACCATCCTGGCTAACATCTTCATTCCTCAAGGTGAGGCAGGGGGTTCGTCTTTGGGCTAGAGGTGGGAATGATGCCAGGAATTCTCCAGGCAAAGCAGGTCAAGCCAACTGGAAGAGCTGGAGGATGGAACAAAGGGATGCTCTTCCGGGCTTGAGGCTGTACATTGTGGTCATCTTCAGGACCATAGACAGCTCCCTGTGGAGCAGGCTTGATGTAGTTCAGACACAGAAAGGGTCAGGAGTAAAGATGTGAAGGCCTGGGGGGGGGGGGAACCAGAAAAATTGAAAGAATGGGAGCGAAAGCCCTCTGGGTTCTCTTCAGTTTCTCTGAATTTTTTTGTTTTTCCCCAGGAAACTTTGAAAAAAACCCAACCAGTTTTTTCATGGGTTTTTTTCTGGGCCTTCACATCCCTAATCTGGAGTCAGGTGAAGGCTTAAGCCAGTAGCTGGGAACCTTATTCAACCTGAGGGCCGCAGCCCCTTCTGGGTAACATTCCAGGGGCCGGGTAACATTTTAGCCACTTATGCTTCATCCCAGGAAGGAAGAGATGTTAGTACAGTTCCAGGGCACGTTCCTGGCAGGCAGAAGCACCAGGCCTCTCTATTCAGCGTGGAGCAAGGATGGTGATGACCGTGGCCTGTGGAGAGTCCTGAGGGCTGCATAGCAGTGGTGGCTGAAGGCTGTCCAGCTCGGACTAAAACCCGGAGCAGATTCCAGTGCCCTGCTGACATGGAGGCCCCAGCCTCCACTGCTGAATAGAGAGGCCTGGAAGGCTGCATTCAGCCTGTTGGCTGGAGGTGCCCCACCTGTGACATTAAGTAGTCCTAGCGCTGACCTCCCTGAAGAACACAGGGAGCTGCCTCCTAACCAGTCAGCCCATCGGCTCACCTTTCTCAGGATTGTCTACACTGACTGGCAGCGGCTCTCTAGGGTTTCAGACAGGAGCTTTTCCCAGCCCTCGCTGGGAGGCGCCTGCGACTGAACCTTCAGCCTTCTGCGTACAAAGCAGACGCTCTGCCACTGAGCTGAGGACGCCTAATGGAGCCACATCCTGTTCCTCGGGCATCTTCTCTGGTGGGGCTGGGGAGCCTTTTCTGGTGGGCTCAGAGATGGCATGGAGGCCATGAGGAGCTCTCCTGAGCTTCTACCGAAGAGGCCTTGAGGACCAAGGCCAAGGGAAGGCCTTGCAGGCTCTTGGAGGTCTTCTCTGGTGGGAGTCACTGGTACCCAGAGCTTGGGAAAGTTGCTTTTTTGAACTACAACTCCCATCAGCCCCAGCCAGCATGGCCACTAGATTGGGCTGATGGGAGTTGTAGTTCAAAAAAGCAACTTTTCCAAGCTCTGCTGGTACCCCAGAGTTTCCTGGGACCCTTTCTGTTGCTACTTCCTCCCTCCTCTTCGGTATCCTCAGACCCATCCTCAGATAATAGGAAAGTCCATCTCATCAGTAGAAGAGCACATGCTTGGCATGCAGAAGGTCCCCGGTTGAATTCCTGGCATCCAAGTAGGGCTAGGGAAGACCCTTTCCTGAAACCTCTGCCGAACCAGTTGAGCCTGGCTTGGTATACTTCAGCTTCCTCTCCATGTCAGTGGGGCAGAGGAATCTGGGCCAGGCTTTAGTTTAAACTTTCAAGGAGCTTTCCACGTTGAAGCACTTTGGACAGCTCCTTGAAAGTTCAGCCTAAAACCCGGAGCAGATTCCACTGCTCCCCGCTGACGTGGAGCCCGCAGCCCGCCACTGTTTCCTCTGTTGCCAGACGATGAAGAGGACTCCCACGCTCTGGCGCCCACAGCTCCGCAGTTGGCTTCTCTCTACCATTCTTTCTAGGAAATTAACTCTACGGCATCACTCAACACAGCCTTCCTCGATGGTGGTGGCAGGGAGAGCATACCCCTCAGTGTGCATGTTTTCTCCTCCCCCCAGATATGCGCAACACGCGGACCGCCTTTGCCGTCTTCGGGAAGGGCTGTTTGGCTGCCTCATTCAACTGCATCTACTTATACACTGGAGAACTTTACCCAACAGTGCTCCGGTAAGAGAGGAGAAAGTAGGAGGATGGTGCATGTTCCAGGGCGCTTGTAAAGAATAGATTGGGGCCAGGCCTGAGAAAGTCCTGCCTGACTCTTTCCCATTTTCTCCGTTTCATCAGGGCTACCTTTTACTCTAGCAGGAGTGGGAAATCCTTTTCAGCCTGAGGGCCGCTCTCTCTTCCAGGCAACCTCCCGGGGGCCATAGATGCCCAGTAGCAAGTAAAGATGGGGACAAATTCAATTCATTTTGCGTTAGAGCCAGTTCACGCTCTCCAGAACAATATGAGAACCAAAAACACAGCTTATCGTTCAAAATGTGCACTTTGAATTTTGCAATGAAATTTTCCAGCCCAGTAAGTTGTACAAAAATGCATATGCTATGGTAAAGTGTGCATACAAGTCATTGCACAATAGTGCATACATTAGTGAAAATAACATACAAAAAAGTGCATTGTATTAAGGGAAATTGCTTTACAAAAATGTATATGTTGGCAAAATCTCACCAAAAATGGGTATATATTACGAGAAATCAGCACTAAAATGCCGATACGTTGTCATGAGGACTTTTTTTTTAAAGCAAACCGATGTGGAAATGTAGAGAATTGAGAATAAGATTTGGAAAAATGAGAAACTGAAATTGACAGTGGTGAGAGGGTCAGAGGGTAAGAGTGGGTGGAGCAATGCATGTCAATTTCACCTTTCTACAGTAGGCTATGGGATGGAAGAAACTGTTGATTTCTGTTCTCTCTCTTTCTCCCTTTTCCAGTCTCAAATTCAGTCCTCCACATTTCTGCAGTGAAATGTGTATTTTTTTTAAAAAAAATCCTCATGAAAATTCTGCAGCATTTAAGTGTGAATTTCTCCTAATGGACACATTTTTTCCTGCAGTTTTGACTAATGTACACATTTTTGCAAGCCATTTTCCCTAATGTGATATTTTATTTATTTATAAACATATTTGTATGCCGAAACATCATCATCATCATCATCATCATAAAATTTTATTTGTTAGTCGCCTATCTGTCCGACTTAACGGACACTCTAGGCGACTTACAGCAATACATTAAAATACACTGTACAATCAAAAACAAAATCATCAATTATTCTAAAACATCAATTTATACATCTTAAAACTAATCCCTCCCGAGGATCCCATAGGCCTGCCTGAACAGCCAAGTCTTTAAGGCTCGGCGAAAACCGGTCAGGGAGGAGGCATGTCGGAGATCAAAAGGGAGAGAATTCCAGAGGGTGGGGGCCACAACCGAGAATGCCCTCTCTCTGGTCCGCACCAGCCTAGCTGTTTTGGCTGGTGGGACCGAGAGGAGGTCCTGTGTGGCTGATCTTGTCAGGCGGCATAATTGGTGATGCTGGAGGCGTTCCTTCAGATAAACTGGGCCGAAACCGTATAGGGTTTTAAAGGTCAGCACCAACACCTTGAATTGGGCCTGGTAGACAAAGCGGTGTACAACACCTTAAAACAAAACAAACCCCCAACAGCCATAGAATAAAAACATTAAAAATACAGTAAAAACAATGGTCAACTATTGCAAAATGACATCTTCTTAATTGCCTATGTAAACCTGTCAGAACAGATAGATTTTCAACAAACATTTAAGGTTAAAAGCAGAAAGTGCCTGCTGAATCTCTGTTGGCAGACCATTCCTGAGAACTGAGTTGAAGACACTGATGGCTCGATTTTGTATCGATGTTAAATAAGCCTTGCCAATTTGGGGGCATGCCCAAAGTCACTCCTGCAGATGATCTCAGTGATTAAGCTGGGATATAAGAGTTCAAGTGGTCGCTGAGACACCCTGGACCTAAGTTGTTTGGTACTTTGTAAATTAATACAAGGATCTTGAACCTGGCCCTAAAGGCAGTGGCACTCGCCTTGCCCTGGTTCCCTCAGGGATTCTAGTCTTGCTCAAGCAGAAGGGATAATATTTTTGCTTGGTTTCTGGACTTGCAGGCAGACCGGCATGGGTCTAACTAACACCATGGCTCGCTTGGGTGGTATGGTAGCCCCTGTGGCAAAGATGTCCAGTGAGTACGTCCCATTCCTGCCACACATAATCTACGGTGTTGCCCCCATTGTATCTGGGATAGCTGCCCTCTTCCTGCCAGAAACCCGCAACGTCCCACTGCCGGAAACAATAGGACAAGTTGAGAACAGGTGAGCTTTAAAACAATCAAGGTTTGCCACAATCACAAGAGGTGTTGAGAGTAAAACACCAATGCTTGCAACAAGTAACCTGGACTGTTGGAGGGCGATAGACAGAAAGGCAACCTTTTCTTCCCTCGCTGATTCCTTCTTTCGTAATCCACTTGTTGATATGTAGCTTGTTTTGCTCAGGCTTTACTTCCTTCCTCCTTCATCTCGTTAGCTAGCTAGCTAGTGTGTGTTGAGTGCTAGCCTCGGGACCCTCTAATAATACTATACTATATATATATATATAAGCTATTGGGGACTGAACCTGTGACGTCTTGCATGCAAAGCAGTTACTCTACCGTTGAACTATGGCCCTTCCTCCCCCCATTCCATCCCCCCCTTAAGTGAACTGGACAAGCAAACAGGGTTTCCTCATTTGATCCACAAAGTGCCCGGCATTTTGGGTTGCTCCAGCAGAGGCAGATTTTACATCCTTACGGGGAGGAAAACCCACCTGTATTTCATGGGCCTTCTGTCTTGTTCAGGTTCCGGAGTCAGAATGACATGAAGCAGCAGCAGCAAAGAGAGGCCCTTCTCGACTCCACCCAGCCTGAAACCACGAAGGTGAGCGTTTAAGGAGAGGAGAGCACCATTTCTAGACTGACTTTTGGAGAGGTTCAGTTCTTGCTGCCCGAAGCAAATGTTACTCTTTGGAAAGAGCCCAACGTGCTATCGGTTCTGGGACTTTTCAGAGAGGCTGACTGGATTCAACGGGGCAAAAAGAATGGACTTTCTGAGACAGCTGAGTGGGCTGATGATCTGACCTCTTCTTTTGCCGTTCGGCTCTGATGTCATTTTGCTTGCATCGTTTATCCGCCAACTCCTGGATGACAAAGCCAAAGAGTTGCAGTCAACTCACTGTTACTCAGAGTAGACCCAATGAATGGCCGTGCCTAACTTAGGTCCATTAATTTCAGTGGCCCTACTCTGAGTAAAAGTGAGCTGAATACAGCCCTTAATTTCTAAAATGAGAGTTGGAATATAGGAAACTGTCGGTTACCAAGTTGTTGATCCGTGTGAGTCAGTATTGCCTATGCCAGGCTTCACCAAACCGGCACCCTGCAGACCAGGGGTTCCCAAACTATGGTCTGTGAACCACCAGTCAGAGCTTCATTCAGGTGGTCCATTGCACACCCACATTAAAAATCCGTCTTGATTCATTAGTGTATCTTTATTTCTTATTTTATGTCTTATATTGTATTTTATTGATTGACAATTTGCATTCCACGGAATTCAAAATGTAATACAGTATAAGACAGAAAATAAGCAGTAAGAGTACAACTGAAAATCATGCAGCATCTAGCACAGCATATTACAATTGCTACAACAGACCAAATGTCATTAAGTCCACCAGCAAGACACCAGCAAGACCGTCAGCCATTTTCAAGTGGTCCATGGGCGGGGGGAAGTTTCGGAACCTCTCCTCCAGATGTTTTGGATTCCTCTGGGCCACAGGGGCTCTTGGCCAGGGCCCAACCTGGCTGCCTTCTGGTGCTGGCTCTCACTGGTGCCCTCAGTGCTTTCTTAGAATTCAAAATATGCTCCCTGGTCCAAAAAGGTTGGCAAGCCCTGATTGACCCTCTGAGTAGGCGTTATGCAAGCAAATCAGGACGCATGCCGAATACACTGATCACCTGGAGCAGACCGACATCCAGCCTTTATTGAACATTCATCCCCATTTGCTTGCATGGAGTTTATAGGCCTTCCCTGTACATCATTCCTTCATCCCACGCACTTCACCGCATTCCCCTGTCGCTTTCCAAAAGGCAAAACATCTTTCTTTTTTTTTAGAAAAGTGGATTTGTTGCCCTAGAGCTGTTTAATCCACTAGAATTGCGCAAATCTAAAGTTCTGGTTTGCACCTGAATCCCTCTTGCAAAATTGGGAAGACCTTCCATGTCTTTCCCTGTGGGCCTCTGCCTGTTGCCCCGCTCGGCAAAGACACCTGGCTGCCATTTGCTTCCTAGGCTGCCACTGTCCCCAGATTCATTCCCTTCTTCCAGAAACTGATTGTCCTCAGTGAAGCCCTAAAGCAAATAACAACAGAGTTTATCTTAGTCCTTGGCCCTGTTACTCTTGGCCGGCAGTTTGGAGACCACAGAGATGGGAATGCAACCAAAGGGAGGGGGAGAGAAAGCTTTGTGCTTTTTTGCCTCAGGCTCCAAAGCGCTTCATGCAGATCAGTTATCATCTGTCCTCATTTCCCCCCCCTTTACCTTTGCTTTGTTTTCTTGTCCTCTCATGTTGTGGAACAACAGGCGAAGTTACAGAGCCGTGTGACCGAGGCTGTCAGCGACACAGCGGGGACTCGGTTGCTTACCTGCCAACTTTTGGTGGTGCAAAAGTGAGAGGGTCAGGCTCTTCCGCCTCTCACGCTGAAATCCGGGTCACCCAGTAATGGCTCATGCAGAGGCGCTGGCGGCTTCCCGGGGGTGGCACTGCGCTTGTCCGGGTGGAAATGGGGTGCGGTGGCAGTGAGATCAGAGGGATGGGTGAATCGGTGGCGGCTGGTGGCTCCATGTCAGTGGGGCAGTGTGGAATCCGCTCCGGGTTTTAGTCTGAACTTTCAAGGAGCTCTCCAAGGTGCTGCCTCCACCCAGATTCCCCACACACACAACAAAATGCTTCTTTGTACTCTGGCAAACCTTGGGGTCCCCCCAAATCTGCTTATATGCCCTCCCTTCCCCCCATGTGTGGATTGTGATGTTTTTCTTATGCAAGGGCTGGCTAGTCGTATATACTCTTCTGATGATGTTCCAACATGTATGCTCAATGTGCTGTCATTAAAATGCTTCATTTTGCCAGGCTTTGAGGCTCTCTGGAGCAGATGTGTGCCTGTCATTCTGCTACTAATCTAAGCACCTCCTGGTTGCCATACTCTGCTCACAAGGCCTCCGTGCTGAGCTACCTGGCAGCACAGGCGGTGCAAGCCTGACCCTCGCGCCAGTACTCTCTTGCTGGTTCTCCGTTTGAAGGATTTCGTGTTCGGTGTTCAGACAATGCTGGAAAATCCAATGGAAGAGAAATGCACCAGCATTCAATTTCATGCCAAAAATCTCCTCCGCTTCCTGTTTGAAGAATCCACGCTTTGATTCCCATAATATCTCACCACCATGGAGGTCAGAAAGCATCGCGTTTTCCATTCCGCCCTGAATTTGGCACACGCAGCACTGCTTCTGTTCCGCTGCAGTTCTTCTTCCACCAAAACTGACATTACTCGTCTTGCTGTCTGCTGTGGTGGAATGGGGGGGACATACACATAATTCTGCATCGTGTGCAGACTGAAAGTAGCAACCACCACAGTGAATACCAACCATACGCGCTGGATTGATTTCTGTTCCGGGCATGGATGAATAAGCAAACATTGGCCATTTTCACTCCCCTTACTGCTTTCGTCAGAATTCTCTAACAGTTTTGCTCGCCACCACTAGGCCATCTGTTCTGTCGAGGAGGGTAGAATCTCATGCAGTGGAGGCTGGTGGTTCCAATGTCAGTGGGACAGTGGAATCTGTTCCGGGTTTTAGTCCGAACTTTCAAGGAGCAGTCCAAGCTGTTTCAGTAGGGATGCTGTAGTTGCATCCTGCAGATTCTGCATTGAGCAGGGGTTACACCAGATGAACCTGAGGTTAGACTAGGGATCCGCTTCTCAAAACAAGCAGGGCTTGTGTGTGTGTACTGCCTTCA
The DNA here is from genome assembly GCF_030035675.1 of Rhineura floridana. Taxonomy (NCBI): domain Eukaryota; kingdom Metazoa; phylum Chordata; class Lepidosauria; order Squamata; family Rhineuridae; genus Rhineura; species Rhineura floridana. Next base: position 7,950,369 of record NC_084501.1, read on the forward strand.
AGTCGATTCTGACTTATGGGGACCCTATGAATAGGGTTTTCATGAGGCTGAGAGGCAGTGACTGGCCCAAGGTCACCCAGTTAGCTTCATGGCTGTGTGGGGATTCGAACCCTGGTCTAGACCAGATGAACTTCCTAAGAGCCTGTGATTCCATCCAGAGAGTGACTTTCCTTTACCCATCATCAGTAACCGCAACTAGTCTGTGGGCTGAGAGGTGATGGCTTCTATGATGGACTTCCACACATACCTGCTCAACAGAGATGGAGAATCGTTGAGATGTTGGTGGACTACAACTCCCATCATCCCTGACCATTGGCCATGCAAGATGGGGCTGATGGGAGTTGGAGTCCAACAACATCTGGAGAGCCACATAGGTCACCCACCTCTGCTGTTCCATCCCATTCCATGCACTAAATGCCACATTCCGCCAAACTTGGTGGTGGGGGAAATGGGCTGATTCCTGATTTTTCTGCTCCACTTCCAAAACCACCAAACTGTAGCTCATAAACCCAGCTCGTTGAGCAAGACCAGGTGAAGACAGTTGAGATGGAACCAGCTGGTTACTCATCACCAGAAGGGCCCCTGAGTTGCTCCTTGAACCCCTGCTGTACATTCCAATCAGCATTCCTTTCTGACTGGACGTTTCAAAGGCCGCCATCTTGCTGAACTCAGCGATTGGGTAACCGAACTTTGCCCACCATCTCCAGGAAGGCAATGATTAACCAAGCTTCCTTTTGGGGGGTGAACGGACCCAAGCTTCAAAAGTTGGGTGGTATTCAATGCAAGTCCTACTTAGAGGAGACATATTGAAGTTAATGGACTAATTTACATTAGGTTCATTGATTTTCAGGGGTCTACTCTGAGTAGAATTTAATTGACTACAACTCTGGGTGTTTGCCAGATTTTATTTGTCACTGGCTTTACTTAGGGGCAGAGAGCCAGTGTGGCATAGTGGTTAAGGTGCTGGACTACGACCTGGGAGACCAGGGTTTGAATCCCCACACAACCATGAAGCTCACTGGGTGACCTTGGGCCAGTCACTGCCTCTCAGCCTCAGAGGAAGGCAATGGTAAACCCCCTCTGAATACCGCTTACTATGAAAACCCGATTCGTAGGGTGGCCATAAGTCAGGATGGACCTGAAGGCAGTCCATTTCCATTTTCACTTAGGGGTACGGTCCAACAGCTTGGTTTTCTTCTGTTTACGGATGCATCAGTGGTCTGGCTCAAGGGTGGAGAGCCTAAGGGCAAGATCCAACTGCAGCATTTCAGACCTCTTTATCTGGCCCTGGGGACTTCCTATAGGCCACACACCTCCCCAGGAAATGCTGTTCATTGGATCTGCTCCATCCCCCCTCAAGTGCTCTCCGCTGGCTCGGTTGGGTCCTCCCGATAATGTTGCCTGAATGGATGATGGAGAGGTGAGTGCATGTAGAACTCTCTGACTTCTGCGTGGCTGAAGGAACACACCCATCACCCTGCCCTCTTTTGCTCCTGGCCCTGCCCACCACTGGAATGTGGATCCTGGAAGGCTGGCCACAAGGAAACACGGACCTCTAGCTGAAGAAGGTCTGCCACCCCTGATTTAGGTCAGCCTTCCCCAACCCGGTGCCCTCCAGATGTCTTGAACTACACACATTGAACTGTCACATAGAGGAGGGCCGGGATCTCTTCTCGATCGTCCCAGAGTGCAGGACATGGAATAATGGGCTCAAGTTACAGGAAGCCAGATTTCTACCTGTTAGAGCCATACGACAATGGAAACAATGACCTAGAGAGGGAGTGGGCTCTCTGACAGTGGAGGCATTCAAGAGGCAGCTGGACAGCCATCTGTCGGGAATGCTTTGATTTGGATTCCTGCATTGAGCAGGGGGTTGGACTCGATGGCCTTATAGGCCCCTTCCAACTCTACTATTCTATGATTCTATGACTCCCATCAGCCCAAGCCAAGCACAGTCAATGGTCAGAGACGATGGGAGCTCTAGTCCAATGTCAAGTGAAGGGCATCAGGTTAGAGAAGGTTGACTTAGATAGTGAGGCCAGAGGACTGGCGGTGTCAGGGGCTCCCAGGGTCTAGAACAGCCTTTCCCAACCAGTGCACCTCCAGATGTTGTTGGACCACTTCCCAGCAACTGACATTCAGAGGCATACTGCTTCTGACAGGGGAGGGAAAACATAGCTATTGTAGCCATGGATCCTCCGTGATTTTGTCTAACCCTCTTTGGAAGCCATCCAAGCTGGTGGTTGTGACTGCCTCTCGTGGGGGCAAATTCTGTAGTTTAACTCTGTGCTGCGTGAAGAAAGGCTTTCTTTTGTCTGTCCTGAATCTTCCCACATTCAGCTTCATTGGATGCCCTGAGCGCTAGTGTTATGAGAGAGGGAGGGAAACGGAACCGTGTTGTCTCGAATGCTCGTGATCTTGAAGGGAATTGCGCAATTTAAATACCCACATAATGCCTTTGCCTGAGGAGCTGGGATTCAAAGTTCAGCTTGGCATGCCCCATGTGCAAAACTGGGTATGTAATTTGGGAGGTGGTGGAGAAGAGGAGTCCCTGACCCAAGCATCATTTGGGGGGGGTGGAGGGAGGGAAGAGAAGAACACACACACACACACGTTTTATATGATTGTCAGGGATCTTCTTACGGCTGAGCTAGTTTTCCCCAATCCTATTTGGAGCTGATTCCAGTGGTCCTGATTGGGCTTCTATATGGGGACAGCGAAGAAGACAAACAATTGGGTGTTAGAACAAATTAAACCTGAACTATCACTAGAAGCTAAAATGATGAAACTGAGGTTATCATACTTTGGACACATCATGAGAAGACAGGATTCACTAGAAAAGACAATAATGATGGGGAAAAGAGAAGGGAGTAGAAAAAGAGGAAGGCCAAACAAGAGATGGATTGATTCCATCAAGGAAGCCACAGACCTGAACTTACAAGATCTTGAACAGGGTGGTTTGTAACAGATGCTACTTGAGGTCGCTGATTCATAGGGTCGCCAGAAGTCATAATCGACTTGAAGGCACATAACAACAACAACATTTATTTATTTATTAGATTTATGTCCCGCCCTTCCTTCCATTTGGATCTAGTGGGGCTAGATCACTCCATGCCTGGCTTGGGCTTCACACTGAATCAGGGGCCTTGCACAGCCCTAGGGTCTGGCAGCGAGGACAGAGAGGAGCAGCGGGAGATGATGCAGTCAGGGAGTGTTGCCTCCACTGTCCTCCATTCCCTCTGCCCAGCCGCATGTGTAAGATTCTCCTCCTCCCCTTTCGACACCTCTGGATCATTTTGGGCGGATCCAATGTGATTTGAGACTAGGGCTAGGCGAGAAATCTGATTCAGTTCACATTTCAAGATGAATCCATCCAATCGAAACGTTCCGAAACGATATGAGAAAGGAAACACAACCACCCGTCGAAAGTCGCACTGATTCAAATTTTGCAGTGCAGTTTGCCAACCAAAGAATGTTTACAAAATTGCATATGATAAGGGGGAGTGGGTATCGAAATGACTATAGGAGTGGAAATAACATGCTCAAATGCATTATATGATGAGGAATGGGTTGCAAAAATGTGGACGTCAGTCAAAACTGCCTACAAAATTGTGGTGATTATGAGAAATGTGCAAAATTCAAAAATTGCTGCAGAAATGTGGCAAACTGAATTTAAGATTGAAAAAATGAGAAATTGAGAGAGCCAAAATTGACGGATCTTTTCATCCCTATTTGGCACAATCTAGAGCTGTCTTTTCCCACCTTGGACAAATCCCGGATCGGCCCAGATCAGCCCAATTCAGTTCAGGATGTGGGATTTGTCCAGACCAGATGCACAGCTCTAGATCTTATCCTAGTTTCTTCTCTCTGGGCTGTATCCAACATTAGTTCTACTCAGAGTAGACCCATTGAAATAAATGGTCATAACTAACTTCTGGTCCATTAACTTCAATAGGTCTTTTCTGAGTAGGTCTTAGCTGGATACTATCCTCTGTTGTTATGTCACCCGTGTGATGTAACACACCAAGGTTCATCGTTTCGGTTCACTTGCCCCTTTCCCAATATCCCAAGCATCTTTCTGTTCCGTTTAAGCCAACACCGCCCCTTTGGAAATGGTTCTTGGAAGTAAAAAATTAGCTAGCATGAAGTTCTTTTAAAAAATATAAAGCACCAAGTCTGACAGGAGGTATTTCAAAGCATGTCTGTAGGCCAAGACGCTTCTATACGCAAAGGGCATCTTCATCATCTGCGTAGGACTGAACTCAGGGCCCCCATTCTTAAGTTCTCATGGGAATAAAGGAGAACAAGAGACAAGAGTAATATTGTTGATATAAGAAGGAGAAAACAAGGAGCCAGATCACGGTCCTTTGGAGATTTCAGGCTACAGAATCCAGCAACTGTTGCTTGCCACATTTTTGCCTTCCAAAGCAAAGGAGGCCATTCGTGGTGGCTGTTCCTAGGCCTGGCAGCTCTTCCATAATATTGTAGAATTTCCCTAGTGTGCAGAGGTCTTGAATCTCATCAGGGTCTCCTGGGATCACTCTCCTCCACCCCCTGGAACTCTGTTCTGTATACCAGCAACGACGCCATGACTTTTGCAGATATCCTGGACAATTTGGGTGGCATGGGCCACTTCCAGAGGATGTCTGTTGCCTTCCTAGCCATCCCGCTAATGATGCTAGCCAGTCACAACCTCCTGCAGAATTTCACAGCAGGGATCCCTGGGCATCACTGCCAGATCCGCATCACTGCCAATTATACTCGGCAGGCCAGCAATGCCACCCAAGAGCTGGGAGCAGACAACCTCCTTCGGATCTCCGTCCCGACGGATGGGAACAAGCGGACAGAGAAGTGCCGCCGATTTGTCACCACCCAGTGGCGGCTTCTGGACCCAAATGCTACCCTTGCCAATGACACCGCGGTGGAGACCGAACCATGTGCCGATGGGTGGACATACGACAGGAGCATGTTCACCAGGACCATCATCAGCGAGGTGAGCCTTTGATTTGCACCATCCTTTAGAGAGCTGAGGATAAGTTGTTGTGAAAGGGCTGAAGCTCAGTGATAGGGCATTTGCTTCGAATGCCAAAGGTCCCAGTATCAATCCCTGGCAGCACCTCTAGGTAGGGCTGGGAGAGACTCCCCGTCTGAAATGCTGGAGAGCCACTGCCAGTCAGTGTAGACAATATTGAGCTAGATGGACCAGCGGTCTTAGTTGGTATGAAGCTGCTTTTATGTAGCTATTTAAATCAGGCTCAGAACCATGAGGACTGGAATGTTAGTTTATTTTTAATTTTATTTTTAATTCTCTAAATTTTGCGATGCAGTTATTCAGTCAAATAATATGTACAAACATATGTATCTTTGGGGAAAGCATACATATATTAGTGAGAATAACATACAGGAATGCATTCTATTAGGAAAACTGGTTGTGAAGATGTGTATATTAGGCAAAATTGCAGACACAAATGAGTATATTAGGAGGAATTCACGCTGAGAAATTTTCAAGAGCCCTTTAAAAAGAAAAGTTCACAGTAAGATTCCAGTCCTCATGGTTCTCAGTAAAGGGCTAATGCATGGCACAGAGAAAGTAGATAGAGACTTTCTCTCTCTCATAACACTAGAATTCATGGACATCCAATGAAGTTGAATGTTGAAAGATTCAGGACAGATAACAGAAAGTACTTCTTCACATAGTGCAGATTTAAACTACGGAATTTGCTTCCATAACAGGCAGTGATGGCCACCAGCTCGGACGGCTTTAAAAGATTAGACAAAGTCATGGAGCATAAAGCTACTAGCCACACTGGCTATGCTCCTCTTCCACGGTTGCTGGAAACCACAGGAGGGGAGAGTTGCTGTGGCACCCGAGTCCTGCTTGGGGGCTTCCCATAACAAGCATCTGGTTGGACACTGTGGGAATGGGATGCTGGACTAGGTGGGCCACTGGCCTGATCCAGCAGCCAGGCTCTTCTGATGTTCTTATATTCTTATGATGCAGTTTGTTTCCGGTCACAATTCAAAGTGCTGCTTTTGACCTATAAAGCTCTATACGGCCTAGGTCCAGGCTATTTGTCAGACCATATCTCCCCATATGAGCCTGCCCGGGCGTTGAGATCCTCAGGAGAGGCCATTCTCTCAGTCCCAACACCTTCGCAAGCGCGATTGGTGGGGACGCGAGATAGGGCCTTCTCGGTGGCTGCCCCCAGGTTCTGGAACTCTCTTCCTAGGGAAGCACGAATGGCCCCTTCCTTGCTATCCTTCCATCGGCAGGCAAAGTCTTTTTTATTCCGACAGGCTTTTGGACTAGAAGATGTTTAAGATAGGGCCTCATAAGGTCTGTTGCATTGTTCTATGGTCCTATTCTTAATGTTTTAAATTGTCTTAGTATCTTAAGTGTATGTTTCATGGTTTTAATGTTACGAATAGTTTAATTCTATTTTAATTGTATATTTTTGTATGTTTTTTGCCTATGTGTAGTTTTTATTTGTCAGCCGCCCTGAGTTCCAGTTTTGGAAAAAGGGCGGGGTAAAAATAAAGAGTAATAACAATAACAATAACAATCATCATCATCATCATCATCATACTGTAGCACTGTGGAAATGGGGACTGGGAGAAACTATGAATGGACAGATCAGCCCATTCCTCCAGGTGGGTGGATTGCTCTATTGGGACTCTAATTTTCATGAAGGATGGAAAGATCTGTCCACTGTGGTTCCCTCAGTTTCTCATCTTTCCAATCTTAAATTCAGTACTCCACATTTTTGCCCCATTTGCAATTTTTTTAAAAAAATACTAATGAATATTCTCCAGAATTTAGTGTGAATTTCTCCAAATAGACTCATTTTGTATGCAGTTTTGACTTTTTGCAAGCAATTTCTCCTGACAGAATGCATATTTTGATATGTTATTTTCACATACATTTCTATGCACATTTCCCCCAAATATATGCATTTTTGTAAACAGTGTTTGGTTGGAGAACTGCATTGTAAAATACATGCGAATTTCAAAGGATGGCTGTGTTTCAGAAAGTGCAAATTTGATAGATGCGACGAAATGCCAAGTGAATTCAATTTCTCCCCCCCATCTAATTAGAACTACTTAATTCCCCACTGCCGAATATAAGCTTTTTAATTTGTGACCGTTTGATTTTTTTGCTTAAAAGAAATTGGTGATATCGCCCAAAAGTGATCCACCAAATCTCTCCAACTCTGCCACCCAAGAGTCCTCCTTCTCACCAACTCAGGGAGAGGATATTTCAGGGTGGTTGATCATCCTTATCATCATTACGCTCAGATATCCCCCTTTAGATAATAAGGCTGCATGCATGGTGGGTGTGGGTAAGGGGTAACTTTTGTTGTTGTTATGTGCCTTCAAGTCGATTATGACTTATGGCGACCCTATGAATCAGCAACCTCCAGTAGCATTTGTTACAAACCACCCTGTTCAGATCTTGTAAGTTCAGGTCTATGGCTTCCTTGATGGAATCAATCCATCGCTTGTTTGGCCTTCCTCTTTTTCTACTCCCTTCTGTTTTTCCCAGCATTATTGTCTTTTCTAGTGAGTCATGTTTTCTCATTATGTGTCCAAAGTATGATAACCTCAGTTTCATCATTTTAGCTTCTAGTGATAGTTCTGATTTAATTTGTTCTAAATGTAAATGTACTGCCTTCAAGTCGATTCCGACTTATGGCGACCCTATGAACAGGGTTTTCATGAGGCTGAGAGGCAGTGACTGGCCCAAGGTCACCCAATGAGCTTCATGGCTTCATGGGGATTCGAACCCTGGCCTCCCAGGTTGTAGTCCAACACCTTAACCACTACACCACACTGGCTCTCTAATTTTTTCTAACACCCCATTATTTGTCTTTTTCATGGTCCATTGTATGCTCAAAGCTCTCCTCCAACACCACATTTCAAATGAGTTGATTTTTCTCTTATCTGCTTTTTTCACTGTCCAACTTTCACATCCATACATAGAGATATGGAGTACCATGGTTTGAATGATTAAGGAAGTTATTATTTAAGGAAGTTGTTCATTAGTTTATACAGTTAAAATGACAGTCTTTACTCAGTGCATCCATATTTCTGATGCTACCAATTCATCCTATAAATAGTGAACTCATTCTCCAAGTGTGTAGCCTTGTGTAGCCAAAATGCCACCATTTATCTACAAGAGTGTGGGAAACAGACTTGAAAGGAACCCCAAGGTTTGGAGAAGTATCCCCCTCTCCAAACAGACCAGTAAGGACTCAGCATGCTGGCTGATGTTTGAAGGGGAGAGGGACAAACAACCAAGGTTGAGGAGGCGGTGGTGGAATGGCTATCTTAAGAAAGGGCATGGCTGGCTGAAAGACTGAACATTTTGCTGCAGATCTCCCTTGTGGACTCTAAAATACAGACTCTTAAGCATGGGAAAGGTCATAGACTTCTCTGCTGGATGTGAAGAAATCACTCACTTCTGGCTTCCCATTTGACTTCACCCACATGGAACCTCTGCTTGTGATAGCAGATGCCATGGAGAGATCCGTCAGCGTAAGATACCGCAGGTCTACAAGAATGACTAAGAACTTCAGAAGAGCTCTCCTGGATCAGGCCAGTGGCCCATCTAGTCCATCCTCACAGTGACCACCCCAGATGCCTATGGGAAACCCGCAAGCAGGACCTGAGTGGCAGAGCACGCTCCCCATTTGTGATTCCAAGCAACTGGTATTCAGAGATGTAGTGCCACCAGCAGTGGAGGCAGAACATAGCCATCGTGTCTGAGAGCCATGAATAGCCTTCTCCATAAATTTGTCTGATCCTCTTTTACAGCCACCCAAGTCGGTGGCCGTCACGGCTTCCTGGGGGAGTGAATCCCAGATTTCTGTCTGGAGAAGTATTGTCTTTTGCCTTGTCTTGACGGAGTTCGATTCCAACGGAAGGGGGAAGTCGAATCTCCGGTAAAAGGGGTCGAGGTCCACTCAGCCTTCCATTCATCCGTGGTCGGTAAAATGAGTACCCGGCATATGCTGGGGGGTAAAGAAAGGCCAGGGAAGGAACTGGCAATCCCACTCCATATATACGGTCTGCCTAGTAAACATCGCAAGACGTCACCCTAAGAGTCGGAAACGACTCGCACTACAAGTGCGGGGACACCTTTACCTTTTTATTGCATTAGAGTTCTGGTTACACAACAAGATATGCAGTTATAAAACAAATGAAACAGTTAGAAACCATAAACAACAAGCCTAAAAGCCATTTAAAACAGTTCCATATATAAAATGATTAAAAACAATGACACAGAGAGAGAGAGAGAGAGAGAGAGAGAGAGAGAGCGCAACCCCCAGAAGCCCTAGCAAGAATGGCCAATGGCCAGGAATGATGATGATGATGACGATGATGATTGTTGTTGTTGCAGTGGGATTTAGTGTGTGACTCCCGGACTCTGAGCCAGATGGCCCAATCCCTCTACATGGCTGGAGTGCTGATTGGATCGGTGCTGTATGGCAGCCTCTCCGACAGGTGAGCAGGAAGGTGGAAGGGTGGTCCCCAAGGTTACAAAGTCAAAGAGATCCCTTCTATTCCCAATGTGATCTGTGGGGTTGATTGCCCCCTTCCTCTGGGGTATATTCATGCTGAGGGGGAACAACTCTTAAAATCAGCAAAGTTGGGGTTTGTGGGCAGGACCTGTTGCAAAGTTTTCTGGGCCAGGGGGCAGAGCCTAGAGCAGCCTTTCCCAACCGTTGGCCCCCAGATGTTGCTAGAGTACAGTTCCCATCATTCCTGACCATTGGCCATAATGGTGGGGCTGATGGGAGTTGTAGTCCGCCAACATCTGGGGACCCAAAGGTTGGGAAAGGCTGGCCTAGAGCAAGCTTCATGGCTAAGCCAACAAGCCAGCTTTTGGGGGGCGGGGGTGGAGGCTACCTCAAACTTATTCTCCAACAGATTTTTATTCTCCCATAAAATGTCTGAGGGGAAAGAGCGATGACAGCCCTGTCCTGCTCCACAACCACACAGGGTCATGTGATGGTAGAAGAGGCGACGGTCCCTTCAAATATTGCAAACAGCTTTCTCAGGAGGGCAGAACCGTGGGAAGGTTAAGCCCTGGCAGCCTTTTGAAGGCTGACTCTCAGCCTTTGATGGAACGATGCCTCCCCAAACTTAGCTAGGAGGCCCACTGGGACCTGCCCAGGGCCTGGACAACTGGACAAGGCGCTGGTTCTCATCACGACTTCCCATGCATGCCCCAAAGCCCCAACAGAGCAGAACAGAAAGGAAGGCGGGACTGTTCTCTGTAGCTCGGCTAGCTCTTCATCTGGCTTGTACAGATCGAGAAATCCACATGATTATTTCTTTATGGAGAACATTTATATACTGCTTTACAACAACAGGAAGGTGGACGTAGCTCAGAGGTCGAGCATCTGTTTGGCATGCAGAAGGTCCCAGGTTCAGCCCCCAGCATCTCCAGATAGCGCTGGGAATGTCCACAGTCTGAAATCTTGGAGAGCTGCTGCCAGTCAGGGTAGGCAAGACTGAGCTAGATTGAGCCAATGGGTCTGACTCAGCATAAGGCAATTGATTGATTGATTGATTGATTTGATTTATATCCCGCCCTTCCTCCCAGTAGGAGCCCAGGGAGGCAAACAAAAACACTAAAAACACTTGAAAGTGTCATTAAAACAGACTTTAAAAATATATTAAAATAAAAAGTCCTTTAAAACATTTTTTTTAAAAGCTTTAAAAGCATCTTTTTAAAAAAGGGTTAAAAACATATTATATAGCTGCAGACTGTCTCTACTTAAAAGGCTTGTTGAAAAGAGGAAGGTCTTCAGTAGGCGCCAAAAAGACAACAGAGATGGCGCCTGTCTAATATTTAAGGGGAGGAAATTCCAAAGGGTCGGTGCCACTACACAAAAGGCCCGCCTCCTACGCTGAGCAGAATGGGATCTGCAGGAGGCCCTCACCTGCAGAGCGACTGGATAGGTAAGGGGTAAGATGGTCTTTCAGGCATCCTGGTCCCAAGCTGTATAAGGCTTTGTACACCAAAACTAGAACCTTGAACTTAGCCTGGTAGCTAATAGGTAGCCAGTGCACTTCTTTCAGCAGTGGGGTGACATGTTGGCGATACCCTGCCCCAGTGAGCAGTCTCGCTGCCCCGTTTTGCACCAGCTGTAGCTTCCGGAACTTCCTCTCTGGACTTTCTCATTAAAACGTGTACAATCCAATCCTTCAGGTTTGGCCGGAAAGCCCTCATTGTCTGGAGCTACCTGCAGATGGGGGTGGCGGGCGCCTGCACTGCCTTCGTCCCAAACTTCACTGCTTACTGTGTCTTCCGCTTCCTGTGTGGAATGGCCATGTCGGGGATAGCGATTAACTCCGTCTCGCTGTGTGAGTACCATGATCCTCCGCTCTCACCGACCAGGTCGCCAGGAGCTCTGCACAGGCCTGCTGTGAAAATCTGGGGCACTTCCACTTCATTCTATAAAACAGGAGTGGGGGGTACCTTAGACCTTGGATTTGGCCCTTGAGACCTTTCTATCTGGCCCTCGGAACTTTCCCCAAGCCACATGCCTCACTGGCCTTTCTTCCTACCCTGAGTGTTTATTCCACGGCCGGGAAGTGTCCTAGAACTGTGATCACGTTTCTTGCTTGTCAGGATGGGCAGAGAGGGGTGTGTGCGAGTGTGTGCCGAAAGTGTGTGCAAAATTTACATCTGTTGCTCCACCCCCTTTTGCCCCTGGCCCCGCCTACCACTGGCGTGTGGCACCCCAGAAGGTTGCCATTGCACTTAATCAACTTGAATTTCAGTCAACAACTCAGATTAAAGGTGCATTGTGGTTAAAAAATAAGAAATCCCGGCTGCATGATTTCTGCCCTGAACGGCAAGAGCTATAGAGACAAAGTGGTACCCACAATCAGTGGCGGCTGGTGGCTCCCATGTCAGCACGCCAGAGGATCAAGCTCCGGGTTTTTGTCCAGACTTATGAAGAAGCTGCCCAAGCGCTGACACCTAGCTCCTTGAAAGTTTAGACTAAAACCCGGAGTGGATTGCACTGTCTCACTGACATGGCATCAGATGCCAAGGCCCAGACTAATTGCCTGCCCACACCATCACCTTTACTCATCATACCCCTCTGACATCAGTAGGGATGGGCAAGAAATTCAATTCCGTTTGCATTTCAAGTGGGATTTATCAAATCTGCATTTTCCAAAAGAACTTGAGAACCAAAACACAGCCATCCTTCGATATTTGAACCTGTCTGAATTTTGCAGTGCAGTTCGCCAACCAATGTTTACGAAAATGCATATATTAGGGGAAAATATGCATATGAATGAGTATATTTGTGAAACTAACATGCAAAATGTATCCCATGGAGAGCAATGGCTTGCAAAAAAAAGGTGTAATTTAGTCAAAACTGCACACAAAAATGTGTTCCATGGGAGAAATTCTCACTAAAATGCCGGAGAATTTTCCTGAGGATTTTAAAAAAAAATCCTCAAATTGCAGCAGAAATATGGAGAATCAAATTTAGGATTGCAACAAAGAGAAACTGAGAGAAGAGAAACTGACAGATCCTTCCGCCCCTTGACATCAGTTGCCAACCAGAAAAATTAACATCTTTTCCTCTGTACACTTTTCTCCTCCTCCAGGCATGGAGTGGATTCCGACGAAATACCGCGCCATTGTTGGCACCATCAACGGCTACTGCTATACCACCGGGCAGTTCATCCTGGCCGGAGTGGCCTACGCCATCCCTGACTGGCGGTGGCTGCAACTGACCGTCTCTCTGCCTTTCTTTGTATTCTTCCTCTACTCCTGGTAGGTCGGCATGGTCAGATGGTGGCCTGCTGGTAGTTGTGCCATCAAGGCAGGACGTTGGGGAAGAAGCCCAGGGCCCCAACATAACAGAATGAGCAGGAGGGCTCAGGCTTCCAGATGCGCCAGGGCTGGCTTACCACATTTGGAAGCAAATGAAGCGATACCCATGGCCAGGTCCCACTTGTTGCAGGCTCCAGTGATACATACCCAGGCCTCCAAGCTCACCTTGGGTTCCTCTGCTGGATAATTCCATTTTTAAATAGGTTCTAGCCCCTCTTTCCAACCTAGGGATGGGCGGGGGGAATGTGATTTAGTTCGCATTTCAAGCTGAATCGGTCAAATTTGCACTTTCCGGAACAGTATGAGAACCGAAATATCCTTTGAAATTTGCACTGATCTGAATTTTGCGATGCAATTCTCCAGCCAAACAAGGTTTACAAAAATGCCTATGTCAGGGGAAAGTGTCCCTAAATTTATTTATTTTTATTTATTTATTTATTTATTTATTTATTTATTTTATTTATTTTATTTTATTCAGTTTATATCCCGCCCGACTAGCAAACAGCTCTCTGGGCGGCAAACATAGAAACATATACAATAATGAAATACCAGATCAATATAACAAATATAAAAATACATCATCTAATATAAAAATTACAACATTTACATAAATAACTTAGATTAAAATGCCTCAGAGAAGAGAAAGGTTTTAACCTGGCGCCGAAAAGATAATAGTGTTGGCGCCAGGCGTACCTCCTCGGGGAGACTATTCCACAAGGAATGTGTGAGTGAATGTAACATCCAAAAATGCATTCTGTTAGGAGAAATTGCTTGCGTTCATCGGTTAAAACTGCATACCAGAATGTGATTATTCGGAGAAATTTGCACAAAAATGCAGCAGATTTTTCATGAGGATTATATATATATAATGTTTTTACAATGCGCAATGTTTTGACAAGAGAAAATTACAAAATGCCAACTTACTATAGAGCATCTCAAGAGCATTCTATCCTCAAAGCGCTATAACTGCCACCTTGGTAACAGCATTTGTATGTTAGCAGCTGATGAAGGCGGAAGCCAAAACGTTTTTAATCTCTGTTTTGTTAAGCACAATTACGTGCATATATTTTTAGGTGATTAATGGAATAGGGATCCAGAGCAAGCTTGAGTGAAGTTCTGTTTGTTGCTTTCAAAACACTCTCTCTCTCTCTCTTTCTCTCTCTCTCCAAAGTTCACAGATTGCTGCAAAAATGTGTAGAATTGAAAATGAGAACCAGAGGGAATCAAAATTGACAGATCTTTCCCTTCCTACTCCAACCAGGGATGAGAAACCTTTTTCAGTCCAAGGGCCGCATCCCTTTGTGAGCAGCCTTCTGGGGGCCACATGCCAGTGGCAGGTGGGACCCAAGGCAAAAGTGGGTGGGGCAACAGGTGTGCGTCTTACCTTGGCACTGTCGGCTATATTTCAGCCACACAGAAACCAGAAGCTTCTGTCCACCTCTCCGTCCAGGACAGAAAGAGGCATTTGCACAGTTCAAGGGCTAATTCTAGCTGGGCAAAAGTGCACAAGGAGGGCAGAGCGCTGGGCTAGTAAGGGGTGTGTCCTGGGGAGAGTTCCAAGACAGGGAGGCATGTGGCCCTTGGGTTTGAGTTTCTCCACCCTTATGCTAGACATTCACTCCTTCAGAGAGCAGCCAAAAGAATTCTCTTTCCTCATGTTTGGTCCTCAGGTTGTATGTGGAGTCTGCCCGCTGGCTGGCAATTTCAGTAAAACCGGAACGGGCTGTGAAAAGTCTGAAGAAAGCTGCCCGGATAAACGGGAGAAAGAAGGAAGGAGATGAACTTACCACGGAGGTACAGCATGCTGGGGGGGGGGGAGGTGAAAAGTTGCCAAAACTAGGACGCATTAAATTGCAGCAGGTCAACGATTGTGCATTTCCAGGAGTCAGGCTTCCTGTCCCTGGTTGGTGGCAATGGAAAGGCACTCTGAACTGGCCAGTCGAGCTCAGCATTGTCCCTTTTCAGGGTTTCCTGGTGGGTCTGTCCCAGCTTTAGCTGGAGATGCCGGGGGTTGAACCAGGGACCTCCTGCTTGCAACGGGTGCCCTTTCCCCACTGAGCCATAGCAATTCCCTAGAATATTTAGGAACCAAGGAAGTTCTCCTCCAGATGTTTTGGGTCACAATTTGGGCTGGGTCAGGGATGGGTAACCTATTTCAGCCCAAGGGCCGCATTCCCTTCTGCACGAACTACTGAGGGCCGTGCACCGGTGGTGGGCGGAGCCAGAGACAAAAGTGGGCAGAGCAACAAATGTAACATTTACCAATGTCCAGCGGGCTAGCTTCTGCAGACTCTCACAAACCCGTCTCTGCAGGGATGAGCTTGGATTCAAATCAAGGAGGATCGCCAATGCACCAGCTGTGCCAATATTTTTAAGGTAGCATTGTTGGCCCACCGTACGAGGGCTGTTGCAAAGTCACCCTCAAATAACATTGGGCATCTCAATCTCAAGCGGGAAACCTCTGCTATACAGGAATACCCTGCTATACAGACCCTCACTTTACGGACACTTGCGAGTACAGACATACTTACAGTAACACCATTCCCCTGTTTACGTACTTCGCTTCTCAAGAACGGACACTTAACCTTTGGTTGTGGCCTGTTCTTTTGGTGGGGGCTGGAAACAGACGCTACCGCGCGACTGCGAATCAGCTGGAAGGCACGATCATGATCAGCTGAGAGGCGCGGCAGTGCAGCAGCAGAGGCTGTAGCTTGGGGCTTTGAGGCTCTGCGTGAAGGGGAGGTGGCACAGTGGCGGCGCAAGTGAAAAAAGGCAGTGATTCACTTTAAGTACATTTTCGGTTTACGTACTCACTCTGGACCCATTGCGTACGTTAATGCGGGGTATTCCTGTACTTCAGTTCTCCCCCTTGGCTGAAGCGTCTGCAGCAGTGTCAGCGGCAATCGAGGATTAAGCTTGCTAGATTCAAATGAATTTCAAAAGCAAAACACTTGGTTGCACAGCTCAGGTTTGTGGCCAGAGGACTAGTGCTTTGCCATCCAGCTAGAGCTGGGAGCTGCACAAATATTTCCGAACCCCGTTGTCCCATTCTGCAGCCAGACTTTGGGTGCTTCTAGAGGGTTGCTGTTTTGCGGGAGGGATTCAATCACATACAGGCCGATGTAGGTTGTGCAACTGGAGCCAATTTGCCACTCTCACGCAACAAACCCACTTCCCGAAACAGCTGGACTTTTTTTGCACCGAGGAAAGCGACGGGGAAACGTCCAATGACTCGCGACGTCACCTAACCTCCCTGCGAACAAATCAGAATGAATGCTCAATAAATAGCTGACAACATCTAACCTCCCCACAAATTTACTGGGAGACAAATCGGGATGAACTCTCAGTAAACAGGACATCTGCGAGCAGTTTTGAGCTCAACCTGGGTGGCTTTAAAAGAGGGTTGCACACATTCATGGAGGAGAAGGCTATCAATATTAGCCACCATCGCTATGATCTACCTCCTCTGTCGCAGGCAGTACGCTGGTGAATACGTGTGGCTGGGAATCACAAGTGGAGAAAGTTGCTCTTGTGCTCAGTCCTGCTTGCAGGCTTCCCATAATGGGCATCTGGTTGGCCACGGTGAAAACAGGATCCTGTAACAGATGGGCCACTGGCCTGATCCAGCTGTAGGGCTCCCCTTAGATTCCCTGCTTTGCTGTCTTCCCTTTCAGATTTTGAAATCCAACATGCAGAAGGAGCTCTCCTCCACCAAATCCAGCTACAGCATGGGGGACTTGGTGTGGACACCTGCCATTCGCAAAATCTCTTGCGGGGTCTCCTTTGTCTGGCAAGTGACTTCTTTTCTCTTCCTGGGGAAATAAAAAGGAACACAAACTTTGGCACAGAGAGAGAGAGAGAGAAATGCAAGTAGACAGTAAGGGAGGCCAACAAAGAATTTGAGGAGCACATTGCTAAAAACATAAAGGCCACCACTGGTGGCTCCATGTCAGTGGGGCAGTGGAATCCACTCTGAGTTTTAGTCCAAACGTTCAAGGAGTTGTCTGAGGTGCTTCAGGGCATGCCGCACTGACATGGAGCCACCAGTGGCCACTGCTCCCAGGCGAGTTTGACCACCTTCTTTATAGAATGCATGCACTGCCCCCTGTTGGTTTCTAAAGGCGACGTTTGACTTACACAAGAGTAGACCTGTTGAAATTAATGAGCCTGGAGCTAATTCCGCTGCCCCACAGACATCGAGCCACCTGTCGCCATGGAAGACCACCGACAGGGAAATTCTTTCGATAGAGGGATTTACAGTTTTGCAAATGCCTCTGCAACTGAACAGGGCCAAAGCTATTTCCTGTGTATGGTTTTTGGGTCTACTTTGAGTAGAACTTAATTAGATACAATGCTATGGGACTTGGAAGTAGGGACAGTGGGAAAATTCAGTTTGCATCTAAAGGTGGACTTATATAATTGGCATTTTCTGACACAATACACAAACTGAAACACAGTCATCCTTTTCATGAGGATTAAAAAAAATCATAAACCAATATAGAAATGTGGAGAACAGAACTTATGATTGGGAAAGTGAGAAACTGAGGGAGCCAAAATAGACAGATCTTTCTATCCCTAGTAAAGGCCTCCAGCCAGATGTGTAGTCATCGGGGGGGGTATAGTCCTCGGGGGTCTCAGACCCCTTACTTGTTTTGGGAGCAGGGTCCCAGCAAAGTCCCTATGTCTCCAGCGTCCTATAAGCCAATCAGCATGAAAGGGGTGTGTGTAAGCCACTGAGAAGAGTCTTCTAACATGCTTCCCTGTCCTTTCCAGCTGATTGAAGCCAATCAGAGTAAAAGGAGGTGAGTGAAACACTGAGAAGACTCTTCTCGGCAGCTAACACTCTCCCCGTTCGTGCTGATTGGCTCCTAGGGACGTCTGTTGTTGTGGGAGAAGACATGAACAAGGATCTCATTCTCAACCCAGCAGCAAAAAAGGGGGAGGGGGTGTGGATGTGACTAACATGAAGGGACCCTGAACTTCTGAACCTGCCACTATGCTACTGCCTCCAGCCTTAGGAAAATATATTTGGAATCCATTTCAGACAACTGGAAACAAGCCTTAGGGACAGGAGGAGCTTTTGTGCCGCTCGACGGCACAGCAAGTTGGAGGGTGGGGTCTGTCGGTTGTCGGTCGTCCTGACTTGTCATCTGTCACTCCAGGTTCTCCACCAGCTTTGCCTATTATGGGCTGGCCATGGATCTGCAAAACTTTGGCTTCAACATCTACCTGACCCAGCTGGTGTTTGGTGCTGTTGACTTCCCAGCAAAGTTCATCTCTGTACTGACCATCACGTTTGTGGGCCGCCGATTCTCCCAGGCGTTGTCACTTATCCTGGCTGGGCTGTGTATCTTGGCCAACATCTTTGTGCCTCAAGGTGAGGGTCCCATCGGGAGCGAGAGGGGGACGGGAGGAGATGTCACTTACGGGTAGGAATCGACAAATCTGACAATCTCTCATTTTTCCAATCTGAACTTTGGTTCACATTCCCACACGTGTGCAATTAAAAATCCTGTTAAATATTTGTCAACATTTTAAAGCACATTTCTCCCAATGTTTTTGCAAGCTATTTCCCCAAATATAATGCATTTTTGTATATTATTTTCTCTAACATACCCATTTTTATGCACACTTTCCCCTCACATATATGCATTTTTGTAAACATCTGGTTGGAGACCTGCATCTCAAACATTGGAGAAGAGCAAATTTTGAAAGCCTGCTGTGCTTCTGTTGACATATATGCAAATTAGATATTTATTTATTGAACAAAATTTATATCCCGCAGGACTGTGCAAAACCTCTAAGTGGTTTACAAATAGAAAGGTTCACAATAGAATCCAAAGCAAACCAAATTTCACCGCCCCCTCTACTTATTCTATCAGAACGGTCATTTTATTTATTTATGAAACTTTGATTTATTTGTGCATTCATACTCCGCCCTTTTAGCCAAAAAGGTTCTCAAGCGGCTTACAAAAATCAGTACTCAAGGGCCTGTCCATACAACTGTATAATCTGCAGTGTTATTGCTTGGTGTCCTCATTAACGCACTGTCGTCCTTATGACATTGCAAGTTAGTACGGATTTTTGCATTCACAAATCCGCATTAGAAAAACCACCAAAACACGGATATCTATCTAATCTATCTATCTATTGACCAAAGTGGTCAACCTATGGCTCTCCAGAGGTTGCTGGATCACAATGCCCATCATCCCTGACCTTTGGCCATGCTGGCTGGGGCTGGGGGAGAATTTTGATCCAGTTCACATTTAAAAGTGGACTTACCTAATCCACATTTGCCAAAACAAGACAGGAACCAAAACACAGCACTCCTTTGAAACTGGCACTTCTTTGAATTTCTCCAGCCAAGCAATTTGTACAAGAATGCACATGCCAGTGTGCATAAAAAAATGTATGGATCAGTGGAGCTAATGCATTATATCAGGGGAAATTGCTTTGCAAAATATGTGTATATTCGGAGAAATTAGGAGAAACATCAGGCAAAATGTGTACATTAGGAGAAATTCACTGATGAGCCAGGACAGGGGGATTTACTAAAGAGTTTGACCCCAGAATTTGATTTGCTGCAAAATATTATCCTTTGCTGCCTGCCTGCCTGCCTTGGCCCCAAGCACAGGCAGTTTTGCTCCCAGCTGACTACTCTCTTTTAATCTTTAGATTTGAGCAATCTGCGGATGGTTTTTGCCGTCATTGGCAAGGGCTCCCTGGCGGCCTCCTTCAACTGTGCCTACATCTTCTCTGGAGAGCTTTTTCCAACTGTGATTAGGTGAGTCAAAGGAAGTCTGCAGAGTTTTCTAATTCTGCTTCCCAACCAGGAAGCCGGATGGAGACCTTAGGGTCAGAGCTTGGAAGTGATTAATTACAAGTAACGAATTACTTGTAATTCATTACTTTTTTGAGGAACGAGTGGGTAATTCCTTTACATTTTGATTGTAATAGAACCAGCAGTAATTTTATTATGTTTGTGGAGTAATTGTAATGTTTCCAGCATTACTTTGGGGCATTACTTGGGGGGGGGAAACAGGGGAAGTCTTCTGCTCCTCTGATTTGTGGATGAAAATCATGTGCCTCAAACTGGGCTTCTGTGCAGCATCGCTCTTCGCTCATGCTCTGTGGATGGGTAGGAGGTGACGAGTGAGAAGGTGGAGAGTGACACGGGGTGGAGTGGAGAAAACAATTGTTTTAAAAAATGGACAGGGGTGGAGAGGAATGAAGGGAGAAAGGAGCCGGAGGGCAGGAACATGGATAAAGGAGGAGAAGGAAGCCTCAGCAGAACGGAGATAAAGAACTGTGGAGGTGAAAGATGACAATGTGTGTGTGTGTGTGTGTGTGTGTGTGTGTGTGTGTGAGAGAGAGAGAGAGA
This sequence comes from Rhineura floridana, assembly GCF_030035675.1. Taxonomy (NCBI): domain Eukaryota; kingdom Metazoa; phylum Chordata; class Lepidosauria; order Squamata; family Rhineuridae; genus Rhineura; species Rhineura floridana. Next base: position 7,970,615 of record NC_084501.1, read on the forward strand.
GAGAGAGAGAGAGAATACTGTGTTTGCACTTGGCACATAAAGTGGCCTCCACCACCCTCTGTGGCTACTGTGCTGCATTTGCGGTATTTTAACTTTTTTGCATCTCAGGGGAAAATGTTTGCTTGGGTGAGTGTCCCTTAGTTGGTGGCAGGGCAGGGCCCGGGAAGTGGTTAAGTGAGAGAGATTATGCTTGCTGGCTGAGTGGGGGGGGGGTTGCACTTGGTTTGACGTGCAAAGATCTGAGTAGTGGCCTCTGCCTCCCTCCCCACCTCCCTTACCAGTGGAGAGACCACCATTGCTATCTTATGGATAAAAAGAATTATTCTACTACCTCTGCATGTGTGTGTTTATTTTTAATGTTGTTTTAGGCTACTTGGATGTGCAGCAGCCAAGGCGAGCACCTTGTGGGTGTTTTTTTAAAAAAGTAACTGAAATGTAATTGTAGTGATTACTTTTGAGAAAAAGTAAAATAACCAGTTACTTTCAGAGCAATTGTAATTGTAGTGGTAATTACTACTTTTTGGGGCCATGTAATCGTAACTGTAATTTATTACTTTTTAAAAGTAATCTTCCAAGCTCTGCTTAGGGTACTGGGTTCCATATTACTGGGGATTGTTGATCTGCACATCTTCCTTTTCTGTCCCAGGCAATCGGGGATGGGCCTGGGGGGCACCATGGCCCGCCTTGGTAGCATGATAGCCCCCCTGGTGAAGATGACTGGGGAATTTTTTCCACCGTTGCCACTGATTATCTATGGACTGGCACCCATCATCTCGGGCATCGCCTCCTGTTTTCTCCCAGAGACCCGGAATGTCCCACTGCCAGAGACAATTGAGGAAGTGGAGAGGCGGTGAGTTTTGAGACACTTCTACAGTCTTTTTCTGCCCTGGAGGCCCTGCCCTCAAATTGGGCTGGCTGAGTCAGAAAATAACACTCTGTATGTACTCAGAGGTACTCTTTCTGAGGCTTTCTCCTCCCCTTTTCTTGAACTGACAAATTTAGGCTGGAATCCTAGCCATATTTAGCTGGGAGTAAGTCCCACTGAGCCGAATGGGGCTTACAACTGAGTAGGGATGGGAGAGAAATTTGATTCCGTTCCCTCCATCAAATTTGCTGTTTTCCGAAACAATCTGAGGACCAAAACAGAGGCACCCTGCGAAATTTCCACTTATTCGAATTTTGCCATGCCAACCAAACCATGTTTACAAAAGTGCATATGTTTGGAGAAAGTGTGCATAAACATGAACGTATGAGTGAAAGTAATGCACAACAATGCATTGTATGATGAGAAATGGCTTGCAAAAATGTGAACATGAGTCAGCCTACAAAACTGTTTCTTTGGAGAAACTCACCCTAAAATGTTGGAGAATTTTCATGAGGATTTTTTTTTTTTTAATCGCAAGGATTTTAAAAAAACCGCAAATGGCTGCAGAAATGTGGAGAACTGAATTTAAGACTGGAAAAATGAGAAACTGCGGGAAGCGAAATCGACATGTCTCCATCCCTGGTCTGCGTATGCTTGCATACCATTGTGCTGTTAATTCCTCTCTTTTAACAATATAAATAAATAAGGAAGCACCACTGCACTCTCTTGCCTGCCCTAAACCAGATTAGCAATGAGAAATATGTCACAGAGGAAGGAAGGAAGGATCATTTACCATTCTACTCTGTATTTGTTGTATGCAGCCGTATATCTGTTTTGCTACTCCTCTTCTGCCAAAAATGACATTTTTTGGTCTCACATGGTGGGAAAATTACGCAACTTACATATACATAATTTTTTACGTAAGTTACATAAATGCAGAGGAAATTCAACACACATGGGAGGGGGGACACAATCCATTACGTAGCATCATAGAATCATAGAATAGTAGAGTTGGAAGGGGCCTATAAGGCCATCCAGTCCAACCCCCCGCTGAATGCAGGAATCCAAATCAAAGCATTCCCGAGAGATGGCTTTCCAGCTGCCTCTTGAATGCCTCCAGTGTCGGAGAGCCCACGACCTCTCTAGGTAATTGGTGCCATTGTCGTATGGCTCTAACAGTTTTCCTGATGGAAGGAAGGAAGGAAGGAAGGAAGGGTACATCAGGATGAAGAAAAAGAAGAGAGAGAAGGAGGAAGGGAAGAGGAGTCACAGGGTGGGGTGGGTGATGAGGGGTATGACAGTGCAGAACTCATGGAATGTTTAGCCAGAGATTGCTAACATGCAGCTCCCAGCCTAGTTTCATGCAACTCTCTGGACACGGTGGGCCAACTCTTGTGGGATCCTCAGAGAACAGAATGCTGGTCTAGACTAGATGGGCCGCTGGCCTGATCCAGTAGGGTTCTTCTGATGTTCTTGTGTTTTTATGTAAACCTTCAAATATTTGAAGATTGCTATCTGTCGCCCCATAAATTGTCTCTTCTCCAGGCTAAATATGCCCAATTCCTTCAGCCTGTCTTCATAGGGTTTGGTCCCCAGGCCCCTCACCATCTTTGTCACCTTCTGCATGGATGATTTCTGTTCCATTCTTCTTACTTTTAAGGTCAAAGCCAATCCAAGAGGATGAACAACAAATGAAGGTACTTCTCGCCTCCACCAAACCTGATCCCGTCAAAGATGGCAGCTAAGGAGAGAAAAGACAGAGGAGCTTCCTCATGCCCACCTCGCCCATCCTGGTCTTCAGGCTTCAGACCCGTCCCTTAAAAGTTAAATCTTAGGGAGGAGGGAACGGATGGATGCATTAGGATACGTATACATCTACGGCACAGGCGTGTAAACTGAGTGCGTACGCACCCATGGACACAAAATGCCAGTGTGTCCCTTGTTGCTCCCATCATAATCCATACAGCAAATGCTGCTGAATATGTTGAAGCTGCTGCATCCTTCTTTCAATGCATGTTTTCATTCATTCATTCATTTTAATTCAGGAAGTTTTTAATGTTTTCATTTGTAATTTGGTATTTTAATTATGTATGTATTTTATAATTGATTTCATGCTGTAAACCACTTAGAAGCCATTTCCACATGTAGGTAGTATATAATAATAATAATAATAATAATAATAATAATAATAATAATAATAATAATAATAATGGCATTGTAAAACAAACAATTCCAGGATGAACTATGGAATCTTCTCCGACTAGAAGTAGTGAAGGTGTCCACCAACTTAGATGGCTTTAACAGAGGACTAGACAAATTCATGGCTACTAGCCACCATGGCCATGTTCTCCCTCCATGGTCAAAGGCAACATTCCTCTGAATATCACTTTATGGGGATCACAAGTGGGGAGGGGCTGCGGTGCTCAGGTCCAGCTTGCAGGCTTCCTAGCCACATCCTGGTGGCCACCATGAGAACAGGATGCTGGATTAGATGGGCCACTGGCCTGAGCCAGCAGCCAGGCTCTTCCTATGTTCTCCAAAGGGAGTTTTTGCAGGGCCAGATTCACTGTTTGGCAAGATGAGGAGGCCACCTCAGGTCGCAAATGCTGGGGGTTGGTGGGGGCAGTAACTATCACTCACTCCCCCGGCCATTATTCCTGAGTCCTCCCCGCTTCCTGCAACATAGTTAGGATCAGGCTGCGCAAGTAATTATTCATGGCAAATGTCCATAAAGTGGGAGGGTGGGAAGCAGGCAGAACACCAGAAGTTACAGTGCACCTTCGAGCAAATATTTGTATTTGACTGTTCTTTGGGTTTGAGGGACCCATATCTTTGGGCCCGCAGGAAAAGCAGACAAGAGGCCTAGTTGTGCATATGATGTTTGCCCTATCTGCTGCTCTGAAATAAAACGTTCCTTCAACTCAGGCATGGGGAACCGGTGGCCCTCCAGAAGCTGTTGGACTTCAAATCCCGTCAGCCCCAGATGACAGCTTCTGTTGGACTTCAAATCCCAGCCCCAACATTGAAGGAACGTTTTATTTCAGAGCAATAGAGAGAGAGAGAGAGCCAGTGTGGCACAGTGGTTGGACTACGACCTGGGAGACCCGGGTTCGAATCCCCACACAGCCGTGAAGCTCACTGGATGACCTTGGGCCAGTCACTGCTTCTAAGCCTCAGAGGGAGGCAATGGGAACCCCCCTCTGAATACCGCTTACCATGAAAACCCTATTCGTAGGGTCGCCATACGTCGGGATCGACTTGAAGGCAGTCCATTTCCATTTTCAGATAGAGCAAACATAATCTAGTTTGGTCTCTCTCCGTTTCTTAATTTTCCAGTCTTTAAGTTCAGCTCTGCACATTTTCCACAACAGTGTGAGTTTTTTCTTAAAGTCCTCCTGAAAATCTTCCCACCTGTTAGTGTGAATTTCTCCTAATACACACATTTTCCCACTCCGGTTTGCCTATTATGTTTTTGCAAAGCAGTTCTCCCAAATATAACACCACTTTTGTATGCAATTTTCATGAATATATGCATTTTTAGACGCACTTTATGCATGGTTGTACATATATTCCTTGGCTGGAGCACTGCGTTGCAACATTCAGAGAAGCGCACATTTCAAAGGACGGCTCGGCTTCTGGTTGCATCTTGTTTCGGAAAGTTCGAATTAGGGAAGTGCCCCTTTCAATAAGAACCGAAATAAATTTCTCCCCTGTCCCTAATCAGGGATGATGGGAGTTGCAGTTCAGGAACATCTAGAGGACCACATGGGTTCCCCATCTCTGTTTTATTATTCTACTCATCTTGATTCGGAGAGAAGCATCTTCTGCTCCACCTCCGGCAGCAAAATGTCTCAGGCCAGCCTTCAGCCTGTGGCTGAACTAGAATCCCCCCCGCCAGTAGGTTTGATTCTATGTGTCTAGGGTTCAATTGGAACCAGGGTTTCCTCTCCCATGCGCCGGTGTGAGATTAGCAGGACAAAGCTTGGAAGACTGTCAGTTTACAGTGTTGAGAATGGTCACTCTGCTCATTGTATTATATCCAGTTGAGCTTTGCACAGAAATATCAGGTGTAACGTTTGTATTTCGGGCCCTCTGGGCCCCGCTGTTTACAATGTCCTTTATGCCTGTGTTTATATACGTTGGCCACTGGAGGCTACTATTTTCATGCAGGGGATGGCATAATAAATACATTTGTCTTTAAGGTGCTACAAGACTCTTTTATTTAGTTTTGCTTCAACAGACCACAGGTTTGCTTTGCACAGCGACCCCTCAGGAAACTGTGATAGTAAATCCGCTAAGGTGTCACTGGTTTTTTAGCCAGATCCGGTTTAACATTATATATTCTGTGAAGCCAAAATAGGAAACAACTACAGGTAAAAGGTAAAGGTGTCCCTGCACTTGTAGTGCGAGTCGTTTCCAACTCTTAGGATGATGTCTTGCGACGTTTACTAGGCAGACCATATATATGGGGTGGGATTGCCAGTTCCTTCCCCGGCCTTTCTTTACCCCCCAGCGTATGCCGGGTACTCACTTTACCGACCACGGATGGATGGAAGGCTGAGTGGACCTCGACCCCTTTTACCGGAGATTCGACTTCCTCCTTTCGTTGCAATCGAACTCCGGCCATGAGCAGAGCTTCGGCTGCGTTTCCGCCGCTTACCACTCTGCGCCATGGAGGATCTTGACAACTACAGGACATAGCCTTATACTGCATCAGACCATCTGTCCAGCTAGATATTGTCTGCAGGTTTTCAGGCTATGGCCTTTCCCGTAAAAAAAAAACTAGAAGAAAGATTCTGGCCCTCATTGTTTTGAATAAACGGCTGATCTAAATAGGAGTATAGGTAGGTACTTTATGCTGGTGGGGTTTTTCTGCAAGCGTGTTTTGCAACATGTCAGTGATACAACCACACACCTGCAACTGTTTTGGGGCAGACATACTTCTTCATTTCATCCAGTGCATGTCCCATAACTTACTGCTGATGTCTTTTCATACTGCAAATGTTCTAGGTTTTGTCCTGCTTTTGTTATGCTACAGTGTAAGAGCACCCCTCAAGACAGTAATTTATGATCTATGATCCATTACTGGCGGATTTATACGGGACCACCCACACATCATTCTGCTTTATAAGTTGTTCTGCAACGCTTCCCCAGTGCTACAGCATCATTGCTGTAACAAACATTTATTTATTTCCAAACTGTGTTGGAAACAAAGCAGGATGTCCACCCCAAAACTGTTGCAGGCATAACTGGTGTTGAAAGCTGGATCGTGTATAAGCGCCCCAACATCATTAGGAGCATAAATCATCATGAAGCACTTTTCTTCTTGATCGTCCCAGAGTGTAAGACACGGGATAATGGGCTCAAGTTACAGGAAGCCAGATTTCGGCTGAACATCAGGACAAACTTCCTAACTGTTAGAGCAGTACCACAGTGGAACCAATGATCTAGGGAGGTGGTGGGCTCTCCAACACTGGAGGCACTCAATCAATCACGTTTTATTACAGTCAACAGACCACTGAATCATCAGATAAAAACAGATATTATTACAACCTCATTTTTAAAAATATATATATTAAAAATATATATTAAAAAGATAAAGGTGTCCCCGCACGTATAGTGTGAGTCGTTTCCGACTCTTAGGGTGACGTCTTGCGACATTTACAAGGCAGACCATATATATGGTCTGGATGGGTGGGATTGCCAGTTCCTTCCCCGGCCTTTCTTTACCCCCCAACATGTGCCGGGTACTCATTTTACCGACCACGGATGGATGGAAGGCTGAGTGGACCTCGACCCCTTTTACCGGCGATTCGACTTCCTCCTTCCGTTGGAATCGAACTCTGGCCGTGAGCAGAGCTTCGGCTGCTTTACCGCCACTTACCACTCTGCGCCACGGAGGGTCTTATATATATATAAAAGACAGTTTTGAAAGCAACAAACAGAACTTCACTTAAGCTTGCTCTGGATCCCTATAAGGATTTCATTAATCACCTAAAATATATATATGAACGTAACTGTGATTAACCAAACAGAGGTTTTTATTGTATTAACAAAACGTTTCAGCTTCCGCCTTCATCAGCTGCTAACATACAAATGCTGTTACCAAGGTGGCAGTTATAGAGCTTTGAGGATGGAATGCTCAGAGGGGCTTCATTTGCAGAAGCTAAGTAGTGGTGGTACTGTACACCAGGTTCAGACCATGTGGTGCCAATGTGTCCAGGGAGTAAATCCAAAAGTTCTCCCTTTTGGTCAATGCTGCTGGATCTGCTGGCATCTCTATCGCTGTAATGGAAAAGTCCAACAGGCTGTGAAATAATACTTTTTAAAAATGGCAAAGGACCAAATGACACACAGTTGGCGTGGAGACTGTCAAACAATCATTAATGGTCTAATACAAATAGCCAAGTTCAAGAATTTGGCCACTTGCTCCGTTAATGACTTGTTAGTACGTTGAAGTAATATAATCATAAATGTTACACTAGAAAGACCAAGGAAAGACTGGATAATAGGGTATATTAAGTCCTTCCGGGCCCCTTGACAGAAACGGCAATGAAAAAGAACATGCACGATGGACTCAACCACTGCATTGTTGCACCTAGAATTCATGGGGGGTTTATTATATCTGTCATCAAGTAATTTAGGGGGAAGAACATTAAACATTGCTAGGGAAAAGGCCTTTCTATGTTGGGATAGTTAACCATCCCAAATAAGGCTTCCCATCTTTGCAACGGTAACCTCAAAGGCCCAATGACTGAGGGGAACGAGAGCTCCATGCACTTCCATGATGGTCTGTGTCTACTACTCTCTGCTTGACTACCATTTTAGCACTCACCAAATCCATAGATGTCAACTAGGAAGGAGAAAGACCTATTTATGCTCCATAGCCTTCCTCCAGGGAGATTCATAAGCATCTGTCAGTACTTTATAGACCAGAGAATTAGAGGTAAGCACATAACTGCAGCAAAGCCAGAAATGATGTGGATCCAAGCCAAACATTTCAATGAATTCAACCCTGCTTCCAGACAAAGTGTGTGTGGGGGGCTCCAGCAACACAGGAGGCACTCAAGAGGCAGCTGGACAGCCACCTGTCAGGGATACTTTAAGCTGGATTGAGCATTGAGGAAGGGGTTGGACTTGATGACCTTACTGGCCCCTTCCAGCTCGATTGCTCTATGATTCTATGAATGTACAAATAAAAGCATTGGTAGCTGGTGGTTCCATATCAGGGGGGCAGTGGAGTCCACTCTGGGTGTTAGTCCAAATTTCCCCACTGACATGGAGCCACCAGCCACCAGTGATTCAAAGGCTATCTGGAGAGGCACTGGCCAGTCGAGCTCAGCATTGTCCCTTTTCAGGGTTTCCTGGTGGGTCTGTCCCAGCTTTAGCTGGAGATGCCGGGGGTTGAACCAGGGACCTCCTGCTTGCAACGGGTGCCCTTTCCCCACTGAGCCATAGCAATTCCCTAGAATATTTAGGAACCAAGGAAGTTCTCCTCCAGATGTTTTGGGTCACAATTTGGGCTAGGTCAGGGATGGGTAACCTATTTCAGCCCAAGGGCCGCATTCCCTTCTGCACGAACTACTGAGGGCCGTGCACCAGTGGTGGGCGGAGCCAGAGACAAAAGTGGGCAGAGCAACAAATGTAACATTTACCAATGTCCAGCGGGCTAGCTTCTGCAGACTCTCACAAACCCGTCTCTACAGGAACACAGAAAGCTGCCTTATGCTGAGTCGGACCATTGGTCCATCTAGCTCAGTATTATCTGCACTGACTGGCAGCAGCTCGCCAGGGTTTCAAACCTTTATATCTCTCCCCACCCATAAGATTTAGTTTAAAGCCATCCTGGTGAAGTTCTCCGTGCTATAGCCAAGTGCACTCTTCCCAGCCCTTGTGAAGCGCAACCCATCCCTTGCCAGCAGCACTCCATTGTCCAGGAACATTCCATAAACATTCTCAAGCATGATTGACAATTAAGTCTTAATTTCCCCCCCAAATGGAAACCAGGAGAGCTGGAATAGCACAGTGGGGAGGAGAGCCTGGCTGGGAGTCCAGAGTCTGCGAGTTCAAATCCCTGCTCGTGTCTCCTGGGCGTAAAGGGCCAGCTAAAGATCACCCCACAGTGAGTGGCTCAGGGCTGATGTGCCCTGCCACCTGTGCAGCCGTGGGCAAGCTGCGTAGTCCCAAGGAGCCCAGTTGCCCCCAGCTGGCAGTTGCGGACAAGGAAGGGGCTGGCTTGTGCAGCTGTGGCAAGCTGAGCAGGCCCTAGCCAGCTGGGGAGGACTAGCCTCAGAGGGAGGCAATGGGAAACCCCCTCTGAATGCCGCTTACCATGAACACCCTATGCATAGGGTCGCCATAAGTCGGGATCGACTTGAAAACAGTCTAACGGAAACAGGGTTGCACCCTAGCCCAGACCCCTTGGATCTCTGGGCACTGGACATGTATACCATCCCCACCCACCCCCTGCCCGCCGTGCCAGGGATTGAGCCTGGAGCCTTCTGCTCCACCACTGAACTGTGGCCCCCTCTCCTCTATCCAGGCAAGCGCAAGGCACGGTCAGAGTTCAAGGGCACCTTCCAGCTAGGCAACAGCACCCAAGGAGGGCACGAATCAGGGCCAGAGTCGCCCAGGGTGTGGCCTGGAGAGAGAGGCTGCGGCTGCGGAGAGTTCCGAGGGCCACACAGAGAGGCCTGGAGGGCCGCATTTGGCTCCCGGGCCTGAGGCTTCCCCACCTCTAGGCTAGATGGACAAACAAACTGTCTTCATTCCCTTTTATTTTGGCCATATTGCCAAGAGGTGTAACATGGCCTGCTAAAGAATGCCATGTGATATTTACGCTATTGAAAAGATGTTTGTGTTTGCTGTGAAACTTGTTATTGTTTTATTACTGCTGCTGTGTCATTTCATCATGGAATTGTTTTTGTAATTGTTGTTTGCTTTTGTTGTAAGCTGTTTTGAGCACAATTTTTATTTTCTAAGTCGCTTTGAGTTCCATTTTGGAAAAAGAGCAACTAATAAATATCATTAAAAAGAAAAACCAAAAGGCAGCCAAACCTAGTCTTCCCCAAACGGCTCCGCTCCAGGTGTTTTGAACTACAACTCCCATCATCCCCAGCCAGCTGCCCCAGCCTTCGACCTGAGGTTGCCAGGGATTGAATTTGGGGTCTTCTGCATGCAGAGCAGGGGCTTGGCCTCCCAGCTAGGGTCCCGCCATCAAGCTAATCCAAGGGTGGGAGCACCCTTCATTGCTTTTATTAGGCTAAACACCTAAAGAACATCAGAAAAGCCCGCCTGCTGGATCAGGCTAGTGGCCCATTCTAGACCAGCATCCTGTTCTCGCAGTGGCCAGCCAGGTGCCCGTTATGGCAAGCCCCCAAGCAGGACCTGAGCGCAAGAACAACTCTCCCCTCCTGCTGTCTCCAGCAGCTGGTATTTGGACGCATACTGCCTCCCACTACGGAGGGAGAGCTTCGCCATCATGGCTAGTTGCCGTTGATCGCCTCGTCCTCCATGAATTCGCCGAATCGCCTTTTAAAGCCGCCCAAGTTGGTGGCCATCGCTGCTGCCTCCCGTGAGAGGGAACCCCACAGTTTAACTATGTGCTGTGTGATGGAAGTACGTCGTCTCAACTTTTGAATGAAGAGAGGGGGTAACTAAGATGAGAGAGCCAGTGTGGCGTAGTGGTTAAGGTGTTGGACTATGACCTGGGAGACCAGGGTTCAAATCCCCACACAGCCATGAAGCTCACTGGGTGACCTTGGGCCAGTCACTGCCTCTCAGCCTCAGAGGAAGGCAATGGTAAACCCCCTCTGAATACCACTTACCATGAAAACCCTATTCGTAGAGTCGCCATAAGTCGGGATCGACTTGAAGGCAGCCCATTTCATTTTTCAACTAAGATGATGACAGTTCTCACATGCCACTGATATTCAGGGGCATGCTGACTCTGACAGTGGAAGGAGAGCATTGCCTTCTGGGTTAGTAGTGTAATGTGTGAATGGGGCAAAGGCAGAAGTGTGCACTGTGAGGACACAGAGAATATCCTTCCAGAGTTGGGGATTGGCCTGGCCCTCAGTTTCTCATTTTTCCAATCTTAAATTCCGTTCTCCGCATTGCTGCAGCAATTTGCAATTAAAAAAAAAATCCTCATGAAAATTTTCCAGCACTTTAGTGCAAATTTCTCCTAATAAACATTTTTTTTCTTGGTAGGCAGTTTTGGCTAAGGTGGACCTTTTTGCAAGCCCTTCCTCGTCGCATTATTTTCACCCATCTATTCCTTTTTACACACACTTTCCCCTAACAGATGCGTTCGTTGTAAACATTGGTTGGCGAACTGCGTCGCAAAACTCGAATAAGGGTGAATTCCAAAGGATGGCCGAGTTTCGGTTTTCATGCCGTTTTGGAAAGTGCAGATTTCATCGGTTCGGCTTCCAGTGCGAACACAAGCGAAATTCTCACCCATCCCTAAGCAGCAGCTATTTTTTCGACCCTGGACCTACACGGCCTCCATCGATAACCCTTTTTTTTTTTGGCCGGATGTTTTCTTTGCTCTCATAAATGCAAATAATCTCGTGGGGGAAAGTTCCTATTTCTGGCCGGACTCAGCTCATTCCTCTGACTGCTGCTACCACCACCATCTCACCCAAAGTCCTTGGAAACGAAGATACCTCCTCCCTCTTCATTAATACCTCTACACCTAGGAGATGTGGGGCTAATTAAACTAGCTAAGCTGCTTGAAACTCAGCAGGAGCTTAATCAGAAGCAAAGAAAGACAACCTCTGTGCCAGAGCTTGGCTCTGTCAAACCCTTCTTAGCCTTACTGCACCTTTTAATTCCAGGGGAGGGTGTTGGAGAAAGCGGGGGGAGGGCGAGCGAAAGTGTCCTACTGATTCCTTCCTCAGAATTCCATGAAGAGGAGATGAACTTCTGCGTGGCTTTGGAGCGAGCGCAAAGATGAAGAGCGCACAGTAGGGCAGCGGTCCCGACTGTTTCCCCATCAGCAGGAGAAACGGAAAGCACACTTGTTAACTGTTTCATTTGTTTGGTATCGCTCGGACCAGTGTGAGCCTCACAAGGCTGAGCTGAAACTGCTGCATCATTCTCATTGCCTACACCCGGCTGGGTCTTTCGGGTATTCTGTCCTATGCTGGAGAAAGCCGATCTGTGAGCAGCGCCGTCGGATCACCAAGCAGACACCGAACGGTTGTGCTGCTAACGCTGCATCTACATTGGCAAGCGTGCACCATCCGATTCAGCCAGGCCCGTAGTGCGTCTCTCGGCCGCCATGACTTTTGCCAAACTGTTGGACCAAGTTGGCGGCATGGGTCGTTTTCAGGTCATCAACGTGATGCTGCTGAGCGTTCCGATGGTCCTCATGGCCGCCCACAACCTCTTGCAGAATTTTACGGCAGCCGTCCCTGGACACCACTGCCGTGTCACCATCAACAACACTTGTGATGGTAACACCACCAAAGGCATGAACTGTCGGAATCTTCTGAGAGCCTCCATCCCAACAGACAGCAACCGAGTGCTGCATAAGTGTCAACGTTTTGTCAGCACCCAGTGGCAGTTCCTGAACCCCAATTCCACGGCGCCAGGGGGAACAGAGGCAGAGATGGAACCTTGCCTCGACGGATGGACTTACGACAGTCAAGTCTTTGCTTCGACCATCGTAACAGAGGTAGGAGGGCCTCTGTGGGGATTACCGCTGCCTAACCACAATTTTTGGGAGTGGGGAACCAAGGTTGGACCAGGACCAAAGGGAGATTTTGGACAACGTTGTTGGGTTTATGTAGATCAGAGGGTGGGGAACCTGTGGCCCTCTCAATGTTGCTGGACTCCAAATACCATCACACACACACACACCAGCCACTATGGTCAATGATGGGAATATGCAAACTTGGGAGGGTCTCCATCAGTGACATAGGTGACTTCCTATAACAAAATTCTGCATAAAGAAATGAGGACTAGCAACATTTCCATATTCAATATGAAATACAAGCATTTTCAGGGATATTTTTAAGGGAGTGATGTTAAGTAATTTAGCAAAAGGACTACTTTTTGCTCAATTACTATTATTTATTTACAAAAGTTTAGTGATTTGAATTAAACAGACACACACCCCGCAAAAAAACCCCTCTCCTAACCCATCATTCATGAAAGCATTTTGGTAAGAGTTTCCATATAAAGGTATATTTTATACAACTCTCACTGTATGCTAAAGACACACCTCTTTACCCTGGCCTTTGACACTTGCAAGAGATATTTTTAGGACGCTCTCTGATTTCTATGGACATTTGTTTTAAACTTTTTTGAAAGCTGCACTTCACATTGTTATGACCTGCCCTGAGACCTTGTGCGAAATAAATCTAATAATAAAAATATATATATACAATTTGAGGAGGGTCTATGGCTCAGTGGTGAATGACTTGTTTTTGCCTGCAGAAGGTCCCAAGTTCAATCCCTAATGTCTCCAGACTTTTTTCTAAATCTGCCAAGTTCATACCCAGCACAGTTGCCTTAATACTCAACAAGATTTAGGGACTAAAATATTTGCAGTAAAAACTAACAATAGTCTGGTGGTATTTTAAACTAGCACATTTATTGTGTGATAGAGCCTACTTGGTTTGATACATGAGGAAGTCAGCTAAATGGGTATACCCTCTTTGTATAAAGAGAAGATGATGATGATGATGATGATGATGATGATGATGATATTCTATCCTGCCCTTCCTCCCAAAGGAGCGCAGGGTTGCAAACATGAAAGCAGCAAAACAATACAATTAAAAATAAAACATTTTAAAACATAAAGAATATATATTCTCTAATAAAGTGAAGCCCACAAGCTAAGTGATAGCTGTAGATGTGTCCTATTAATATGCCAAAGGCACCTGAATTTTAAAGCAACCCTCAAAGATATATTATCATAAAATCATAGAGTTTTAAAGTTGGGATCTCTGAGGCCATCTAGTCCAGCCCACTGGTCAGGGCAGGAATCTGGCAACTGTAGCTTCCCTGACAGATGGCTGCCCAGCCTTTGGTAAACATCTCCAGCCAAGGAGAATCGACCACCAACCAAAGGCAAGCCTGTTCTACAGTTGAACATCTCTTACCATTAGGAAATTTCTCCTTCAGTTGAGCTGAAATCTGCTTCCTTGCAATTTCTACCCATTGATACTGGCCTTGCCCTCTGGAGATACAAAGATTGGGTCTACTCCATTTTCTACACAAGATGGAATTTTGGAATAGGGAATGGGAGGAGGGGAGAAATGAACCCAACTCCACTTTTCTGCATCACGTTTTAGAAATGTCAGGCCATGGTGATGCTTCCATGTACATTTTCCCTCCTTTCCACAGTGGGACCTGGTATGCGACTTTCGAACTCTACAGCAGATGGCCCAGTCGATCTACATGGCGGGCGTGCTGGTGGGCGCGGTTGCATTCGGTGGCCTCTCAGACAAGTAAGGCGTTTCTTATTAATTAATTAATTAATTATCAAAATACTTATACCCTGCACTTTCATAAAATATATTGAGGCAGTATACAACAGACAGATAAAATCAGTAAAAGTACTGATAATTTTTTGTAAAAAAAATTAAAACCATCGATAAAACATCTGCAGATATTGGCTGCTTCAAAAGAAATCCATATTGAAAAGGCCTATCTAAATAGTACTGTTTTCAGACAACATCTTGGATTCTTGCATTGAGCAGGGGGTTGGACTCATTGGCCTTATTGGCCCCTTCCAACTCTATGGTTCTATGATTCTCAGGAAGGGACAGTTCCTGGTGGATCTCTATTGCAGTGGTGGCTGGTGGCTGCATGTCCGTGGGACAGTGGAATCTGCTGAAGCACCTTGGATAGCTCCTTGAAAATTTAGACTACAACCCGGAGTGGATTCCACTGCCCCACTGACATGGCGCCACCAGCAGCCACTGCTGTACATGTAGGGAGTTCCACAGGGCAGGGCTCGCCACACTAAAGGCTCGGGCTCTGGTAGAGGCCAAGTGAACCTCAGGGGTATGGGAAACCCCCAAAAGTGCCCCATCGGAAGGTTATGTTTCATGTTTTGCAACTGTCATGTATGCCTGTCAAATCAGATTGCCCAGGAGGGAGTGTGGCCCTTGGGCTAGAAAACTCCCCCCATCCTAGATCATTTCCCCAGTCCTACTGATTCTAGGCTGTCTCTCTCTCTCATGCACACACACACACAGAGAGAGAGAGAGAGAGAGAGCTCACCACCCTACCTAACAAGAGTCATTCCTCCCTGGTTTAGGTTTGGCCGGAAGGCTTTGCTGATCTGGTCGTGTCTTCAAATGGCTGTTTCGGGCTCCTGCGCCGCTTTTGCCCCCAGCTTCACTGCTTACTGCATCTTTCGCTTCCTCTCCGGAATGGCTCTGTCAGGCGTCGGACTGAACTGCGTGTCGCTCTGTAAGTAAGTTCCCCCTGGCAGCTGCTTCCAAGATTTAGGAGGGTTAGCCAAGCGCACTGCAAATCTGCCCTGAAGCCTCTGAGCATACGCAAAGGGCATTCTCCCCTTCCCTTTAACCACAGGCCATGCACATGCGCCAAAGGGAGAGAGTTTGAGTATTGGCACCTCCTTTACAGAAACTGAGGGTGTGGCCTCCTATGCACATTCCCTTTTCTGACAGTGATATTGAGTCAGAGATTGCCAATACAGGGGTCAGAGGGCACCCTGGCACCCTTGGAGTAGAATCACAGAAGCACAGAATCATAGGACAGTAGAGTTGGAAGAGGCCTGTAAGGCCAGTGAGTCCAATCCCCTGCTCAATACAGGAACCCAAATTAAAGCATCCCCAACAGGTGGCTGTCCAGCTGCCTTTTGAGTGCCTCCATTGTTGGAGAGCTCACCACCTCCTGAGGTCACTGGGTCCCCTCATGCCCACAAAGCCTCTGAGCCCCCTCTAACCATCTCCCATGGTCTTTAGGGCGACTGTTAACTCTTCCTAATTACAGGCATGCTTTAACGTTAGCTAGGTTCAGTGACTTACCTTCTGTGCTGCTGCAAGGAAGGTTTAAGGGAGTTGTAACCGAGTACGTTTTAGTCAGCGTGTTCCATCAAAATTAACGGAACCAAGTTTGCTGTGCTCATTATTTTCCATAGGTCTACTCTGAGTACGACTAGCATTGGCTGCAACCCTATGTAATCCTTTTGGTGTGCATTTATGTTTTTTGTAAGCTGCCTTTTGGCCGTAAGGCGGGGTATAAATCTAATAAATAAATAAATAAATAATAAATTTATGTCCCAGTGGGACTGGAGAAATTGAGTCAGTCACATAAACCATATATGATCTCTTTTATACAGAGATTACACTAAAGTTCTTGTGAGAAATCTCAGAATGACTTAGTTGGATGTTTTATTTCTGCAAATTACATATATCTGACTGAGATTTTTGTACAATTCTTTGTAAATTCATAGAATCATAGAATAGCAGAGTTGGGAGGGGCCTGTAAAGCCATCAAGTCCAACCCTCTGCTCAATGCAGGAATCCAAGTTAAGGCACACCCGATAAGTGGCTGTCTCTGAAATTTATTCAGAGAGAATACGTTTGGAGAAATGCTGATTTCATGTTTTAAATTTGGGCTTTTATGTATCATGCTGTTCTATGATTATAATATAGTTTTGGTCAGAATCCCCACTCATCCATGAAGCTCACTGGGTGACTTTGAATCTCTCTCTCATTCTGCAGCCTACCTTATAGGAGTGTTCTGAGCAGTAGCATAGTGGCAAATTCAGAAGTGTGGTGTCCCTTGGTGATAGTCATGCCACATCCACTCACAGCTGCTCCTCCTCACTTGCTTGCTTGCTCTCCGTCATTGTCTCCACAGTACTCAGTCTTTTCACAGCAACTGATGCCCCTGGGAGCCAATCAGCACAAAAGGGGAGTCTGTTAGCTACTGAGAAGAGTCTTCTCAGTGGCTGACTTGCCTCCTTTCACTCTGATTGGCTCCAATCAGCAGGAAAGGACAAGGAAGCATGTGAGAAGACTCTTCTCAGTGGCTCACTCCCCTTTCATGCTAATTGACTCACAGGACGCTGGAGAAATAAGGACCCAGCTGGGACTCTGCTGCCAAAAAAGCAATGGGTTTAAGACCCCCTGAGACCCCAGACAGCTACACTCCTGGTTCTGAGGATAAAATGGAGAGGGAAGAGAATCGCTATGCGTTGCCCTGATTTCCTTAGAGGAAGAGCAGGATAATCCATATAATTAAATAAATTGAAATAACAATTGGAAAAAAAATTCTTGCCAGTGAGACTGATTTCCAGATATTCTTGAATCTCGAAAATTCTCATCAATAATTGGCACAATAAAGCCTGTGTGAATTCTGCTGTTAATTTTTGTTTACAATTTACTACCTATGGCTCATGCATTCCAAGCCACACCCTTGCCTGGGTGGAGCCTAGAATGAATGAGAGGCGGAATCTATGGCATTCGAAGCCACCCCCTTGCATGGGTGGAGCTTGGCATGAGAGGTGGAGCTTAAGATTCTTTGGTGGGATGTGCCAACAATCTACTGTAAGAATGTAAGTAAAGCCCTGCCAGATCAGGCCAGTGGCCCATCTAGTCCAGCATCCTGTTCTCACAGTGGCCAACCAGATGCCCCTGGGAAGCCCTCAAGCAGGACCTGGGGGAAGAGGAGAGATGGGGGAGAGCTGCATCATCTGCCTTTGAGTCAACTCCAGAGTTTCCCTCTTTGGGGCAAGCAGAGGGGAAAAGAGGCTCTTTTGAAGGTTGTGGGATGGCTATTTTGAGTCTTCCTCTTCCAGCGGTGGAGTGGACGCCGATGCATTCTCGGGCCACCGTCAGCATGGTGACGGGATACAGCTACAGCGTTGGGCAATTCATCCTCGCGGGCATGGCCTACGCCATCCGTGGCTGGCGCGGGCTCCAGTTGGCCGTCTCCTTCCCTTACTTTGCCTTCTTCCTGTACGGCTGGTAGGTGGTGCTGTTGCCCTGCTCTCTCTGCTCCTGTGACAGCTTCCCAGTCCCAGCAGTGGCGGTGGGAATCTCGGCCCCAAAGCGCTTACATTCATTGCGTGGGGGATGGGAGGCCGGGATTGCTGGATGATTTGGGGGAGACGGTGGAAGCTCAGGTGATGGGGAAGGAGTTGAGGAGGTTGCAAACAAAGGGACTGACTGAGGAGCTGGAGGAGGGAGCACAAAGGAGTTGCAAACCACAAGAGAGAAAGTTAGCAGTGGAAGGATCACAAGCGGCTGCCGAGTAAGCGAGCCTCTGTGGAATGGCAGGACGACAGAAAAGGGGTGTCTTCTCTTGGCAGGTCCCCTCTCACAACCACCATTTAGGCATTTCACTCCCTCCCCCTGCACATGCCTCCTGCGCCTGTAACAGTGGCAAGTGACAGTTCAACAGGTGAAGCTTCCCTAGGAGGGAAGCTTCACCTGTTGATTTCCTGTCTCTTTTTTTTTAAGCCATCAGAGGCACAGGAGCAGGAACCATGACGGGGGGGGGAAAGGTAAACAAATCTAAATAGAGGTTGATGGAGGAAAAGAGGGGGGGCAGAGCTGTTTAAAAAAACAAAACAGGGTGCATGATAGCTTGGAAAAGTTACTTTTTTGAACTACAACTCCCATCAGCCCAATCCAGTGGCCATGCTGGCTGGGGCTGATGGGAGTTATAGTTTAAAAAAGTAACTTTTCCAAGCTGTGGATGAATGATGGTAGCCACAAGGGGGCTCCTTCTGTAGAGCACCGTGGGCATTATCAATGGGCTGCTACTGATCTGCTTTCAAGCTTCCATGGCCCAGATTCTCCACATCGCTGCCTGTCATCTGTTTTTCTCTCTCTCGTGCAGGTGGTTTACAGAGTCTGCCCGGTGGTACGCCACAGCTGGCAAGCTGGATGAGGCGCTCAAGGAGCTGCAGAAAGTTGCACGGATAAACGGACAGAAAGAACAAGGACAAAAGCTTAGCCTAGAGGTAGTGAGGGACAGAAGAGTTACTCCCTTTTCTTTCTGGCTTACAGGGTGAAATTCAGCAGTGGCAGCTCACGCACGCATGCACACACGCACGCACAGACACACACTGCATCTCTGTGCTGTAAAAAGAATGAGCACCGGTTGAATGTCTGCCTGCCAGACATCCACAGGGCATGGGAGCCTATCAAGGGGAGGGGGGAGATGGTGGCAATTTTAGGAAGAAGGTGAGATGGAGAGGGCTGGTTATCAGAGAGCAGGTTGTTTGAATTCTGTGGCAATCATAGAATCATAGAATAGTAGAGTTGGAAGGGGCCTATAAGGCCATCAAGTCCAACCCCCTACTCAATGCAGGAATCCAAATCAAAGCAGTCCCAACATTTGGCTGTCCAGATGCCTCTTGAAGGCCTCCAGTGTCGGAGAGCCCACTACCTCTCTAAGTAATTGGTTCCATTGTCATATGGCTCTAACAGTTAGGAAGTTTTTCCTGATGTTCAGTCGAAATCTGGCTTCCTGCAACTTGAGCCCATTATTCCGTGTCCTGCACTCTGGGATGATTGAGAAGAGATCCCAGCCCACCTCTGTGTGACAACCTTTCATGTACTTGATTCTTGATTCTGCCACTGGGAGATGTTGATTCTGCAATTGGGGTGCAGTTTGTGGATTTGCATTTTTTCTTCGCTTCTTGACATCGGGGAATTTTGGTGGCCCTTCCTGGAAAGTTTGTGGTGACTGTGAGCCCCTGAGAGTGGGGAGTGGAAGCTGATTAGTGCACACACCCCTTTGATATGGAGCTGGTGGTGGATTTGCAGCAGGAAGTGGAAGCAGATGTGCTTCCAAACCCTCAAATGTGATGAAACAGAGAGCATTAGCTTCTGACACCAGCCTGCTGATCTGCAAAGTCTCAGACAGAGGTCTTTTCCAGCCCTACCTGGAGAAGTCATCTGGCACCTTCTTCATGAAAAGCTTGCACTTTATGCAAAGCAAGCATGCTACCACTGAGATAACAACAGATTTATATATTGCTTATATGCCAGAATGGCTTCTAAGCAGTATAAAATCAATTATAAGATACATATATAATTGAAATACCCAGTTACTGTTCCGTCTGAATATTAAAAATATCCGTAATTAAAATATACAATAAAACAAACCAGTTAAAAATATGACAGTTGAGACAATTAAAAACAAACCAACCAGTTAATAACGACCAGACGTTCAAGTGCAGGAGAATCCTCGCCTAAGCAAGTGTGTCTTCAGAAGCCAGCGGCATGCCAATTGTGATGGGGCCTCTCGTAGTTCAGCAGGGAGGGTGTTCCACAACCCTGGTGCCACCAGTGAAAAAGCCTGCCTCTGTGTCACCACGGTTACCATGTTTCCAGCGATGGTCCTTCCCCTAAAATCAAGTTAAGATTCCAGTCTTCATGGCTTCATCCCAAAATGTGTGGCATTTGGCAAGAGGCTCTGACAGGTGGCAGGACTCTCCTGTGAGGAGAGACTGAAAGAATTGGGCATGTTTAGCCTCGAGAAGAGAAGACTGAGGGGAGATAGCATAGCAGTCTTCAAGTCCTTGAAAGGTTGTCACACAGAGGATCTCTTCTCGATCGTCCCAGAGTGCAGGGCACAGAAGAATGGGCTCAAATTACACAAAGCCAGATTTCAGCTGAACATCAGGAAAAACTTCCTAACTGTTAGAGCAGAACAATAATGGAACCAATGGCCTAGGAAGGTGGTGGGCTCTCCGACACTGGAGGCATTCAAGAGACAGCTGGACAGCCACCTGTCAGGGATGCTTTTATTTGGATTCCTGCGTTGAGCAGGGGGTTGGACTCGATGGCCTTATGGGCCCCTTCCAACTCTACTATGATTTCTATACCGCTTAATATATAAAAATATCTCTAAGTCAGTGGGTCCCAAATTATTTTTCTCCCATGGACCACTTGACAATAGCTGAGAGTCTTGGCGGACTGTTTAATTATTTTCCTGTCTGTTGCAGCAATTGTCATTCCGTAGACCAGCCTTTCCCAACCAGTGTGCCTCCAGATGTTGTTGGACCACAATCCCCATCTTTCCGGACCATTGGCAATTCTGGCTGAGGCTGATGGGAGTCGTGGTCCAACAACATCTGGAGGCACACTGGTTGGGAAAGGCTGCCATAGACATTCAACTAAGTTGGATGCCTGAATCGAGCCAGGGATTGGACTCGATGACCTTATGGGCCCGTTGCTATTCTATGATTCTATGACTCGCTTCTTGATCTGTTTTTGCAGGTCTTGAAAGCCACCCTACAGAAAGAAGCTCCTTCTGCCAAATCCAACTTCACCGCAGCTGACTTAGTGCGCACACCAGCGGTGCGCCGGGTAACGTGCTGCCTGTGCTTTGTCTGGTAGGTCGAAATAATTTAGGTGAAGAAGAAAAGCCAGGTTGCTTTAAGGCTGTGTTTCTAGCTAACTACGGGAAGAGCAGAGACGGAAGGCCCTGTCCCTTTCAATGCTCTCTGATTTTCATTTTTCCAAGTGCAAATTCAGTTCTCTACATTGCTACAGGAATTTGTTTTAAAAAAAAAAATCCTGGTGAAAATTCTTCAGCACACTTTCGTTGTTGTAAAAACAAAGCATCTTCAAAAACGTCATAAAACACACACCCTTAAAACACTTTTAGTGCAAATTTCTCCTAATGAGTACATTTTTGATTAATATACAGATCTTTGCGAGCAATTTATCCTACTGTAATGCATTTTTGTTTGCTATTTTCACTAATATGTGCATTTCTGTGCCCATTTTCCCCTAAATTATGCCTTTTTGTAAGCCTAGGTTGGTTGGCCAACTGCATTGCAAAATTCAGACACGTGCGAATTTTCAAAGGATGGCTGTGTTCCGGTTCTCCTCTTGTTTCAGAAAGTGCACATTTGACAAATTTGTCTCTGAATTGAATTGAATTGAACTGTTCTCTGAATTGAATTGAATTGAATTGAACTGTTCTCTGAATTGAATTGGAATTGAATTGAACTGAACTCTGAACTGAATTGAATTTCTCCCCCACCCTTAAGAGAGAGGTGGGTTTGTGGCAAGTTGGCTACGATGTGCACACACAAACACCCCTATTGCATAGGAATGTAGGACACTGCCGTATTCCAAGTAAGGGCATCTGTCCATGTAGCTCAGGATTGTTGACACTGACTGGCAGCTCCTCTTCCAGGCTTTCAGACAAGGGATGTTCCTAGCCCAATCCGAAGATGCTGGGGGTTGAACCTGGGACCTTCTGCGGGCAGAGTAGACACTCTACCCCACTGAGCTGTAGTGGGCACCTTTGGTGTGCAGCGCTTCGATCCAGTGAGAGTGCACAGGCTTTGCATGCGCAGTGTCCGCGGTTCAGTCCCTGGCATCTCCAGTTAGAAGGTTTAGGTTGCAGTGGAAGCTGCCTTATAATAAGTCGGACGATTGGGCATCTTGCTCCCTATTGTCTACACTGACTGGCAGCAGCTTTCCAAGGTCTCAGCCAGACAAGTGTCTTTTCCAGCCCTATCTGGAGATGCCATTGGGGATCCAACCTGGGACCTTCTGCATGCCAAGCAGATGCTCTGCTACTGAGCAATGGCCTTCTCCACCGTTTCGGGCTGAGGATATGCCCAGCCCAGGGATTGAATCTCAACCTTCTGCATGCCACACAGGTGCTCTACCACCGAGCCACGGCCTTTCCCATATTACTTGTGGTTTGCGTGTGCGTTCTGCCTGTTTCCGCCCTCAGGTTCTCCACCAGCTTTGCCTATTATGGCTTAGCCATGGACCTGCAAAACTTTGGGGTCAGCGTCTACCTCATCCAGGTGATCTTTGGGGCTGTCGACATCCCGGCGAAACTCATCGCCTTCATTGTGATTTGCTACTTTGGCCGCCGAATAACTCAGGCATTGACCCTCATCCTTGCCGGTCTGTCCATTGCCAGCAACATCTTTGTGCCCCAAGGTGAGATTCCGGCTCAACCACTATCTTCCAGACAACCCGTTCATGGAGCGTTCATCCTGATTTGCTTGCACAAAGCTTACGCAGAGGCGACATGATTGCCCGTCTTTACTGAGCATTCGTTCAGATTCATTTGTGGGAAGGAGATAATGGGCATTCATCCTGCATTCATCCTGATTTGCTTGAAAGGTGTTTACAAGCTAAAACGGGAAGAGAGTTAAACCTGGGGGGCTGGGGGTGGTGGAGGGGGTTCTGAACAGGGTTTGTAGGCCACATCGTTTGAGTTGATCTTCTCCCCAGATATGCAGATCCTTCGCACTGTCTTCGCGGTCTTTGGGAAAGGGTGTTTGGCAGCCTCTTTCAACTGTGTCTTTTTATACACGGGAGAACTTTACCCCACGGTGATCAGGTACCTCTCTGCCCTGGTCTTACCCAAAGCCCTTACTGACGGTCCCATTTATACGAGTGGTTTTCCTGGGATAATGTCAGAACCAGGCCCAGGCTCTGATCAGAGCTAGCTCCATCCTGTCTCCAGGTTCTACCTCCCCTGTCGGATGCAGCGTGGCTTGAATCCCAGTTGCTGGGAATCACCAGTGGGGAGGGTTGCTGTTGGGTACACATCCTGCTTGGGGATTTCCTATTGAATTTTAAATCGTCGCAATCCGCTCTGAGACTTGCTGATGAAGGTTATGTAATAAATGTGATTATCATCATCATCTAGCTGGCATCGTGAGAACTGGATGCTGGATCAGAGAGGACTTTGGTCTGGTCCAACGTGACTCTGAATTCCAGTTGCTGGGAATCACGAGCTGGGAGAATGCTGTTGTGCTCAGGGTCTGCTTGCGGGCTTCCCCTAAGAGGAGGCATCCGGTCGGCCACTGTGAGGACAGGATGCTGGACTGTGATTGGCTTGATCCAGCAGGGCGTTTCTGATGTTCTTCTCTGAGGGGACCTTGGCCAAAGTTCCCTCTGATCCTCTGATAGAGGACCTCCCCTCTTCCACCCATGGGTCCTGGGGCATGGGTGGGGGGCACCTGGAGGTGCCGGTGGGCAACCGCAATTCTCCAAGCAGCCCTGGGCAGGTGGGCTTAGCAGCCACTCACCTTTCCCACCATGCAGCAGAATGATGCTATGCTTGGCGCAATTGTGGAACATCTAAATGTGAGCTGGAGCCACCTCCCCGATAGCCCAGGGCAGGCATGAGTGGGAGTCCTTGCTTGGGCAGTGGCACCCCAGCCGCTGCTCAACTGTGCCAGGTACTGATGCCAACCTTGGCTGTGATGGATCAGACCCAAAACCAGATGGGACCAAAGAAGGCCTGTGAGCTCAGAGGCCAGAGCAGGAGGGAGATTGAGCTTCATTGGCCAGGCAAGCCCAGAAAGCCCAGATCCCAGTGGGCCTAGCCTAGAGATTTGAAACCTCAAGGCTGGGGTCAAATGCGGCCCTCAGGCCTCTCTGTCTGGCTCTTGGGACTCTCCCTAAGCCACACTCCCTCCCCAACCACCCTCGCTTTAACCAGGCCCTGCCTCTCACCACCCTGTTTTGCACCACCTTTGAGTGTTTTTCCTGGGCCCATGACCTATGATTGTACCTCTCGCTTGCCTAGACAGGGGATAGAAAGGGGCAGGGGAATGTGTGTAGGCACCAGCCTCTTGTACAAAGGAAAAATTAACATCTGTTGCTTTGCCTGCTTTCGCTTCTGGCCCCGCCCACCATTGGCATGTATGGCCCTCGGAAGGTTGCCCAGAAGGGAATGTGGCCCTCGTGCTGAAAAGGGTTCCCCACACACGGTCTAGCTCATTGAGAGGCTTCACGGGGCATACCAATCGCAGATACCACCCACTGCTCCATCCTCTCTCCGTGGCCTGAGCACACACAGCGGCGGGGAGTTCATGCAAGCAGGCTCCCTTGACCCGTGTTATTTAAAAGGCAGGCCAACAACCAGAGCCTCCCTCGCTGATCTTTAAACATAGGGAGGTTCATATTATGGGTGCAGGCAATCCTTCAAGGAACCTGCTCCAAACCATGTCGGCCAGGGTAGCCTGTGGCCCTCCGGATGTTGCCGGACTCCCATTATCCCTAACCATCAGCTGTGCTGGATGGGGCTGATGGGAGTTGGAATCTGAGAATGGAGCCTTCCCTGGTTTACTTCTTTTTGCCTTTGTCAACTGTTCTGTTCGTTGCATGGCAGGCAGACCGGGATGGGCTTTGGCAACACCATGGCGCGTGTCGGCGGAATTGTGGCTCCCCTGGTGAGGATGACTGGCGAGTATTCCCCATCTCTCCCCCTTCTCATCTATGGGGCAGCCCCCATCGTCTCGGGCATTGCCGCCTGCTTCCTTCCAGAGACTTTAAATGTGCCACTTCCTGATACTATTGAAGACGTGGAGAGCCAGTAAGTAGATCTTGCAGGGATTAAACAAGTGTGGCGTAGGTGCTGGACTATAACCTGGGAGACCAGGGTTCGAATCCCCACACAGCCATGAAGCTCACTGGTTGACCTTGGGCCAGTCACTGCCTCTCAGCCTCAGAGGGAGGCAATGGTAAACCCCCTCTGAATACCGCTTACCATGAAAACCCAATTCATAGGGTCGGGATCGACTTGAAGGTAGTGCATTTCCATTCCCCCCCCCTTCAGATTCCTTAATCATATTTGTTTATTTGTTACTTGCAGTCTTGTACTTGACATTGCTCAGGCACTGAGAACCCAAAAGATCAGTGCAGTTTTTAAATCAGTGGTTTTTTAAAAGTTCAGTTTTCCATCTTGACTCAAAATGGTGTCCAAACATAGACAAAAACCTGCTCCTTCGTCTCAGGAACCATCACACAAAATTTGATTATGATATCTTAAGAGGTGTTCCAATGCACAGCAAACAAACAACTTTCCAAAATATATAGTAATTTATTCATTGCATTTATATCTTGCTTTCCTCCAAGGACCTCAAGGTGGCATACATGGTTCTTTCCCCCCCTACTCATTTAATCCTCAGAACAACCCTGTGAGGTAGGTTAGGCTAAGAGACAGGGACCAGCCTAAGGTTGCCCAGTGAGCTTCATGGCAGGGATTTGAACCGTCATCTACCTGGTCCAAGTACACCACCTTGGCTTCTTTCCATTTTGTAAGCCATCTGGGACCAGGGGTGGGCGGGACAAAATGTGTGTTTGTGGGAAATTGCCTTCTATCAAGAAAATCACAACATCCCTGTGTTTTATCTAAAATAGTTAAAGTAAACATGAAGCACTTGCGCTAACAGATATATGGAGACATTATAGTACTAGGGGCTGCTGTCCCTGCTCGCTCCACTCACCCGCCCTGCTTGTCCAGATCACCAGATCATCCCCTTAGAGGTCGCCAAAAGCCTTTTGCAATCCCCCCTCCATTTCTCCTTGGGGAGGGGGACAAAGGAAAAGGGCAGGGAGGATCACAAAAGGCGTAGACCTTGTGCTGCTGCCCGGGCAATTAGGGTGAAGAGCTGGTCTGGCAGGAGAAACAGCACAGGAAGGAGGAAGATGGTCAGAAGCAGCACCAGCTTGCCTGGGGATCTGGATCCTAGAGGCAGGGCCCCAGGACTGGCACACTGAGGAGCCAGTGAAGCTGGGGGGCTGCTGCAGCCTGTCCAGACTGTCCCTCTGTGGCTTGGCTGAGCCACCCATCCACCATTTCGCCTCACACTATAGTTCGTAGTGGCACCTGTCTGTGGCCAAAAGAACTGCAGCAGGATGACTTTCTTACCTTTTTATGTGTTATGGAAGACGAACACAAGAGACTGAACTTTTTTATGTCAGGATTTGTACGCGAGAACTGATATTGCCATCTCTTAATTCAAAAGGTGAAATGGACATCAATCGGCCCATCGATATATGCCAGTCGTAACTGCATAAATAGTCTGCATAGATTATGCAGAGCACAATGTATGCAGAGAGTCAGACTGCGCAGGTCAGAAGTGCTTAGGAATAAGATGAAAAACAACCGCCGCTGGGCGGTTCACCGTGGACATGAGGGAAGTGAACAAGCTGCCTTATAATGAATTAGACCCATTGGTGCATCTACCTCAGTATTGTCTACACTGATTGGCAATGGCTGTCCAGGGTTTTCGGCAGCTCTACCCAGAGATGCCAGGGATTTAACCTGAGACCTTTTGCATGCACATGCTCAACCACTGTGGCACTGATATTTATAGCAGCACTGGAATTTAGGGATGGGTGGTTCACGTTTTTTGGATCAGCTAAAAACACACAAGACATCTGAATATTAAGACCTTATAGCTTCTTAGAACCATAAAACTGATAGGGACCTTGGTAGGAGGGATGGCAGATCTGTCAACTTTGTGTCTTTTGGTTTCTAATTTTTCCAGACTTAAGTTCAGTTCTCTGCATTTCTCCATCAGTTTACTTTAAAAAAAAAAGGCCTCATGAAAATTCATCAGCATTTTAGTACTCCTAATGTACACATTTTTTTTTGCCAAATATATACATTTTTGCAAAGCAATGCTCCCTTATTTTTGAAGGTAATTTTAACTGGTATATACATTTACATGCATATTTTACCCTAGTAGGTACATTTTTGTACACATCACTTGACCGGAGAACTGCTTTGCAAAATTCAGAAAACTGCAAATTTCCAGGGATGGCTGAGTTTCAGTTTGTGTCTTGCTTCAGAAAGTGCAAATTAGGGAAATTCGCCTTTAAATGAAAACTGAATTGAATTTGTCCCCACCCCTACATGGAGGTCATCTAACCCACGCACCTCCATCGCCAATGCCTCTTATCTTCTGTTTAAAACAGCTTTAAGCAATTTGACATAAAGGTAAAGTTTGCATTCAGCCCTGGATTATCTCTGTTAATTGGCCGGAACAAATGAGTAAAGGTCAGGGGAAAGGTGGGGTAAACTTTAACCACAATGGAAACATTCTGTCCCAGGTCCTCTCTTGCAGACTTCAGGAAATGGCTCCATGTCCCTGAGCGAGAAGTACGAGTGATGCTTCCTCTCTGTGGATCCGCTCTTAAACTAGCTTAAACTAGGAAGCCAGATTTCGACCGGACATCAGGAAAAACTGCCTAACTGTTAGAGCCATACAGCATAGAATAAAGTTTATTACGGTACATAGACCAGCATGATTAGAGCCATACGACAATGGAACCAGTTACCTAGAGAGGCAGTGGGCTCTCCGACACTGGAGGCATTCAAGAGGCAGCTGGACAGCCAACTGTCGGGAATGCTTTGATTTGGATTCCTGCATTGAGCAGGGGGTTGGACTTGATGGCCTTACAGGCCCCTTCCAACTCTACTATTCCATGATCTATGATCTAGCTAAAACACTAGTTTGAAGGGACCTAGTTCAGTTGCAAGCAAAAATACCCTAATCAGTGCACAACTCAAGGAAAGCTTTTTGGTTTCCTGTCCTCATCAGGTGGTATGTTCTCCCTCCAACGTTGGAGGCAATATACCTCTGAATGCCAGTTGTTGGGAATCTCAAGTGGGAAGAGTTACTGTTGCACTCAGGTCCTCCTTACGGGCTTCTCAGAAGAGGCATCTGGGGTGGCCACTGCGAGGCAGGGTGTTGGACTAGATGGGCCACTGGCCGGATCCATCAGCCAAGCTCTTCTGATGTTCTTATGGTAGAACCACCTCTCTTTAGTGAACAGCATCCCTAGCTGAAGTCAGCTTTGATCACACAGACAGTAGGATCCCATGTGCCTGCTGAAACATCCTCTACCTTCCATAAAGCATTTGTTAAAACAGAAAGAGTGAGTCGGGAGACTACATACCTTTAATATCAAATATTATAGGGATCTGGGGCAAAATGATGGTCACACTGATAAAGTCATTGTCTAAAGCAGGGATGGAGAACCCATGGTCCTCCCAATGTTGTTCAGCTCTCATCAGTCCCCAGCCAGCATGGCCCATCGTCAGGGGTATGATGGAGGTTGTAGTCCAACGTCCTGTGGAGGGCCTGAGAGGTTTGTCACCCCTTCTCTAGAGCCCTATTCAGGCATTCTCATCTCTCACACAGGGAGGGAGATTGAGGGATGCGCATGGTTGCTCCGTTGCTGTCCTCCACCAATTGCTGGAATAACATCTGAAGCAGGAGGACTTTTCTACTTGCGTAGGGCTCCCCACGTGATTTAGAATTCATGTAGTGTCCCCCTTGCAGATTACGGTGGTCATTGTTAAATGTATATTCCGCCCTTCCTCCCAGAAGGAGCCCACGGCGACAAACAGGCGATAAAAACCTAAAAACATCTACAAAACAAGACACTCGCCTCCAGTTGGTCCAAGGGAATGGAGACACCCCCCCCACAATCTTCCTGTCTTTTAGATTTGTTTTTTAAACTTTTGTTTTTCAGTTTTAATTGCAGTATTATGAGTTTTTAGCTATCTTTTTGAAGTTTCTTTTTTTAAAAAACAAACCTTTTTTTAGAGTTTTAATTGCATTGTTTTATTATTGTGTTTGCTGCCCTGGGCTTCTGTGGGAGGTTTTGGAAGGAAGGGTGGGATAGGAATAAATAAAATAAAATAAATACACTGGGTGCCATCACCGAGAAGACCCCTCTCTTGGGGCAGCTGACCCTGCTTGTACCCTAAGTGAAAGGCCTCTCCTTCTGATCTTAAGGACTAGGTAAGGGGTGGAGCCCATCGGAAAGGTATTCTGGACCTCAGAGGAAGGACCCTTAATATCCCACTTCTCCCCCCCCCCTTGGTTATTTTGTCCTTACCTAGGAACTTGGATCCACAGAAAGACAATGAGATCTGCAAAGGAAACACCTCCCATCAAGACAACGTTTCCCTGGATATAAGAATGCTTAAAGATCCCAGACCACTTGAAAACACAGAAAAAAGAGACCCAGCCGCTGATGTGGCCAAGAGTAGCTGATGATCAAACCGGCTCCGTCCCCAGGGGAGCCTCCGCGGCCTGCAATGTACCCCCTTGGTAGAGCCGACAATAAAAACATCCGTGCCTTCTTTGACTAGCATATCAAAGTTGAGATGTTTTGTAACTCATCATAGTCTAAAGCCACATGTGGGCCATACATTTAAACCCCTCTGGCCAAGCCCGTTGGATTCAAACTCAGACTCGCCAGTATGTGGCTCTCCATTACGCTTCATGTGAGATCTCAGCTTAGAACGTTCCATAGATCCATTTACAGATTATACAGGGCTCTGCATTTCTAGGCAGGATAACTAAGCATGTCTCCTCAAGCTATGTTGTTGCAGCAATTAGACATGCCCCTTGAGACCCTTGAAGTAGGCTTGCGGCAGGTTTCCTATGTGTGTGGGGAAGGTTTCTCTGAATGGGCCTGCGCAAGCAAGCAAGCGAGCACTCCCACTAATAGACTGAAAATCTGTCATTGTCTGCTGGTGCCTGCACATCAGCTAGCACATCCGCTGGTGACAACGGAGCACTTCAACTAGGTCCTCCTCTAACACTGCCTTGGGCTGAGCGAATTCCTCCTCTTATGAAGGAGGCCACTTTAAGCACTCATGGCTTCCCCCAAAGAATCCTGGGAAGTTTAGTTTGTCAAGGGTGCTGAGAGTTGTTAGGAGATCTCTCTTTTCCTCACAGAGCTATAATTCTCAGAGTTCCCTGGGAAGAGGGATGGACTGTTAAACCACTCTGGAAACTGTAGCTCTGTGAGGGAAAGAGGGGTCTCCTTTCAGAACCCTTTACAAACTACAGTTCCCAGGATTCTCAGGGGGAAGCCATGGCTGTTTAAAATGGCATCAGAGTACTTTGAACGTATTGAAACATCCCCCTTCACGAATCCCTCTCTTCCTGGTGTGCTGCTTAAGACGACATTGCAACTCTGTGCACCCTATCAGAATTGACTGCCTAATGACATCACTGAAGGAAAGCAGGGAAATGAAGGAAATGGCAAGTGAGGACATCCAGGCAAGCAGAGTTCAAGGGCTTATTCTGTTCAGGCAAAAGCTCTTAACGAGGATATGGAGCAGGACGAGTGAGGGGGCACGGCTTGGGAAGAGGGGCATGGCCTGGGGAGGAGGTGTGGCTTGGAGAGTCCCAAGGGCCAGATAAAAAAGCCTGGAGGGCCATATTTGGCCCCTAGGCCTGATCAAATCAATCATGATTTGATTGATTTATTTATTGATTATTTATCTTTGATTATTATTTATCAAATACCAGTTTGATTGATTGATTGATTGATTATCTTTGATTATTTATCAAAGACCAGGCCGTACAGAATGTACAACATGAAGTGCAAAATAGAAAGTAAAATAATGTTACTCTTGTACATTATACAACCAAGCAAACCACAAAGATTTCCTTGTAGAGCATGAAAACATTAAAGATTAAAATTACGAAAAGATTAATATAATCATTACTCTCCAACAGTCAGCAGCAGCTGCAAGGAAGCTGGCCACTTTCGTCGTGACCCGGGGGTTCCGGTCAGACAACAAGCGCTCTAGATAAAATGTTGGATCTGCCAGGAGTCTTTGTTAGCGTCCGAGTAATAAAAATGGCTCATCGTGATGAAACGAGCAATAGAATAACACATGGCTAATTGTCAGGATCATTCAGACCATGGTATTCCCGATCTCTATGTATGGATGTGAAAGTTGGACAGTGAAAAAAGCGGATAAGAGAAAAATCAACTCATTTGAAATGTGGTGCTGGAGGAGAGCTTTGCGGATACCATGGACTGCAAAAAAAGACAAATAATTGGGTGTTAGAACAAATTAAACCAGAACTATCACTAGAAACTAAAATGATGAAACTGAGGTTATCACACTTTGGACACATCATGAGAAGACATGATTCACTAGAAAAGACAATCATGCTGGGGAAAACAGAAGGGAGCAGAAAAAGAGGAAGGCCAAACAAGAGAGATGGATTGATTCCATCAAGGAAGCCACAGACCTGAACTTACAAGATCTGAACTGGGTGGTTCATGACAGATGCTCTTGGAGGTCGCTGATTCATTGGGTCGCCATAAGTCGCAGTCGACTTGGAGGCACATAACAACAACAAAATTGTCTCCCCTTCTCCTGAACCACAAGGGTGCAGGCTCTCTTAGTAGGGCACTCTCTTAAAATCTGCCTTCCAGGAAAGTGGAAGGTAAAACATTCAACGTGGCTACCCTAAAAGCTTTCCTATATTTAGGGATAGTCAGTTCTATTAAATAATTTGTAGGTACAAATGCCGCCATATTATCCCTAAAGTCTGGGTCGGGGTAGCCAACCCCAAATGTTCTTGGAGTTCAGTGTGCCCAATATGCTGTTTTATAACTGCTTTGGCTTTCGTTTATCTATCATGGAGCAATCTTCTCCTACAGGGCACCTTATTTATTTATTTATTACATTTATACCCCGCCTTTCTTTTCAAGATAGAAACCCAAGGCGGCTTCCATATGGCTCCCCGGCGGTCTCCCATCCAGGGACTGACCAGACCTGACCCTGCTTAGCTTCAGCTGACCTCATGTGCCTTCAGACCATAGCCTGGCACCTTACAAGGCAGACTTAGGCAGCTTACGGAACGCCTCTCCCGATATGAACCTACCCGTACTCTGCGTTCAACATTGAAGGGCCTCCTTCGGAGGCCCACCCAGAGAGAAGCCCGGAAGGTGACAACAAGAAAACGGGCTTTCTCTGTGGTGGCCCCCGAACTATGGAACTCTCTCCCTGATGAGGTACGCCTGGCGCCAACATTGCTGTCCTTCCGGCGCCAGGTAAAAACCTTTTTGCTCTCCCAGGCTTTTTAACAACATTTTAACAACATTTTTAACATCTATTGTAACACCTACATTTGCACTTACACTCTTAATATTTTAGTAATTTTAATTACTTAACATCTTAATACTTTTAACTGATTTAATACGTTTTAATATTTTTAGGCTTGTGTTGTAGTTGTTTATATGTTTAATTATGTTCTACTACTTTTGGTATATTGTTTTCAAGATATATGTTTTTACTTGTATATTGGATGTTTTTATGTTGTGCACCACCCAGAGAGCTACGGCTATTGGGCGGTACAGAAATATAATAAATAAATACATAAATTATGGCAGGGGTATCCAAAGTGTGGTCCGCAGGCCACCAGTGGTCTGCGAGCTTCATCCAGGCGTTCTGTGGCGCGTCTGCACCAAATACTCCTCGCGTTTTTAATGGTAATGTTATTGCATCTTTTATCTCTTCTCATGTGCTGCCATTTTACGGCATGCAAATGGTAACACAATGACACGCACTATTAGAAATAAAAGAAATAAAAACCATCCAGTGTCTTGCGCAGCACGTTACAATTGAAAATCGTCAAGTGGTCCACCAGGGCCATCAGAGATTTTCATGGGATCCGCGGAGGGAAAGGTTTTGGGGACCGCTGGCCTACTGGTACATGTTCAGCACTCGGCTGGGTCAAGAGTGAACTCCAGAGGGTTGTGCATTGAGCTTGCGCCTCAGAACACATCCCAGAATCCTTTGTGACACATCATGGAACACCACGTAGCAACCCTTGCAGAGAGATCAATGTGGCAAGTGCTCCCTGAAGACAAGAGACCGTGAAGCTCACTGCCCTGCTCCCTATCCCTAGCCAGTCTGCCATACCATTTGGCTGCTAGGTGAGGCTATCGAGAATGCAGTCACCCCGTTTTCATGCATTAGCGTGTCAGCCATGAGAGCTCAAAACTTGTTGTTTTTCCTTCACAAGAACAAACTGAGATGATTGGAACACCGCTCTTCAAATAATGTCTTCAGCCAGCAAATAAAGGGATGATAAGTCTTCAGTAAGGAGTGTGGAAGCTTTTCCGGCCCAAGGGCCACATTCCTTTCTGAGCTACCTTCTGAGGGCCACAGGCCAGTAGCAGACAGGGCCAAAAGCAAACGTAAGTGGACCAACAGATGTGACTTTTCCCTTTGTACAGCAGCCGACTTTCTACACACACACACACACACACGTAGCCCTCTCTATCCTTCATCCAGACAAACAAGAGGCATGATCAGAGTTCAAGGCAGCATTACAGCCAAAGAAAAACACGCGGGGTGCGAAACAGGGCCAGGGAGGGGTATGGTGTGGCGAGAGTTCCGAGGGCCAGACAGAGAGGCCTGCAGGGCCACATTCAGCGCCCGGCCCTGGGTGGGTAGGGCCATGCAAGCTTTGAAGGCCTCACAAGCTAGCAAACTTCCTGCCCTTGTGCAGCTCCCATTTATTTCAGTGGGGCATGCGAGAAGAGGATTGGGTGGATCGGGCCCCACATAGGCCAGAAATCGCTCTGTCTCCCACTCTCATGGCACCATTGGAAGCGGCCACCTCGCCTTAGCTTATGATAGGCAAACTTTCAAGTTTCACAGAACTCTTCTCTGGGCAGAACAGGGCAAAAGTTGCCAAGTGTTCTGTGTAACTCCATGGCTTGCAGACACCAAGCAGATGCTGGTGTGGGAACACAGGAAGTTGCCTTCTACCGAGTCAGGCCATCCAGTTCAGTATCATCTACACCGACTGGCAGCAGCTCTCCAGGATTTCAGACAGGAAATCTCACCCGGCGCCGCTTGGAGACGCTGCCAGGGATTGAACCCGGGACCTTCTGCGTACAAAGCAGATGCTCTGCCCACTGAGCTACCCCATCGTCTGACAAGAACCACCATTCTTTCCTGGGTTGCATCACCGCTCGCCTTTGTCATTTTGGGGCAGGCGATTTGCGGCCATCTCGTACGTCCTCTTTTAGAGTACGAGCACGAAACAGGGAACAAAAAACCCCCCACGGCATTTCCTGTAGCCACAAGAACTCAGCCAGCTCCCCCTCTTTCTTCCTCCACGCACATGCGCCCCCCCCAGCTCCAGCCTAATAGTTGTTCCTTGCAACACCCTGCCCCACATTTTCTGAATGCCCCTTTCTCTCCCCCTTCTTGCCTCTTGTGGGCGAATCCTTCAAAGCCTCATTAGAACTTTGACCCAAGTAAAGTGATTAGGACTTGCATAATCCCACGGAGCAGAGAACAGCCCCCCTCTTTTCTGCAATCTAGCCCCATTGGTTCCCCCTCCCCAGGCTACAACACACACACTAAACACGGGCACTCATAAACACCCCATGCCGTTTGCAGCCTCTTTAGGGGAACAGTCTCGCAGGGGTGACTTGAGTTCACATAACAGGTTGCTGGAACGATGGGTTTTCTTTTTTTTCCCCTTTACTTTTTGTTTTAAAATCTCAGCTGCAGCCAAGATGGGGGCTCTCACAGCTTTGCCTTGAAAGATCCTGACCCTGAATTAGCAAGAGGAAACTTTGTTCCAAGAGAGGGCGGGAAGGCTTGGGATGCGGGTGGCATGCCTCTCGGAGACACGAAACATCGCTCCCGAGCTCTGCTACTCTGTCGCTCTAGCTTGAGCGTTCCCCCCTTTTCGTCATGACCTTTGCCGAACTTCTCGAGCAGATCGGGGGCATGGGTCGCTTCCAAGTCCTCCATGTGGCCTTGCTGGTCATCCCTGTCTTGCTGACCGCCAGCCACAACCTGCTACAAAACTTCTCCGCTGCCATCCCCGAGCACCACTGCCGGATCCGGCTGGTGGGCAACGGCACCAATCTGGGTCACGCAAACCAGACGGAAAAGCCAGGCATTGAGGAGGACCTCCTGTGGATCGCCATCCCCAAAGATGCAACCGGGAAGCCCGAAAAGTGTCGCCGATTCGTCAGCCCCCGCTGGCATCTCCTCAACGCCAGTGCTGCTGACAGCAACAACATGACACAGACAGACACCGAGCCGTGCTATGATGGGTGGATCTACGACAGGAGCGTTTTCGTCAACACCATCATCATGGAGGTGAGAGGGCCTTGGGGCGGTCAGACGGCAATAATATTCCACGTGGGTTCCATGTGCGGTGACGTTCCGCAGCAGAGAGCTGCAACACGTGGTGTTTTGGTTTATTTTATTTTTTTTAAAAGCAAATTTGTTAAGAAACAACTTGCCTGCATTTA
The DNA here is from genome assembly GCF_030035675.1 of Rhineura floridana. Classification (NCBI taxonomy): domain Eukaryota; kingdom Metazoa; phylum Chordata; class Lepidosauria; order Squamata; family Rhineuridae; genus Rhineura; species Rhineura floridana. Next base: position 8,006,318 of record NC_084501.1, read on the forward strand.
AGACTCTTTCAGACATTCCCATTCCCCCGGTGCTAGGAATATAGGGATATAGCAAACAGCTTTATAGTGAGACAGTACTTACCTACACTGACTGGCACTGGCTCTCCATAATTTCCAGGGAGTCTCTTCTAGTCCTACCTGAAGTCGCCAGGGATTGCACTTGGCACCTTCTGCATGCGAGGCAGATGTGCTACCACTGAGCGAAGGCCCTTCCCAAATAGCAGTGTCGGAAACTGCTTCCCACTGAGACAAGAGGATTGGCCCATCTAGCTCAATGTTGTCGACACTGACCGGCAGCGGATCGCCAAGGTTTCAGGCAGGAAACTCTCACGGCCTTACCTGGAGATGGCAGGGATTGAACCTGGGACCTTCTGCGCCTGACAGTCATGCTTGCCCTGAAGTTGCAGAGTTGGCTGCATTGCAAGGAGGAGCCACAATCAGAGCTCCCAGTCCTGTATCATCCCACACCAGGGATGTGCTGGTTGGGGCTGACGGGTGTTGTATTGGGGGGGCGCTCAGGGCCCCCCAGTTTTGCTTCCATCACATGGAGATTTCCGAGGGCCAAAGCAGATGTGACATGAAATGCAGATGTGCATTGTGGAGGGTTTTTTTTCAACCTCCCGCATTAGTTGATAATGATCAGGATCCAAGGCAGGTAGGGATGATGAACTCAACCTTTTTCTACCCTCCTAGGCTGGTAAGAACAATCTGGGTTCGGAAAGAAGAAGAAAACGTCCATTGGGGTCAATGGGGGAGATCCTACCCCCCCAACAATATACAAACTGTGATCCTCAAAATTATCACCATCACCCTAAGCTGATGCCATTAGCATTTTTCAACAAGCCACACAAGATATGCAAAGGCACCTTTAAAGGCATTTCTATTGAGCCTTAGTGACTTTTTTTAGAGTGCTCTGAACCTCAAAAGCAAACCTCTCTTTTCTATCTCTCCGTTCAAGGCTGCAAACCTGTTCCTTTTCAGCCTGGGCCCAAGCGGAGAGGCTGTGACAAGGTTTCCAAAGGCTTGAAGGAGCAAGTGGCTGACAAAGGCTCCTAATTAGGGAAGGGGGAGAAATTTGATTCCGTTTGCATGTAAAGATGAATCTCTCCACTTTGCACTTCCTGAAACAATCTGAGACCGGCCCAGCCGGCCTTCGAAATTTGCACTTATCTGAATTTTGCAATGCAGCTCTCCAACAAAGCAAGGTTTACAAAAATGCGTATATTAAAGGAAAGTGCACATAAAAACGAATATTTTCATGAGGATAACATACCAACATGGGTTACGTTGGGAGAAATTGCTTGCAAAACTGTGTACATTAACATTGCATACAAAAATGAGTTTATTAGAAGAATTTCACTCTAAAATGCTGGAGGATTTTCATGAAGATTTAAAAAATGGCAAATTGCTGCATAAAATGTGAATTTAAGATTTAAAAAATGAGAAACTGAGAGAATTGAAATTGACAGATGTTTCCATCCCTACTCCTAATCAGGGGCTCTAGTGTAAGAATAAGGGAGAAATTCGATTCAGTTCACATTTATAGGCAAACCTAGCTAATTCACACCTTCTCAACCGATGCATGAACAATGCGTTTCCCCAGCCAAGCGAGGTATACGAAAAGGCATGTGTCAGGGTAAAAGTGCACAGAAATGCATATCTTAGTGAAATGATTAGGCAACATTGCTTTACAAAAAACTGTGTATAATAGGCAAAATTGCCTACAAAAATGTATATTAGGGAAAAGTTGCACTGAAACGCTGATGAATTTTCATGATTTTTGTTTTCTGTTTTTTCAAAACAGTTTTTCAGCACTAGTTGGAGGCAGCGGGTGTAGGATAAATCCATCCACAGTTGTTAGCCATGAGAGCAAAGTAGAACTGCCACAGTCAGCAGCAGTCTATCCCTGAATACAAATGCTGGGGAACAGCAGCAGAAGAGGGCTATTACCTTCATGTCCAGCTTGTGGGCTTCCTGTAGGCACTTTGGCTGTCCCCTGTTGGAAACAAGATACTGGGCCAGATACATGCCACTGTTCTGTTCTTATGTTCATGCTGCCAGGAACAGTCACACTTATGGCCACAGACTGAGTGGATTAAAGTTTTGACTGACGTAGCAGTGCACACTGATGTTTTCCAGTGTCTGCAATTTACAGTTTTTCATGTAAATGTTTGTCTCCCCCCCCAAAAAAATGGCAAAGACAACTTTTAGTGTGGCAAAATCTTTAAATATGATAAAGCAGCCCCCTCTGTCCTGGTTCACCATTTTTTCTCACTACTAATCCAGGTGTGAGGGACCTGGGGCCCTCCAGATGTTGATGAACTACAACTCCCAACATCCCTGGCCATTGGCTATGCTTGCTGGGGCTGATGGGAGTTGCAGTTCAGCAACATCTGGAGGGCCACAGGTTCCGCGCCCCTGAGGACTGGGGTGTGATATTGGCTACAAGTGTTTCCACTAAAGAGGGGAGTAACACTAGATCAGAGGTCGCCAACCTTTCTAAGCCCAGAGGTACATTTCAGTTTTGGGGCAAGTGCTGTTTGCATCCCCCACCCCTTCCTCAAATCAGCCCCTCCCCCCGACAAACATATACTGAGAGCTGTGAGCTCTGATCAGCTGCTTGGGCCTGGGGGAGGACTAGGATGTTTCGCCCCTGCCCACCCAACCAGGTGATGGGTGCTGTCACTGCTAGGTATTCAGAGGTCTAATGTGGCCCTCCTGATGTTGTTGGGCTATAACTCCTATCATTCCTGACCATAGGCCACGTAGGCTGGAGCTCATGGGAGTTGGAGCCCAACAACATCTGTAGGGCTGCAGATTCCCCATCCCTGCATCCGACCTTTCACCACCCAGCGTCCCCTCTAGGGGGCTACCAAATGAACCACAGCTACCCCTACTGGTGGGATGTTACATCTTCACCCTGCACCAATTGACAAAAAGGTGTTTGTCCTCTCCCTTAAAAGATTGACGTTGCCTGATTTTTCACCCTCTTCTTCTCCATCCATGCAGTGGGACCTGGTGTGTAACCTGCGGACCCGGAGACAGATGGCACAGTCAATTTACATGGGGGGAGTTCTGATGGGCGCTCTTTTGTTCGGGACTTTAGCTGACAGGTGGGTGTACAGAGCAGATTGTCTTTCACCGATATGATAAATTGAAAATGTCTCCAACAGTGGGGTGGGCTCAAGCCGGGGGAGGGGGGCAATACAGCCCTCCAGGCCACTGTCTGGCCTCCAGAACTCTCTTGTAGAAATGTAAATTTAGACATAATTACTGTAATTGAACAAGAAATCCTGTACATCTCACCAGGCCGGAGAAGACCTGGATTGCAATGCCTCTATGCTTAATCTATTGCCTGAGTGTGAACTGTTGATAGCCAACTTGGGATGTATATTTTCAACTGACACTAGAGATAATAATAATAATAATAATAATAATAATAATAATAATAAATTTTATTTTTCAGTCGCCTATCTGTCCGGGTTAGGGACACTCTAGGCGACATACAACAAAATAAGACAGTGCATATATATACCAACAACAATCAGATTAAGCTAAAAACCATCCTTCAGTTCATATAGCGTAGAATTAATCTATCCCAATCTTGTAGGCCTGCCTGAAGAGCCAGGTCTTTAAGGCTTGGCGAAAGCTTGACAAGGAGGGAGCATGTCAGAGATCAAGAGGGAGAGAGTTCCAGAGGGTGGGGGCCACAATTGAGAAGGCCCTCTCTCTGGTCTGCACCAGCCTAGCTGTTCTCACCGGTGGGACCGAGAGAAGGTGTTGTGAGGCTGATGTATTTTTTTAGGACCCTTCTAGTTTTGACTGCAATTCATTTTAAATGGTTTTAGCGGTGTGTTTTATATTGTTGTGACCTGCCATGGGACCTTCTGGTGAAGGGTGGGTGACAATAACATCAATAACAAGAAGAACTTCAAGAGCCATCCTGCTTGTTTATTTATTAAATTTATACCCCATGCTTCATCCCAGGAGGATTTCCCACAATGCCCCAGGGTGCCAAACATAACACCACTCCAAGGGCTGGATTTGATTCAGTTCACCCTTCAAGCCGAATCGATCCAATTTGCACCTTCCGAAACAATATGTGAAGTGAAACACAGACATCCTTCCAAATTTGCACTTGCCCAAATTTTGTGATGCAGTTTTCCAAGCAAGCAGTGTTTATAAAAATGCATAGATTAGGATGAATTGCGCACATTAGTCAAAATGTATTTATTAGGCGAAATTCACACTAAAATGCTGAAGAATTTTCATGAGCTTTTGCATTTGTTCGTTTTTTTAAAAAAATGCAAATTGTTGCAGAAATGTGGAGAACCAAATGTCGGATTTTAAAAATTGGAAGTGGAGAGAGCAACACTGACAGATCATTCCATCCCTATGGCAGGCATTAACCTTCTAGGGTTAATGCCAGTGGTGGTGGGTGGGGCCAGAGGCAAAAGTGGGAGGAGCAATGAATGTAAATTTTACCTTTGTACAGTAGGCTGAGAGCCAGTGTGGTATAGTGGTTAAGGTGGTTAAGGGAGACCAGGGTTCAAATCCCCACACAGCCATGAAGCTCACTGGGTGACCTTGGGCCAGTCACTGCCTCTCAGCCTCAGAAGAAGCAGAGCTTGGAAAGGTTACTTTTTTGAACTACAACTCCCACCAACCTAATCCAGTGGCCATGCTGGCTGGGGCTGATGGGAGTTGTAGTTTTAAAAAAGTAACTTTTCCAAGCTCTGAGAAGAAGGCAATGGGAAACCCCCTCTGAATACCGCTTACCATGAAAACCCTGTTCATAGGGTCACCATAAGTCAGGATCAACTTGAAGGCAGGCCACAGTAGGCTACTTTCTACACACACACACACACATATCCAGTTATATCCTCCATCCAGGGAAGCAAGCATCATTATCAATCGGCTTCTAGTGGCACCAGGGGTGGAGGACAGAAATAGATGAAGACAGGCACTGTTGTCCAAACAATGGTTTCTAAAGTGTTGACCATTTTGGGCTATTGGTGGCTGGTGCCTCCATGTCAGTGAGGCAGTAGAATCCGCTGTGGGTTTTAGTCCCCATTTTCAAGGTTTGGACTAAAACTTGGAGTGGATCCCACTGCCCCACTGACATGGAGCCCCACATGCCACTGATTTGGGCCCCACTTCAGAGTGCAATAATTTTTCATCCAACATTGCTCACTCGAGGGCATGGTGGACAATTTGAATGGTGTCCGTTTCCCAGGGCCCTCCTAAACAAAAATAAAATCTGGAGCCAGTGTTGCTTTTAGTATTCAAGCTAATGGTGCTGTTGCTGTATCAATATCAGTAACAACATATTGATGCTCAGTCCTGTGTTGCAGATTTGGACGCAAGCCAGTTTTAAGCTGGTCCTACCTGCAGATGGCTGTTTCAGGTCTGTGCACAGCTTTCTCTCCGAATCTCATGGCATACTGCATCTTCCGCTTCCTGGTCGGCATGGCGTACTCTGGGATTATCCTGAACTGCATGTCCTTGGGTAAGAGTTGAAAGGCCCAGTCAGATGAGGCCAGTTTAACGCCATCTGCTTAGATTAGATATGGAGGACAAATTTATTTAGTCCACATTTTTAAGCAAAGCTTCCTAATTCGACGATCTCGGAATTCACACGCAGATCGGAGCACAGCTATCAATCCGATTCCGCACTTCCCTGAATTTTGTAATGAAGTTTTGGTTTTAAGAAATAAATGCAACCCCCCCCCCTTTTTCATGGGAAAAATGCATTGAAAAGCAAACGCATGTAAATGCATTTAAAAAACAACCACCACTACGAAACCCAGGATGGAATGGACTGAGCATATGCGAACCTCACACAAAACTGAAATATCCATGTCCATTGATTCCCTAGCTAGGACAGGAGTTGGGGCGGAGGGGTGGAATTGTACAAACTGGAAATTTTACAAGATTCCAGAATGTGTTGCTTTTTAGACTTCCTGAACTGGGTTCAAATAGCAGCTTTGAAATGCAACTTTAAGGACACTTTGTTGTTGAGTAATTTTAAGGCAACAAAGTCCAGCATCAGCCCAGTAAATTCAGTGCCTTTACTCTCGAGGTGGGGAACCTTTTTTCAGCTCAAGGGCCACATTCCCTCGCAGGCAACCTTTCAAGGGCCATGTGCCAGAGGTGAGCAGGGCCAGTGGGGAAAAGTGAGTGGGTCAACAGGTGAGGCTCTTGCCTTTGTTCAATAGACAACATTCCAGCCACCCATAAGCCAGAGATATCTGCACATCCCCCATCTCTGCCTGTTCCATCCAGGCAGCAGCGGCTTGTGGCTCCATGTCAGTGGGGCAGTGGAATCCGCTCCAGATTTTACTCCGAACTTTCAAGGAGCTGTCCAAGGTGCTAAACCTATGTTGGGAACCTATTTTTCAGGCAAGCAAGCATTCAAGGACACATTTCAGCCAGGTAAAAACACTCAAGGAGGGTGCAAAGCAGGCATAGTGAGGGGTGTGGCCTGGGAAGGAGGTTTGGCCTAGGGAGAGTCGCCAGGGCCAGACAGAGATGCCTGGAGGGCCGGATTTAGCCCCCAGGCCTGAGGTTCCCCACTCCTGCTCTGCACGCTTGGTCTTCAACTGGTGGGTCCAGATCCACCCTTGGGTCACAGACTGACTTACAAGAAGGCACGGGGGGAGAAATTCAATTTTGTTTGCATTTTAGAGAGAAACTACCCAATTCTCTCTTTTCGCCCCCAAACCAATACACAAGCCAAAACACAATTATCCTTTAAAATGCACACTTTCGTGAGGGGGTTCTCCAAACAAACAATGTGTGCAAAGATGCACATATTGGGGGAAAGTGTGGGCAGAAATGCCTGATATGAAGGAAAACCGCTTGCAAAACTGTGTCTGTTCGTCAAAAGAGCATACAAAAGATGTGTAGATTTGGAGAAAGTCGCCCTAAAAAGCTGCTGTACCTTTGTGAGCACTTTTCTTTTTTAAAGAACTTAAATTAAAGAGGGGGGGAATTGAGAAAACAAAATTGGCAGCTTCGCCCATCCCTATTCACAGAGAAAAAAAGATCAGCAGGCAGGTGAAACAATGAATGAGAGCAGCCCGGGGAAATCAAGTGCCACCCTGAACAACAAAGGCCTGGGTAAACAAAATGGCCCGCAGTTGGTGGCAAAAGAGTTGAGAAGAGAAGACTGAGGGGAGATAGGATAGCCCTCTTCAAGTCCTTGAAAGGTTGCCGCACAGAGGAGGGCTGGGATCTCTTCTGGATCGTCCCAGAGTGCAGGACAGGGAATAATGGGCTGAAGTTGTAGGAAGCCAGATTTTGGCTGAACATCAGGAAAAACAGTTTGGGTTAGAGCCTTGCAACAACTGCCCCCATGACCTCGGGAGGTGGTGGGGTCTCCAACACTGGAGGCATTCAGGAGGCAGCTGGACAGCCACCTGTCAGGTATGTTTTAGCTGGATTCCTGCTTTGAGCAGGGGGTTGGACTCCATGGCCTTACAGGACCCTTCCAACACTACTATTCTGTGATTCTATGATTTTAACAAAGTTGGCGCCTACCATCTCTGGGAAGGAAGGGCATTTTTAGAAGGACAGGGCAACACTATTGAGAAAGCCCTCTCCTGGGTTGCTGCAAAACAGCTGGGGAACCAAAAGGTCTGCCAGATCTTAACTTATAGACAGGTTGATATGGGAGAAGGTGCTCTTTTAAGTATTTGGGTTCCCAGTCATTTAGGGCTTTATAAATCAAGATCTGGACCTTGAACCTGGCCCAATAGCAAGCTAGCCGCCATTGCAGCTAGAGTTATATGGTCCCTTCTGTGGTCCCTATAGTGTTATATGGTCCCCAAATGCCAATCCATTCAACAATTGAGCTGCCACATTTTGCTTCTGGAGGTCTTCAAGGGAGGCCCCGCATTGGGTGCATTGCAGTAGTCTATTCAGGAGATTACAGCATGTGGATCGCTGTGGCAAGACTATCCTTGTTCAGGAGCAGCCCTAGGTGGTGGACCAGACAGCGCCCATAAGAGGTGGTCCTCCAGTGACCATGATAAATCCAGGAGCATCCCCCAAGAGTAGGAGGCTGTTCCTTCAAGAGGGGTGTAATGCCATCCAGAACAGGCCACTTACCTCATTCCTGGACCTGGACACTGCTCACTTCCTGTCGCACATCCAACCCACTGCTGTGTCCAGGCACTGGCCCAGATCCTGCATGGCTTCACCTGATTCAGATGTCAATGAGAAGCAGAGTTGGGTGTCATCCCCTTATTTCTTTAAAAAAAACCCTCATCACTAGGGATAGGTGAGAATTTCGATTCAGTTCGCATTTGAAGCGGAATTGATCAAATTCGCACTTTCCAAAACAATAGGAGAACGGAAACACAGCCCTCCTTAGAAATTCACATTTATTAGAATTTTGGGATGCAGTTCACCAACTGAACAATATTTATGAAAATGCATATATGAGGGGAAAGTGTGCATAAAAATGGCTATATGAGTAAAAATAACATGCAAAAAGGCATTAGATAACACGAAATGCCTTGCAACAAATAGGTACCTTTGTTAAAACTGCTTAAGAAAATGTGTTAAGTAGGAGAAATTCGTGTGAAAGTGTCGAAGAATTTTCATGACGATTTTTTTAAAAAAATACAAATTAATGTAGAAATGGGGAGAACTGAATTTAAGGTTGGAAAAATGAGAAACTGAGAGAACCGGAATTGACAGATCTTTCCATCCCTACTCATCACCATCAAAAAAGAAAAGGGGGGGGAATCCTTCATTGCAGATGGATCCATAATTTGGGGGCGGGTGTGAAACATTTATTTATAGGTGTATATCCCGACTTTCTCCAAGGAGCAAAAGTTGGTGTGCCCTTCAGGGAAATGGGCGTAAGGGAGATCAGAGTCTACTGGTAGACCTCCGGGTGATTTGCAGCAGAACATGGGTTTCTGATCCCCATTTGCTCTAACAAATGCTTTCCTGCTAACCTGGTTGGCCACTGTGAGAACAGGATGCTGGACTAGATGGACTACTGGCCTGATCCAGCAGGCTCTTCTTATGTTCTTATGTTCTTAAATGCTTTCCTGGTCCCCTTCTAAATCAGGTTGCCAGGAGCGGATTTTTGTTTGTGTGTAAAAGGACCTGGGAGCTTGTCTCTGGACTGAGCCTGTATTTAGAGTGGGGATGGGTGAGAATTTTGATTCAGTCACATTTCAAGCCGAATCGAACATATTCATGCTTTCCAAAACAACGTGGGAGCTGAAACACAACCGTCCTTCAAAACCTGCACTTGTTTGAATTTTGCGACGCAGTTCTCCACCCAAACAATGTTTACAGCAATGCATATGTAGAGGGCAAGTGTGCATAAAAATATGAGTGGAAGTAACATGCAAACATGCATTATATGACAAGAAATGGCTTGCAAAACTGCCTACAAAAACATCTTTATTAGGAAAAATTCATACTGAAATGCTGGAAGACTTTTCATGAGGATTTTTTTCTTTAAAAAATTGCAAATTGCTGCAGAAATTAAGAGGAACAAAACTGATAGATCATTCCATCCCTAACTGAGAGGCAACCCGTTCTTCTATTCTGTCTGGCTCAGGGCTCAGATTAAAGAAAACACAAAGCAGAACATGCAACCCCGAGTTTGCCCACTACTAGCATACATGGCTTCTTCCCGACCCCTTGTTTTATCCTCACAACAACCCTGTGAAGTAGGTGAGGCTGAGAGATGGTGACTGGCCCCAGGTCATCTGGTGAGCTTTCATGGCTGAAGGAGAAGTTGAACCCAGATCTCCCTGGTTATAACACACTGTCTCTCTTTTACGAGAACAGGCGAATTAGCCATCTGAAATATTGCCAGCAAATCTGAACAATAAATATTCTCCCCCCCGCAAATTGTTCCAGCTCTATCATAAATCCAAAAGTGGAGATCCTCCCCCTTTTCCCATCCCCCCCAAGCTGCTGTGAGATATATGGGAGAGGGGGAGAGAGAGACAAAGAGAGGGCAGGCCGTAGCTCAGTGGTAGAGCATCTGCTTTGAATGCAGAAGGTCCCAGGCTCAGTCCCTGGCATCTCCAGGTAGGGCTGGAAGAGACACCACCCTGAACTCCTGGAGAGCTGCTGCCAGTCAGTGTAGACAACACTGAGCTAGATAGACTAATGACCAAACTCAAAAGTATAAGGCAGGTTCTTATTAGGGGAAAGGATGTAGCTCAATGGTTGGAGCCTCTGCTTTGCATGCAGAAGATGCCACTTCCAATCCCTGGCATCTCGAGGTAGGGATGGGAATGTCCCCTGCCTGAAATCCTGAAGAGCTGCTGCCGGTCTGTGAAGACAATACTCAACTAGATGGACCGATGGTTTGGAGTCAGTATATGGCACCTTCCCATGGTCCTCTGAAAAAGAGACTGGCCTCGGATCCTTCAATGAGCCTGACTTGGGATTTGAACCTGGGTCTACACAGTCCAACAATCTAACCCCTACACCATACTGCCTCTGCCTCTGTAATTCCACACACTTCCAAATTCCAAACACTTCCACCCACAGAGAGACTGGGTGGTGTTCAATACTAGTCCTACTCCAAGTAGACCCACTGAAGTTAATAGATATAACTAACTTAGGTTCATTAATTTCAGTGGGTCTGCTCCAAGTAGGACTTAGCTGAGTACAACCCTCTGAGGCATTTAACAACTGCCAGACAGATAGATATTTAATGGGTGCACTTTTCTTCTAAGTGGGGAAATAGAGCAGTGAGTAAAGCTGCTGCACCTGCTGGATTTCTGCCTGCCAAGCAACTGTAGAAGGTGCAGGAGACCTTGCCTTTGCTAGGCTGGGCATGGGAGAGTGTTTTTGTGTTTGCATTTTCTTGCATTCTTGACTCTATTAGTGATGTTTTGTCCTCAGTGTGGCGTTGAGCTGTACAAATATTTATCCCCTCTGTTTTGGCATACCTGACTCTGATTTGCTTTATCACCCGCAGAGAGGAGAGAGGGAAAGGGGGTCACATGATGTTCAAACTGTGGAGACAGATTGAGGGAGGTGAGCCAAGAAATGCCAGGCTTGTTTGGTCATACAGGAATAATTAATGCAAGCAGCATCCCATTGGATCTCTGCTGTGCAAGGTTTGCCAGCTGACCAGGAGAGAAACATAACCTAGCCTGCTCCTGTGCCCATTAACAGCAGCTTGATGATGCGCAGAAGTCAGCAGCAGATGTTTCTTTCCATGGGATAGTAAGATGGTACTATCACCCGGCAATGTTTGCAGAGCAAGATACTCTTAAAAGAAGAGGAACAGAGGACAGGAAGCAAGTTGGCAATCAGGAGTGGAGGACAAGAAGAATGCTGGCAATCCTAGCTGCACCCCAAACAGTATTATCACCTCGTAATGTTTGCAAAGCACATTACTGGTAAAAGCACAGGAGCGGAGAACAAGCTGGCAATCCTAGCTGCACCCAAAGTAGTATTATCATCTGGTGATGTTTGCAGAGCACATTACTGGTAGAAGCACAAGAGCGAAGGACAGAAAGAAAGTTGGCAATCCTAGCTGCACCCCTAATCCCAGACCCAGACCCGCTTAGCTTCAGCAAGGTGGTGGCTTCGTGTGCCTTCAGACCATAGCCCGCCTTTTAAAGAGAAAGGATCTTATTTGCCCTTCTCAAAGCAATATGTGAAATGAAACGCGGCTAGCCTACAAAATCCACCCTTCTCTGAATTTTGCAACGCGGTTCTCCTGCCGAGTCATCACACAAATGCATCTGGTGGGAGAAAGCGAGCATAAAATGCATATATTCGTGAAAATGGCATGCAAAGATGCATTAGAATATGGAAAATTGCTTGCAAATATGTATCTTAGTCGAAATTACATAAAAATGTGTTCGCTAGGAGAAATCCACAGTAAAAAGCTGACGGATTTTCATGAGGATTTTTTAAAATGCAAATGGCTGCAGAAATTTGGCGAAGCGAATTCAAAACTGGAAAAATGAGAGACCGAAAGAGACAGATTTGTTTGTCCCTAAACTCGATAGAAGGCAGCCTCCTGAGTTCCTATTGAAATCAGCCCTCTATTCAGAACCAGGAGAACTGGAATCTTCCCTTATTTTTAAGGGAAGGGCTGTCGCCAGTAGTGTAGTGACAAATTCAGAAGGGCAAGGTCCCTTCGTGATAGTCACAGCCACTGCCACCGCCACCCTTGTAAGATCATACATCCTTCTAAAATTATAGAATAATCTGACCCGGCCTGAATACTGCTTTCTGCTTCTCTATCACTGTTACCATGTGACTGTCCTTTCTCACTGTCAGAGATATTGCCTGAATTTCTGAATTCCGTGTGTACGCATTTATCTCCTGCTGCTACAGAACTGCTTGATGATGTAGATGAGCTGCTGTCATCAGGATTCACTGCCTCTTCTTCTGCAATTACAGGATTCTTCCTCTCCACGGCTTGACTTTTTGAAGTAGGAATTAATAGGAGCGCCTTTCACTCTGATTGTCTCCAATCAGCAGGAAAGGATAAGGAAGCGTGTTAGAAGACTCTTCTCAGTGGCTAACACTCTTCCCTTTCATGCTGATTGGCTCATAGGACGCTGGAGACATAGGGACTTTAGTGTAGTGGCAAATTCAGAAGGGCAGGGTCCCTTCATGATAATCACAGCCATGCCCTCTCCCCGTTTTTTTTTTGCTGTGGGGTGGAGAATGGGATCCTTGATAATGCCTAGGAATCAATCATCATGAAAGAGGAGCATGTTAGCTACTAAGAAGAGTCTTCTCAGTGTTTGACTCGCCTCCTTTCACTCTGATTGGCTCCAATCCTCAGGAAAGGCAAGGAAGAAAGTTAGAAGACTCTTCTCAGTGGCTAACACGCTCCCCTTTCATGCTGACTGGCTCGTAGGACCCTGGAGACATTGGGACTTTGCTGGCACCTTGCTCCAAAGAAAGTAAGGGGTCTAAGACCCCCTGGCCCCCCGATAACTACACCCCTGGCTGTTGCTCAGTGGCAGAGCACATGCTTTGCATGCAGAAGACCCCAGATTCAATCCCTAGTGTCTCCTGCCCTGCCCAAAAACCCTGGAGAGCAGCTGCCAGTCAGTGTAGACAGTACTGAGCTAGAGGATCCAATATGAGGCAGCTTCTTATTTTCCTATATGTTAATAAATTGATTGATCTGAGTGACTAAGACTGTCTGTGCTACGTCTCAGTCTTCTGTTCCCTCTCTTTCCTTTAGTCCTCGAGTGGGTGCCGACCAGAGTCCGCACCATTGCGGGAACCGTGGTGGGATATTCTGCGACCATGGGGCAAATCATCCTGCCTGGGCTGGCCTACGCCCTCCCGGACTGGCGCTGGCTGCAGTTTACTGCTTCGATGCCCTTCCTCGCTTTCTTCATGTACTCCTGGTGAGCACACGTCATCCCTTTGTGGGCAACAGAAACCCCTTGATGAACCCCTGAACCTACTAGGTAGAGAGACCCGGATTCCTGCTGGGTGAACCTTTGCCCCAGTGGCTCATTGTTCCCGTCAGGATTTTCAGGCAGTTGAACCATCCCAGCTTGGACAGGGCCACAAGGGCTTGCTTTTCCTTTTTAGCAGCCGAGCGCTCCTTCTGTTTCCAATGTTCAGAGGTGAGTGCCGATCATTATGTAGCCAAAACAGCACTCCCCATGCACAAGAGGGAGGAGTCAGCAGCAGAGGCTGGCCCATTAGGTCAAGTGGGGCACTGCCCCATCAACCCCAGTCCGCCTTCAGCCAACCCCCCACCTGCCTGAGTCTCCATACTTGCAACCGGTCCCCAGTGGGGGTGGCACTGCCTGTCACCTTTCTTGACCTCAGTGTTGCCCTTGCAGAACTCGACAGAGAGTACAATGGGGATGAAACTATAATGAGTTGGCTCTGCCTGTCATTGGCTCTGGCTCCACCAGTCGTTGGCTCTGTCTCCACCTACTGATGCCTTCCGCCCCACCAGTCACCACTGGGTATCAGCAAGATAAGAGGAACCCCAAGGTTTGCAAAAGTGCCAAAACTCTTTAGCAGGGGGAACCCTACAGGGAGTGAGATCCCAATGAAGACTGAGGCTGCATCCGCACTGCACATTTATTCCACTTGACACAGTTGTGGCTTCCCCCAAAGAATCCTGGGAAGTGTCGTTTGTTAAGGGTGCTGAGAGCTGTCAGGAGATCTCTATTCCTCTTGCAGAGTTACAATTCCGAGAGTGGTTCAATGGTCAGAATTGCAATCGCCTGCAATTCCCAGAGTTCTCTGGGAAGAGGGACTGACCATTGAACCACTCTCGGAATTGTAACTCTGCAAGAGGAATAGAGATCTCCTGACAGCTCTCAGCACCACTTGCAAAATACACTTCCCAGGATTCTTCGGGGGAAGCCATGACTGTTTCAAGTGGAATAAATGTATGGTGTGAATGAGGCCTGAGAGTGGTCAGTGGTCATGTAACATTGACTGACTCTTTGGGGGGGAAAGGGCTGCAATCGAATCAACAAGGGGTAAGTGGAAGCATGAAGAGGGGGACTCTGTGCTGCAACATTTTGTTGCAGCTCCCACTTGTAGGGTGATACTTTCATTGTGGGATAGTTGAAACATGGAACTGAATGAGGCTCGCTTTTAGGGCCCAAATGGCATTCCGATTTGGGCCTCCCGCTCATTTGGTAGGGGCACTGATGTGTCTCTGACAGTGTTGGCAGCAGGAGAGCTAGCTGTTAAAAAAAGAGGGCCTATCAGGGGGGGGATTGCTGGCACCCCAGCAGCTGCCCAGCCATGCCAGTCCTGATTGTGATGGCGCTACCAACTCTTTGAGATTTGTCTTTTCCCCCCACCCCCTGCACAGGTGGTTTGCGGAATCCGCCCGCTGGCTGATACTCTCTGGCAAACTGGAGCAGGCTGTAAAAGTTCTCAAGAGGGTCGCCCAGATCAACGGGAAGGACGGAGAGGGAAAGAAACTCAGCACAGAGGTACGAAGACAAAGTGAGGTTGATGATACAGGCAAAGTCACGGGCAAGAGATGTGCACATTCCGCAAATCTGCACATTCGATTTGGGTGGATTTTCTATGTTTTAACTGTGGATCTTGGCATTTGAGAGTCTTTGAAATATGAATCTTTGTCTTTTGAAATGTTCAAATGTGACTCAGTTTGGAGGGGCCCTTTTGGAGACACTCAGTCTTAACACCTTGTTGCCAATTTGGGGGGGCACATCGTGTATTTGGGGGGGCACCATGGTATTCCCAATCTCTAGGTATGGATGTGAAAGTTGGACAGTGAAAAAGGTGGATAAGAGAAAAATCAACTCATTTGAAATGTGGTGCTGGAGGAGAGCTTTGCGGATACCATGGACTGCGAAAAAGACAAATAATTGGGTGTTAGAACAAATTAAACCAGAACTATCACTAGAAGCTGAAATGATGAAACTGAGGTTATCATACTTTGGGCACATCATGAGAAGGCATGATTCACTAGAAAAGACAATAATGCTGGGAAAAACAGAAGGGAGTAGAAAAAGAGGTAGACCAAACGAGATGGATTGATTCCATAAAGGAAGCCACAGACCTGAACTTACAAGATCTGAACCGGGTGGTTCATGACAGATGCTCTTGGAGGTCGCTGATTCATTGGGTCGCCATAAGTTGTAATCAACTTGAAGGCACATCACAACAACACATCATGTGAAAATGTTTTCTTGCCAATGCCAATACATAGGGACACAGGAAGTTGCTTTATATAAATAAATAGGAGCAGAGCTGGGCAACATGTAGCCATTCCGGATGTTGTTGGGACTCAAAATCCCATCAACCCCAGCCAGCATGGCCAACGGTCAGGGATGATGGGAGCTGTAATCCAACAACATCTGGAGGGCCACAGGTTCGCCCACCCCTGCATAGGCAATATCCCTGGGAAACGATGGAGCTACATACTGTAGTTGTCTCTGGCCATTCACAGAAGCCATCTGAGTTGTCAGCTCTCATGTAGGCTGATAACACTTCCCAACTTTTGGACAGTCGGTGTCGCAACTGTATAGATCCGTGACCCTGAAAGCGCTTGTAACAGATGAGCCACGTCAGACTTTGGCAGTCCAGAGGCAGACAATGGACCTTGTGAGAGACTAAAATGGTTTGAAAGAGGGATTGCGTTCCATGATGCAGTGACTAGGAATAGGGGAGACATTTGGTTCAGTTAGCATTTAAAAACAAATCTATCAAATCCGCACTTTCCAAAACAATATGAGGACTGAACTGCAGCCGTCCTTCGAAATTTGCACATATCTGAATTTTGCAATGCAGTTCACCAACCAAACACTGTTTACTCAAATACACAGACAGAAGGAAGGCTACCAAGAAGGCTGCGGCTGGGAGGGAGAGATTAAGGCTTGTAGCACTGGCTTTTGCATTAAAAAAATTAAAATTGGACAGACGAAGGGAGCGGGTAAAAGAAGTCGACTCACCCCTCACCGGAACCTGAAGCCCACTGATCACTAATCCCAAACACTGTTTACAAAAATGCATACATTAGGGGAAAGTGCGCATAAAATTGGTGAAAATAGCAGTCAAAAATATGCATTATATTAGGATACATTGTTTGCAAAAAAAAGTGTACTGTAGTCAAAACTGCATACAAAAAAATGTTTTTACTCGGAGAAGTTAGCACGAAAATGTTGGAGAATTTTCATGACGATTTCTTTTTATTTCAAACTGCTACAGAAACATGGGGGACTGAATAAAAGATTGGGAAAATGACAGCGTACCAAAATTGGCAGATATTTCCATCTCTAATACCGGGAAGTATGGAAACTGGCACGGATGGAAAAACATATACTAAAACTAAAAGTATTAAGACAAGGAAGAGAGGCCAACAAATTTCAAGAAACTTGGTTTTGTTTTTTTACATAGCCAAGGGGGGGGGAAGAAAGCAACTGCAGACCACTGACTACTCATGGACAACTTTCGCTGGGAAATCTGTGATGATTCCTGTAAAAACACAAAAAGATATGTGCACATTGATAAAACTAGACACAACCTTCTATTACAATGGTAATGCATCATTATCAATGATTTTTACTGTTGTGATTCTTTTCTGTATTAAACATCAAACAAAAATATTTTACAAAAATAAAATAAAATGGGGAACTGAGACTTCCAAGCTGCCAAACTCCACGGCAGAGGCCCCAGTATTAAGCAGAGGTGAAACAGCTTCACGTCTTCTGTATTAATTTACAAGGTCCTTAACAACTTGATCCCAAAATACCTCAGGGGCCACCTGATCTCTCATATCCCTGTCTGATCACTGAGGTCTTCGGGAAGTCACTGTGAGTGCCTCCCCACGGCTCAGATGCACAGCTCGTATCCACCATAGAATCATAGAATAGTAGAGTTGGAAGGGGCCTGTAAGGCCATCGAGTCCAACCCGCAGCTCAATGCAGGAATCAGAATGAAAGCATCCCTGACAGGTGGCTGTCCAGCTGCCTCTTGAATGCCTCCAGGTTGGAGAGCCCACCAACTCCCTGGGTCATTGGTTCCATTCTTGTACCGCTCTGACAGTTAGGAAGTTTTTCCGGATGTTCATTTGAAATCTGGCTTCCTGCAGCTTGAGCCCATTATTCCGTGTCCTGCACTCTGGGATGATCAAGAAGAGATCCTGGCCCTCCTCTGTGTGGCAACCTCTCAAGTACTTGAAGAGGGCTATCATCTCCCCTCAGTCTTCTCTTCTCAAGGCTAAACATGCCCAGTTCTTTCAGTCTCTCTTCATAGGGCTTTGTTTCCAGTCCCCTGATCATCCCCATTGCCCTCCTCTGAACCTGTTCCAGTTTGGTCTGCATCCTTAAAGTGCTGTGTCAAGGACTGTACTCAAGATGAGGCCTAACCAGTGCCAATACTTCACGTGATTTGGAAACTGCACTTCTGTTTAATGCAGCCTAATATAGCATTCACATTTTTTGGAGCTATATCACACTGTTGTCTCATATTCAGCTTGTGATCATCTGGCACCTACTGAAGACTTTTTTTAAAAATTCCAGCAGGCTTTTAAATTGAATTCTGATTTTATCGTTTTACCTCATTTTTAGTTCCATTGTATTGAGTCTCGTGTACACTGCTAGAGGCAATTGTAGTTATGTGGTATGTAAACTGCAGAAATAAAATAAAATAAAATAAAACACTGCCTTTGGCAATTGTGGCGCTAAGTGTCAATGGGGATACCCCAGGAAAGACTCTGCAGCAGACCAGCATTTTGATCTGTTCCTTTTTGTTCCTGCAGGTCTTGAAATCTAGTATGCAGAAAGAAATGGCACTGGCAAGGTCATCCTATACAGTCGTCAGCTTGGTCCAGACACCCACCGTGCGCCGGATCTCCTGTTGCATTTCCAGTGTTTGGTACCCTTTGATCGTTACCTTCACCCCCCTCCGCTCCTAAAATTCAGATACTCCAACCAGGGCTAGAAACTTGGTTTTTAGTTTCTTCTAAAATGCAAAGCTAACATTCTCATGATTTTGAGTTCCACATTACTAAATCATAGGGCTATAGTATTTTAGGCCAGGTGTGGGGAACCTGGAAAGATGTGATGAACTACAACTCCCATCATCCCTGGCTGTTGGCCATGTTTGCTGGGGCTGATGGGAGTTACGGTTCAGCAACATCTGGAGGGCTACAGGTTCCCCTCATCTGAGGGTGCGATATTGGCTAACAGTGTTTCCACTGAAGAATCTGAGCAGAATCTTGCTGTATTCTGATCAAATCAGTAAGGAACAGAGGCCACACAGTCCTCTGCTACAATTAGGGATGGGCAGGAATTTTTATTCAGTTCTCATTTCAAGCCAAATATACCAAATTCACAACACAGCTATCCTTTGAAATTTGCACTTATTTGAATTTGAAATGCAGTTCACCAACCAATGTTTACAAAGATGCATATATGAGGGGAAAGTGTGCATAAAAATGAATATATAAGCAGGGCTGTGAAGTCAGAGTCGGAGTCGGAAGCAATTTTGGGTGGAGTCGAAGCCGATAGAAATGTACCCACTCCGACTCTGGCTTCAAAATAAATTTTGATTGACAAATTTTTTAAAATATAAATTCAAAATGTCAAAGAAGCTTCCCATGAAGTCAGCTGTAGTTGAGCATTTCACCATAACTCAAGATGGAAAACATTTTGTGTGTCAGTGTATGACACATGACCCAGATGAAGACAAATGCTGTGATGCCAAGATCAGCGCATATTCAGGCAGCGATAAAAATGCTCCTATGAGAGCTTCCAATTTAAAGAGATTTACAGCCCTTTCCAGGGCTGTGGAGTTGGAAGCAATTTTGGGTGGAGTCAGAGACGGAGTCGGACAGTAGAAAAATAGAGGAGTCAAAGGTTTGGCATACCGACTCCACAGCCCTGTATATAAGTGAAACTAACATGCGAAAATGCATTCTATGACAATAAATGGCTTGCAAACGTGTACATTCATCAAAACTGCTTACAAAAATGTGTTTATTAGGAGAAATTCATACTAAAATGCTGGAGAATGTTCAGGATTAAAAAAAACCTGCAAAACAGAGCAGAAATGTGGAGAAACTGAATTTAAGACTCGAAAAAGGAAAAACCGAGACGCCACATTGACAGATCTTTCCATCCCTAACTACAAAAGCCATCCTTTTTGACAATGCTTCTTGGGACAACCAGGACCTGTGTGGTAACTGCCTTTGTTTTCGTGTTACCCCCAATCTCCAGGTTTGCCACTAGTTTCGCTTACTACGGCCTCGCCATGGATCTCCAGAACTTCGGTTTCGACATCTACCTGATCCAGGTGGCCTTTGGCTCCATCGACATCCCGGCCAAGTTGGGCTCCGCCATTGGGATGAGCTACATTGGACGGAGAGCCACTCAAGCTTCCTCTGTCATCGTCGCCGGCTTAGCCATCCTGGCCAATACATTTGTGCCCTCAGGTGAGCTGCTATCAGCATGACAAGTGGACTTTATCGCTGCTTGGCACAGAAAGGGGGAATCACTGTGTATAGTCAACAGCAACCCCTTGCCCCCTTTGTCCTGAAAATCACTCCCCCACACACACATGCGCGTATGTATGGTGCCTGATGGTGCTTACTCAGTAGAATCATAGAATAGTAGAGTTGGAAGGGGCTTATAAGGCCATCGAGTCCAACCCCCTGCTCAATGCAGGAATCCAAGTTAAAGCATCCCTGACAGGTGGCTGTTCAGCTGCCACTTGAAGGCCTCCAGAGTCGGAGAGCCACAACCTCTCTAGGTCATTGGTTCCATTTGTCGTGTGGCTCTAACAGTTAGGAAGTTTTTCCTGATGTCCAGTCGAAATCTGGCTTCCTGCAACTTGAGCCCATCATTCCGTGTCCTGCAAATCTCTCTTCTTTTGTATTGTTAAGTGACTAGGCAGTTGGGATGGAAGGTTCTGTCCATTTCTGTTCTCTCTCTCATTTTTTTTCCACTCTTAAATTCAGTTCTCCACATTTCTGCAGCAATTTGCGAGGTCTTCTTTTCTTTTTCACAAAAAAAAATCCGCATGAAAATCCTTCTTAGGGCAAATGTCTCCTAATAAACACATTTTTGGTATGTGTTTTTTATCAATGTACACATGTTTGCAAGCCATTTCACATCATGCAATGCCTGTTTGTGTATTTTCACTCATCTATTCATTTTTTATGCACGCTTTCCCTCAATAGATGCATTTTCGTCAGCAATGTTTGGTGGGAGGACCGCATTGCAAAATTCAGCCAGCTCTAAAGCCTCCATGGGCTGTGTCTGGCCTATGGTCTGCTGGCCACTGAAACATGTTGTAGGCCAGGGATAGCCAACACAGCACCCTCCAGATGGTTTGGACTACAGCTTCCATCATCCCTAACCATTGGACATGCTGGCTGGGGCCGATGGGAGTTGTTGTCCAACCACATCTGGAACCGGAAGGCACCACGTTGTAGTCTTGCAGACCCTGAGCAGATTCACACCATACATTTATTCTGCTACGATTCTTCTTTAAACAGCCCTGGCTTCCCCCAAAGCATCCTGGGAAGTATAGCTTGCAAAGGGTTCTGAGAGTTGTTAGGAGATCCCCTGCTCCCCTCATAGAATCATAGAATAGTAGAGTTGGAAGGGGCCTGTAAGGCCATCAAGTCCAACCCCCTGCGCAATGCAGGAATCCAAATCAAAGCATTCCCAACAGCTGGCTGTCCAGCTGCCTCTCGAAGGCCTCCAGTGTCGGAGAGCCCACTACCTCTCTAGGTCATTGGTTCCATTGTAGAGTTACAATATCCAGAGAGTGGTTTAACAGTCAGTCTCTTTTCCCAGAAAACTTTGGGAACTGTAGCCCTGTGAGGGGAAGAGGGCTCTCCGCCAACTCTCAGCACCCTTCACAAACTACACTTCCCAGGATTCTTAGGGGAGGCAGCCATGACTGTTTAAAGTGGAGTAATATAGTGGAATAAATGTACCCTTTGGTAAGCCACCCGGGCGAAAAGGTGATTAGCAAAGCAGCTCCTTGGGGGAGGGGGGACTCTCATGTGAGGCCAGGTCCCATGCATAGGGATTGGCTGTTGTTTCTGATCAACAAGGGAAAGGGCACTCTGCACGTGCTCAGAAGCTCCAGAGCTTGGAAAAATTACTTTTTTGAACTACAGCTCCCATCAGCTCCAGCCAGCTTGGCCACTGGATTGGGCTGATGGGAGTTGTAGTTCAAAAAAAGTAACTTTTCCAAGCTCTGCCACTTCCCTTGATCCTCAGGTTTTCAGAACTCTGGACTCGCTGGAAGGGCTGGGCTGCACAAATAGCTAGGGAAAGTGATTGACGAGTGAGAAATGGAACCGTAAACCCCACAATAACCCCATTTGTGTCTCCTGACTCCCTTCTGCACCTTCCCTGGACCACACAAGATCTACAAACCCTGCGGACATCCCTGGCAGTGCTTGGGAAAGGGTGCCTGGCTTCCTCTTTCAACTGCCTCTATCTCTACACGGGCGAGCTCTACCCAACGGTGATCAGGTACGCCCAAGCCTCTTACCTCTGTGGGGAAACTGGGGGGGGGATGGAGCCGGTGGGTTTTTTCTTCCCAGAGAGAAGCATTCCCTCCATTGCCTCACCTTGCCGCTTCCATCCAGGGCTGATGCTGAATCGAGGCTCGTGTCGCAGTAACGAAAAAGACAAAGTTGTTCCCAGCATGTCACGGAAATCATGGCATCTGCAGTGCACCTAGCCTGATAGGGGGTTCTGGCCTCTTAGAAAGATGTGGCTAGCTCATATCCTGCATGATCGAAGTGCCCATTTGCATGTTTGAAATGGCTACCAAACGGCTATCAAACGCATTAGGAGTCTAGAAATCTGCCTTATGCTGAGTGTCAGGTTGTTGGTCCATCTAGCTTAGCATTACCTACTCTGACTGGCAGCGGCTGTCTAGGATTTGAGACAGGGGACATTCCCAGCCCCACCTGGAGATGTCCGATATCGAACCTGGGACCAGATGTTCTAGCACTGACCTATGGCTCTTGATGTTCAGCGGTGCCTGTTCATACATTCAGCTGCAAGTTGCTTCTGCATTCAGAAGGTCCCAGGTTCGGTTTCCGACGTCTCCAGGTAGGGCTGGGAAGGAAAGTCCCTGCCTGAAATCCTGAAGAGCTGCTGCCAGTCAGTGTCGACAATCCTGAGTTAGATGGACCTCTGGTCTGACTCGGTGTAAGGCCGCTTCCTAGGTACCTTATGGAGTGATGTCAAATGATATGTGAATCAGCCACAAAAAAGCAACCTCTCTGAATAGCTGTTTTGATGATGATGTAAGCAGGTTTTGATGATGATGTAAGCAGTTCCCAGGTCCCTTCTTTGCTGAGAGATTCTGGGGGTGGGTTGTGTTTGGGTCCTGGGTGACAGCCAGGATGGATAGATGGAGTTCTGGGTGAGAGCCAGGAGCCTGAGAGGGTGTGTATGTTAAAAGTGGAAGGAATTGATATGGGTTCTATTTATTCGTAATTTGTATGGGCGCGACACTTGTATATGTAATATTCAGTATGTAATATTGTGTATTTTTGTAACATTTGTTGTTTAAGTTTATTTTGTATTATTTTGTATTCTGTAGTATTATAGGATGGTTACTTCTGTAAGAAATTCAATAAATAAATGTCCATGATTGTAAACCGCCTTGAGTGCAGCGGTATAGAAAGGCGGTATACAAATTAGAAATGAAATGAAATGAATCTTTATTGCTCAGAGCCATAGGCTACCACAATTAAGCACACGTAAAAGAAAAATACAAATGCATATTAAAATACAGGTCATATTACAACAAAACACAGTTCGACAACATAGAGTAGAACAACAACATTTCAAATAAAATTTCCTCTCCTGAGCGGAAGATACCTTGACCCACCCCATGTCTTAGTGTATAGATACTGCACTCAGAATAACGCTGGGCACATCCCTCTCGCCCCACAAGGTGTTTTCCGTATCTAACTCTTACTTTTCCCACAGCTAGAGCAAATTTTGCCACCTGAGTAGTTATAAATATATCATATGAAATGAAGTGAAATAGCTGAGCCCCCGCCCAGAAAAATATGCCCCAATTTGGCTCCCCCCTTTTTTGGGTTTGTTGCTTCCTTAAAGCGCCAAGATAAACCAACCGTTCCTTTTTCACAGTTCTATGGTTTCTCCTTGAAAGGCTATTTTCTACACTTGCAGACAGACCGGGATGGGTCTTGGCAGCACGCTGGCTCGAGTCGGGGGCATCGTGGCCCCGATGGTAAAAATGACAGGAGAATATTTCCCCTACCTTCCACCTCTCATATATGGGGCAGCCCCAATCCTGTCTGGGATTGCAGCCGTCTTCCTGCCGGAGACACGCAACATGCCACTCTCAGATACCATCGAAGAAGTCGAGTGCAGGTGAGTCCCTCTTTGTGGCCTGTCAGAAAGGCGTGACTGGGAATAGGCCAATCCGTTTGTTTCTGGTCAATATCAAATAAAAATAAATAAATAAAATTTTGTTTTTAGGCCGCCTATCTGGCCGAATGAACGGCCACTCTAGGCGGCATACGTAGATTAAAATAGATACAACATATAAATACAATTATAACATCAGTCAATTTTGCATGCGCCCATTTGAAAGTCTGCAACACATCCCATCTCTGCAGTCATCTGCAATTTTTTTAATGAGCATGACAATTCATATGTATAAACACATAAGGTTGCATTCAACTAAGATCTACTTGGAGCAGAGTAGAGAAGACCCAATGAAATTAATGGACATAACACACTTAGATCTATTAGTTTCCATGGGTCTACTCTGAGTAGTTGCCTACAGCCTGTGCTTTTGAGTAGGGATGGCTGAGAAATTCAATTTGGTTTCCAGTGCTGCAACTTTCCGTCAATTAATTGGCAAATCCAATCAAATGAAACCTTGTGAGAGACTAAAAGGGTGCTCAAATTAACAGACCAGTCCAGAGCTTGGGAAAGTTACTTTTTTGAACTACAACTCCCATCAGCCCCAGCCGGCATGGCCACTGGATTGGGCTGACGGGAGTTGTAGTTCAGAAAATTAACTTTCCCAAGCTCTGGACCAGTCATTTTAAACTATTGGGTTGTGTCCAAGATAAGTCCTGCTCTGAGTAGACCCATTGAAATGAATTGACATGACTCACTTCAATCCATTCATTTCAGTGGGACTATTCTGAGTTGATTTTAGTTGATTATAGCCTGTGCTTTTGAGTAGGGATGGCTGAGAAATTCAATTTGGTTCACGTCAAATCTATCAAATTTGCACTTTCTGAAACAATAAGAGAACTAAAGCCCTGGGCTCCTACTGGGAAGAAGGGCGGGATATAAATCTAATAAATATATAAATGTATAATAAAGCAGCCATCCTTCAAAATTTGCTGTTGTCTGAATTTTGCGATACAGTTCTTCAACCAAGCAACATTTACAAAAATGCATCATGTTAGGAGAAATTGCTTGCAAAAATGCATCGTGTTTGCATAAGGATTTTTTTTTAATGCAAATTCCCACAGAAATGTGGAGAACTGAATTGGAAAAATGAGAAATGGAAAGAGCCAAAATGGACTGATCCTTCCATCCCTACTTTTGAGCCTGTTTCCTCCAAAAATACACATTTCCAAATAGATTTCATTTCAAAGTGTGAATTTCTAAATATATTTTATTATTTTTAAACCTTATTTTTAAATTTCATATAAGAATGGCATGCCCCGCTTTTCACTGCGTGCTTCAAAGCGGCTTGCAGAAAGGAGCAAGACATACAGCGTTGTATCGCGCTAAGTAATACTTCAAGTAGACCCAATGAAATTAATGGGCTTCACTTAAGTCACTAGAAAAGGTCCTCAAATGCCAAGATGTATCACTGAACACTAACATCAGGATCATTCAGACCATAGTATTCCCGATCTGTATGGATGTGAAAGGTGGACAGTGAAAAAAGCAGGTAAGAGAAAAATCAACTCCTTTGAAATGTGGTGTTGGAGGAGACCTTTGCGGATACCATGGACAGCTAAAAAGACCAACAATTGCGTGTTAGAACAAATTAAACCAGAAGAGTCATTAGAAGCTAAAATGATGAAACTGAGGTTATCATACTTTGGACACATCATGAGAAGACAGGATTCACTAGAAAAGAGAATAATGGTGGGGGAAACAGCAGGGAGTAGAAAAAGAGGAAGGCCCAACAAGAGATGGATTGATTCCATAAAGGAAGCCACAGACCTGAACTTACAAGATCTGGTGGTTTATAAGAGATGCTATTGGAGGCCGCTGGTTCATAGGGTCGCCAGAAGTCATAATCGACTTGAAGGCACATAACAACAACAAGCTCAGGACTGTCTACCCTGACTGGCAGCAGCTCATCAGGATTTCAGGCAGAAGGCATTTGTCAGCCCTACCTGGAGATGCTATCGGAGATTGAACTTGACTCCCTTGCATTGCTGCTGGGGTAGCCAACAGGGCGCTCTCCTGATGGTTTGGGATTGGGAGCAGGGGATCTGGGGCCAGCGCAAAACAAGGCTCCCATGTTCCTGCAGCTGCATCACGACTGACTTCTTGCCTTTTTATCCCCCAGCAGGAAGACTCCAGAGCAACATCTCCCTGCCAAGGGCCAAGAGCAGGTTTTGCTGCAGAAGATGGCCCAGGAAGTGGTTCAGGAAGCCGGAATGTGCTAAGATGGGGGAACGGGAAGCAGTCCATCAGATGGGAATCACTGCGGCCTCATGTGCCACACGCTGAGCATCTCTTGGGAGGGAGGGGGTGTCAGGATATCAACAGACTGAATAAAGCAAACAAATCAATTGCAGCTGACATCTCTCTGTGGGCGCAGGTGGAAGATCAGGCCAAGCCATTTTGCATGCTCCATTGTATGCGACTATGCAGAAACTTGATAGAGGTTGGTCCGTTGGAGGAAACAGCAGTGCCCCACTAACCTCAGTCTGTCCCCTGCCAGTCCCCACCTGCCTGCGTGCTGTTAAACAGTCCCGGGAATAGAAGTGACGGCCAGCTTCCTATTCCTCAGCACCAGGGTCGCCCTTGTAGAGCTCAGCAGGGAAGAAGATGGAGGCAAAACCAGAATTGGTTGGCTCTGCCTGCCATTGGCTCTGGCTCTGCCTATCATGGGCTCTGGCTCCGCCTATCATGGGCTCTGGCTCCGCCTATCATGGGTTCTGGCTCCGCCTATCATGGGCTCTCTGCCTTCCGCCCCACCAGTCCCAATGGGCACCAACCACCACCGCAGATCTGGTACTTGGAGCGCAACGTTCCAGATGGTCTTGGTTTTCTTCCTTTTTTAAAAATTTTATTTTTGGTAATAAATTCTATTGGTTTTCAAAATAGGGTACACGCTTTCATCAGAGACCAGAATCTTATAGTTTAGGCCAAGTGTCTCCTTTTTAATAAAATTACAAATGGATCAAGAACAAAGACATAAATAACCCTCTCCATGAAATCCCTTCTGGTGTTCATTTTAAACAGGAAAACAGCATGTTCTCACCCTGGGCTTCTTTGGGTGGGTGGATGGGAGATAGAAATTCAACAAATAAATAAATAAGCTCCTAGCCCCTGAGGCTATGAAGGTAGGAGTGAGCATACTGAGGCAATGCCTGGTGCACACGGAAGTGATCCAGAGCAATAGGTCCCAAACTTCCCCCCCCCCTTGGCAGACCACTTGAAAATTGCCAAGTGTCTCAATGGACCACTGAATTATTTTTCTGCCTGTTGTAGCCTGTAGTGTAGTAGCAAATGCAGAAGTGCAGGGTCTCTTCATGATAGTCATGCCACACCCCCTCACTCGCTTGTTTGCTCTCCGACGTCATCTCCACATTCCTCAGTCCTTCCCGGGTGTGCTTCTCCCACAACAACAGATGTTTCTAGGAGCCAATCAGCATGAAAGGGGAGTGTGTAGGGCTACTGAGAAGAGTCTTCTCACTCTGATGGGCTCCAATCAGCAGGAAAAGACAAGGACGCATGTTAGAAGGTTCTTCTCAGCGGTGAACACTCTCCCCTTCCATGCTGATTGGCTCATAGGATGCTTGAGACATAGGGACCCTGCTGGGAACCCGCTTCCAAAAATGTAAAGGGTCTAAGTCTCCCTGGGACCCTGGATGACTACACCCCTGGTTGTAGCAATTGTAATGCCCCGTGCTAGATGCTGTATGATTTTGAAGTGCATTTTCATTGCTTCTCTTCTTCCTTATATTTTATTGTATTACAGTAAAATACTGCATTACATTCAAATTGTAATGCAATAGAATGCAATACAAGACCCCAAAGAAGCAATGAAAATGCAACTGAAAATCCATTTGAATATTTATTTATTGTATTTTATCTGTATTGTATTGTAATTTACTGAATTTTAGTTTGTACGTCGCCTAGAGTGGCTTCGGCCAGATAGGCAACACAAAAATTAAATTTATTATTATTATTATTATTTAATGCGGACATACCTGGACCACCTGAACGAAGCTCAGCATCCAGCAAAAAGGTAAAGGCGTCCCCGCACTTATAGTGTGAGCCAAACTTTCAAAGAGCTGCCCAAGCTTCAGCACTCTGGACACCGCCTTGAAAGTTCAGACCAAAACCCACAGCAGATTCCACAGACCCACTGATATGGAGCCAGCAGCCCCGACTGGTCACATCCATGCCACAAAGCTTGGGGGTTCTAGTCCTGTAAACGCAATTGGTGGAGGCCTGTTAAGAGAACAATCTCAGCTGTCTTACTAAGCCTATGAGGTTCAAAGTTCCTTCGTGTAAGCCAAAACAGCGGAAGTGGCTCACAAGGGATTTAAGCTTGGGGTGTGGATGTTGTGTAGGATGTTTTCAACTGTTTTTAATTATGTGTTTTAAAATTGTTGTATCCCTCCCTGGGACTTCTGGGTGAAGGGCAGGTAATAAATAATAATACTTTCCAGTGCTGTAATTTTCTGTCAATTAATTGGCAAATCCAATCAAATAAAACCTTTTGAGAGACTAAAAGGGTGCTCAAATTAACGGAGCAGTCATTTTTAACGATTGGGTTGCGTCCAAGATTAGTCCTGCTCTGAGTAGACCCATTGAAATGAATTGACATGACTCACTTCGATCCATCCATTTCAGTGGGTCTACTTTGAGTAGAACTTACCTTGATGTGCCCTATTATTTTTAACTCAAAGCTGGCACCTGCAGGGGGCAGGGTTGGGCATGTCTCTGGGCCCAGAGAGGGTTGAAAGGGGCTCTGTTGACCTCTGTCATCATCTTCCCTACAGCGACCATTAAAAATAGAGCCCTGCTGCCCAGCATTCCATTTCCCACAGTGGCCAGCTAGATGCCCCTGGAAAAACCACAAACAGGACAGGACAGCAACAGCATTTATCACTGGCGAGGTCTGAGACTGGAACTCTGAAACAGTCAGGAGTTTTTCATGAGTAGACACGGATGAATCTGTTCATTTTGGTTTCTCTGAGCTTCTGATTTTTACAGTCTTACATTCAGTTCTCCACATTTCTGTGGCAAGTTGCTATTTTAAAGCTGAGGGTCTTGGGCAGAGCTTGGAAAAGTTACTTTTTTTGAACTATAACTCCCATCAGCCCCAGCCAGCATGGCCACTGGATTGGGCTGATGGGAGTTGTAGTTCAAAAAAGTAACTTTTCCAAGCTCTGGTCTTGGGCCACCGCTTTGTGATTTTTCTGCTTGTTGCAATTGTAATGCAAAGTGGCTAGATGTTGTATGATGTTTAGTTGTGTTTTTGTTGCTTCTTTTATTTCACACATTGCATTTTATTGTATCGCAATTTAAATTCCAAAGAATTCAAATGGAAAGTGTTCTTCATACACACGCCGTGGATCACCTAAATGAAGCTCGTTGACCACTGGTGCTCCATGGAGCATAGTTTGGGAACTCCTGATCTAGAGGGCGACAGGTTGAGGGAGATGTGTGATTGTTGTTGTTGTTGTTGTAGGTACAAGGGATTCAAATATTTTTCTAGCTCTTTATGAGACTCAGGTTAACTGGTTTATCTGTGGATGAGAACAGTATTTAGTAGGAAGCAAAGACAGCGATCCAAACAAAATATTTAGGCATACGAGACAGGACAGAGGTTTATCCCATAGTCTAAAGAATTCAAATTGTAATGCAATAAAATACAATAGTGAGAAATGAAAGAAGCAATAAAGGTGCAATAAAAAATAAATATGAATATATAATGTGATGGATATGCTATCTCCCATCTTCAACCACAAAACTACAGATGTGCCACAGACCACCTCAGTGAAGCTTATGGACCACAGGTGGTCCATGGACCACAGTTTAGGAACTCCTGTTTTGATGCAAATTTCTCCTAACAACCACATTTTTGTATGCAGTTTTGACCAATGTACACATTTTCTTCCAAGGAATTTCCCCTAATATAATGCACTTATGTGCATGCTTTCCCTTAATGTAAGTATATTTGTACAGTGTTGGGTTGGACAACTGCACCGCAAAATTTGGAGAAGTGTGGATTTCAAAAGACCATTGTGTTTTGGTACATGTATTAGTTTGCAGGAGTGTAGTGACAAATTCAGAAGTGTAGGGTTGCTTCATGATAGCCACGCCACACCCCCTCATAGCCACATCCCTTCATTCACTTGCTTGCTCTCCTTCGTTCATCTCCATACTCTTCAGTCCTTCCCACATGCACCTTCTTCCAGAACAACAGGTGTCCCTAGAAGCCAATCAGCATGCACGAGGAGTGTGTTAGCTACTGAGAAGAGTCTTCTCCGTGGTTTGCTCACCTCCTTTCATTCTGATGGGCTCCAATCAGCAGGAAAGGACAAAGAACCATGTAAGAAGATTCTTCTCAGTGGCTAACACACTCTCCTTTTGTGCTGATAGGGTCATAGGATGCTGAAGACATATAGGGACCCTGCTGGGACCCTGCTCCCAAAAAAGTAAGGGGTCTAAGACCCCCCTGAAACAATAGACCACTACACCCCTGTTAGTTTGGGGGAAATGTGAATTAGATGGTTTCTCATTCAAATGCAAAGAAAACCAAGTTTCTCCCTCATCAGGAACCATGAGAAATCAAACCTTAAAACACCCTTCTCCCCACACTTCCCACACAAATAATTTTCTTCAAAGCCAGAAAGGTTTGAAAAAAAATTGCTTTAGTGAAAATAAAAGAAAGTGGAACGTTTCTGAATGCCAAATTGGAGATTCCATCCAGCCAAGCTCCTGCATATGAATAGAACATGCATGCTCTTGCCAATGGGAAATGAATAAGGAAACCTAGCAAAAAATAAAACACTGTCGTCTCCATTATTTTCTGCAGTCCTTCTCTACTGTCGAGGGCTTTTTCTCTCTCCATAAAAGACCCAGCTGTGTCCTGTGGCAAGCATACCCCATTAATCTAGGCCCATGTTCCATCAAGTTCCCACAAACACTGCTACTCTGTACAAAGGAGGGATGTTTAAAATCCTACAGCTGTTTCCTGTCTGCTCTGGTCTGTACAGCAACTAGGGAAATGGCCTTCTAGCCTGTAGATCCACGCACCTAACTTTTGTTGTTGTTCCTTCCTCTCGACAGTGCAGATGTTACACTTCATTGTACGTTTAAGCAAACCATGGTTTTTAAGACCCCAAATGTACAGTGCAACCATGGTTTGGTTTCCTGAGCTAAGGTCTGTCCCCAAGAAGTGCAAGCTAGATCCACTCATAGATAGGAATGGATGAATCTGTCCATTTTGGTTTATCTCAATTTCTCTTTTTTCCAATCTTAAGTTTGTTTGTTTAAAATCATTTCAAGACCACTTAATATTTAAACACCTCTACGTTCAGGTTGCCACATTTCCACATTAGTTTATAGTTATTTTTTTAAAACTCCTCATGAAAATCTCTCAGGGGTTTAGTGTGCATTTCCCCCAATGTGCACTTTTTTGTGCGCCCTTTTCTCTAATCAAATACCTTTTTGTATGCTAATATCACTGATAGATGCATTTTTACATGTGCTTTCCCCCAATACACACATCTTTCTACACACTTTTTGGTTGGAGAACTGCATCCCAAAATTCGTAGTAGTGCTTTAATTTGGGTTGCATACTGTTTTCAGGATGTGCAAATGAAAGTAGGCACACATTAAAATCCAAACCAAGCCAAACTTCTCCCCTCCCCATCCCTACTTGTTACTAGAGATGGGGCGAAACTTAATTCAGTTTGCATTTAAAGCAGAATCAATCAAATTTGCACTTGACGAAACAACACGAGAGCTGGAACCAAGCCATCGTTCGAAATTACACCTCTCTGTATTTTGTGATGCAGTTCTCCAGCCAAACGATGCTTACAGAAAGGCATAGATTAGAGGAAAGGGCGCATAAAAATTGATATATTGGTGAAAAAGAACACAGAAACATGCATTAGGAGAAATTGCTTGCAAAAATGTGTACTTTGGTCAAAACTGCCTACCAAAATGGTGTTTAGTGGGAGAAATTTGCACTCAGATGCTGAAGAATTTTCAAGGGGAGTTTTAAGAACAAATTTTGCAAATTGCCCCAGAAATACAGAGAACTGAATTTAAGATTGGCAAAGTGAGAAACAGAGAGGACAGAAATCGACACATTCTTCCATCCCTACTCATCACTTGAGAAGAAACAAAGCTAGAGGCAGAACTGCCTGATCCATAGCACGTTCAGCACGTCATGAACACTTAACCATGGCTAACATCTCATCCAGTATTGCCATCTCTGACTGGCAGCAGCTCTCCAGGACCTCAGGCAGAGGTCTTTCCTTTCACTTGCAACCTGATCCTTCTGAAGAGGCCAGGGATTGGACCAGGGGCCTTCTGAAGCAAATGTTCTACCTAGGGATGGAAAGATCTATCAATTTTGGTTCTCTTCGATTCTCCGTCTTCTAATGTTAAATTCAGTCCTCTACATTTCTGCAAAAATCCTCATGAAAATTCTCCACCCTTTAAACACATTTCTGTAGGCCGTTTTGACAGAGGCACACATTTTTGCAAGCCGTTTCTCATCGCATCATGCCTGTTTGC
Organism: Rhineura floridana; assembly: GCF_030035675.1. Classification (NCBI taxonomy): domain Eukaryota; kingdom Metazoa; phylum Chordata; class Lepidosauria; order Squamata; family Rhineuridae; genus Rhineura; species Rhineura floridana. Next base: position 8,038,777 of record NC_084501.1, read on the forward strand.
ATGTTATTTTCACATGTGTTCATTGTTATGCACACTCTCCCCTAATATATGCAATTGTGTAAATATTGTTTAGTCGGTGAACTGCATCCCAAAATGCTAATAGATGCAAATTTCAGAGGATGGCTGAGTTTCCGCTCTCATATCGTTTCAGAAAGTGTGAATTTGATACATTCTGCTCGGAATGCGAACTGAATCGAACCACACAAATTTTGCACCATAAAATATAGCAACATTTCATGGTAACTTACTAGCAGTGACAAAACATAACAAAATGTTATTCAAATCTATGGTGCGGCCACATTTTGAACATTGTGTATGGTTCTGGTTGCCTCACTTCAAAAAGGATATTGTAGAGTTGGAAAAGGTTCAGAAAAGGGCAACCAGAATGATCAAGGGGATGGAGTGACCCCCCTGTGAGGAAAGGTTGCAACATTTGGGGTTCTTTAGTGACTCAGAGGTGACTTGATAGAAGTGTATAAAAGTATGCATGGCATTGAGAAAGTAGACAGAGAAAAGTTTTTCTCCTTCTCTCATAATCATAATACTAGGACTCAGGGACATCCAATGTAGGTGGACGTTGGAAGATTCAGAACAGACAAAAGGAAGTACTTCTTTACTCAGCGCATAATTGAATTTGCTCCCACAAATTATTGCGCGGGTCACTAACTTCAATGGCTTTTCAAGAAAATTAGACAAATTCGAGGACGATAAGGCTATCAGTGGCTACTGGCCATGGTGGCTCTGCTCTGGCTCCATGATCAGGGGCAGGACACTTCTGAATACCAATTGCTGGAAGCCGCAGGAGGGGAGAGTGCTCTTGCGCTCAGGTCCTGCTTGCAGGCTTCCCATAATCAGCACCTGGTTGACCACAGTGAGAACAGGATGCTGGACTAGATGGGTCACTGGCCTGATCCAGCAGGCTATTCTTCCTTTCTTATGTAAACAGCCATAGAATCATAGAATAGTAGAGTTGGAAGGGGCCTATAAGGCCATCAAGTCCAACCCCCTACTCAATGCAGGAATCCCAATCAAAGCATTCCCAACAGCTGGCTGTCCAGCTGCCTTTGAAGGCCCCCAGTGTCGGAGAGCCCACTACCTCTCTAGGTAATTGGTGCCATTGTCGTATGGCTCTAACAGTTAGGAAGTTTTTCCTGATGTCCAGTCGAAATCTGGCTTCCTGCAACTTGAGCCCATTATTCTGTGTCCTGCACTCTGGGACGATCGAGAAGAGATCCCGGCCCTCCTCTATGTGACAACCTTTCATGTACTTGAAGAGTACTATCATATCTCCCCTTATTCTTCTCTTCTCCAGGCTAAACATGCCCAGTTCTTTCAGTCTCTCCTCACACCCAGTTCTTTCAGTCTCTCCTCATATAAACAATCCATATAAACAATCACTAGACAAAGTGTATTGTATTAATAAGATGAAGCCATTGGATAATAATTTATACTAAGGCTTAACAGTATTTATTTATAGCATTTGTTTAATTATTACATTTATATCCCACCTTTCCTTCAAGGAGCTTAGGAAGGCCTACGTGGCTCTCCCACGTTATCCTCACAACAACCCTGAGAGGTAGGTTAGGCTGAGAGGCAGTGACCGTGCAAGGTCACCCAGCTGAGCTTCTGGGTGAGTGGGGGATCCTAGGCCAACAATCTAACCATCACACCTTGCTGGCTCTTAACCCTGCCCTTTAGCAAAAACTGTTCTCAGAGTGGCTTATCAAAATCGTCTTGGAGATGGTCCCTGCTCTCAGGTTCACAGTCTCTAAAGACCTGACGCACAAGGAAAACAGAGGGGGAGGGAGAGGGAAAACACAAGCACAAGTTCTTTCAGTTCCAGCTGATGTCAGTTGGCAGTTCTAGCTGATGCTTGACCACTTCTACCCGTAGCCAGCCTTCTAAACAGGAGTCAGTGCTGCTGCACCAATTACTGAAGCAGAAGTAGATTTGTGATGTTTTTAAAAGTATTTTAAAAAAGCTGGGAAGGACCATAGGTCAATGGCAGAGCATCTGCTTGGAGTGCAGAAGGTTCAGTCCCTAATGACCTCTCCAGGCAGGGCTGGGATAACAACTGGAGAGTTGTTGTTGTTATTCACTAACTACAAACAGTTTGGTCTTGAAGCAACTTACAATTTTTAAAAACATGTAACATAACATTTAAAATACAACAGAGATAAAACAAAGAAAACCAAACGTATTATTAACTAGTGCTCATCCAAAAATAACATATAAAAGGAAACGTCCTACCCCACCCAACTAAAAGATGAACACCAGTTAGGAGCAACACACTTGGGTGAATAGAAACATCTTCACCTGGCCCCTAAAGATTGATAACAATGGCGCCAGGCAGACCTATCTGGGGAGAGCATTCCGCAGTCAGGGGGCCACCACTGAGAAGGCCTGTTCTTGTGTTGCCACCCTTTGTACCTCCCTTGGACTGGGCACATGGAGAAGGGCCTCAGATGACAAACACAGTGTCCGGGTAGATTCATATGGGGAGAGGTAGTCCCTAAGGTATTGGGGTCCTGAGGCGCATATGGCTTGATATGTTATCGACGAGGACCTGGGAGACCAGGGTTCAAATCCTGACTCAGCCATGAAGCTCCCTGGGTGCCCTTGGGGCAGTCACAGTCTCTCAGCCTAACCTCCCTCACAGGGTTGTTGTGAGGATAAAATGAAGAGGTAGGAGAACCATGTATGCCCCCTTGAGCTCCTTGGAGGAAAAGTGGGATGTAAATGTAATAATAAATTAATTAATTAAAATAAAATTGAGCCTGGAAACTAACTGGCAGCCAGTGCATTCGGGCCAGGATCGGCGTTATACGATCAGGTCTTCTGTTGACAATCTGGCCGTTGAGTTCTGCACTCACAACACTGAGCAGATGAACCAATGGTCTGACTCAGTATAAGACAGTTTGCTTTGCTCCTGATTAATTTCATATCAGTCGATGCTGTAGTCATCTTCTAAATCCTCGCACAAAGCTAGGGCTCTCTCTCTCTCTTGCCATCGTATCCAGCAGAGGGAGTGAAGGAGAGGAGAATCGTTTACTGGAGAGCTGGGTGGGTGTGTATTTTTCCCCCAGCCTCCTGTTTGCTCCCACTACCGGACTTCCCAGAACGATCAAACTCCCTTGGCTAGAGACTAGGCAAGTGCTCGGGTGGAAAGGAACCGGAGAGGTCAACAAGCATCTCACCTGGATGGGCTGCGAAAAGAGAATCTGAGCCAGGACCAAAACACGTAAGTTCTAAGGGGCATCTTGCGTCATTTCCAGACACCCTGTTCTATCGAGCACTCCTCGTTATTTGTTTGTACAAACGTTGCAGTACTTATTGAGCCTTCATTCTGAGTTGTTTGCGAGGAAGTTAGATGACATTGTGTCAAGCGAGGGTTAATCCCACCCTTTCCATTTTGCGATCAATTTCTTTATCTCAAAAAAGTCCAATTTTGGGGGGGCGGGGGGCAGGGGACACTGGGTTTGTTGCGCAAACGTTCGAAATCAACTTTAATTGTGCAACCTGGATTTGCCAGTGTGCGATTTGAATCTCATTGAAGATAGCAACAGCTAGGAAGTGCTTTTACTCAATGTATGGAGGACAAACCCTGTCGCATTTGAAGCAGGACAGTGGCTCTCAGGCCTAAATATCGTGACCCTGTAAGCTGTGTTGCTATTGTCCGGCTTGAGTCAAATCACTGACAGGTTGATTGTTGACATACACGTTCGTGGCTGTGCCACAGTGTAAGCTTTCATGCCGCAATAAATCTGCAAGTTTTAAGGTGCCACAAGACTCCGAATGTGTATGCTTACTGTAACAGACTAACACAGCTGTCCCTCTGGAATGTAGTTTTATATTTTGTATAAGAGAAAGGCTGGGCAGAAAGAAATCTATTTCAGAAGTAGGGATGGAGGAGAAATTTGATTCGGTTTGACTTTAAAGATTAATCTGTCTGATGCGTACTTTCTGGAACAATACACAAACTGAAAAAACGCCATCCTTCAAAATTCACGCGTCTCCCAAGATGGTCAGTATGCCATCTTGATTCAAAAATGGCCAAGGGAGTTGCATGAAAATTCATGTACTATGGGAAAGTGTGCATATAAATGCATGTAGTTGGGGAAATAGCAAAAAAAAAACCTTTTTGGGAGCAGGGTGCCAGCCAGGGCCCTTCTTTGCATGAGCCAATCATCATAAAAAGGCAGCGTGTTAGCCACTGAGAAGACTCCTTATCCTTTTGTGCTGACTGGGGCCAGGGAAAGGAGGTGAGGCAGCCACTGAGAAGACTCTTCTCAACAGCTAACACAGCCTCCCTTTTCATGCTGATTGGCTCTTGGGGACCTCTGTTATAGCAGTGTAGACTTGGATAGGACATGGAGAGTAAGGGAGACGAGGTAAAGAGGGCATGGCGGTGAGGGGGCATGGTGTGACTCTCATGAAGGGACCCTGCACTCCTGAATTTGCCACTACACTAATGGCAATGTGTAGGAATCAGTGCAGTTTTGAAAGCAATGGTTAAAATCTGCGCAGTTTTGAAAGCAATGGTTAAAATCTGCGCAGTTTTGAAAGGGTCAGTCTGCCATCTTGATTCAAAAATGGTACCCAGTTGTAACCAAATATAGACAGAAACCTGCTTCTTGATCTCAGGAAGCATCATGCACAATTGCATTATCTTTCAAGATGTCTACATGTGTATCCAGGGATGTAGTCGTCCAGGGTCTCAAGGGAACTTAGACCCTTTACTTTTTTGGAAGCAGGGTCCCAGCAGGATCCATATATCTCCAGCATCCTACGAGCCAATCAGCATGAAAGGGGTGTGTGGTAGCCACTGAGAAGAGTCTTCTAACATACTTTCTTGTCCTTTCCTGCTGATTGGAGCCAATCAGAATGAAAGGAAGTGAGTTAGCCACTGAGAAGACTCATCTCAGTAGCTCCTAGGGACGTCCGTTGTTGTGGGAGAAGCATGTATGGGAAGGACTGAGGAGTGCGGACAAGCAAGTGAGGAGGCGTAGCTGTGAGGGGGCGTGGCATGACTATCATGAAGGGACCCTGCGCTTCTGGATTCTACTACTCTACTGTGTGTATCAAACAGACAACTTCCAAAATGTATAGCGGCTTTTAAAAAAAATCCCCTCCCCCCCAAACCCGTGCCACTTCGTACTTGACATGTTCCGCTTTGACCTCAGTCTAAGTAAATGAGGAAGAAATGAATCACTGTACAGGCAATGGAAGCTAGTCCATTAGGGTGAATGGGGCACTGCCCCGCCAACCTCAATCTGTCCTCAGCCCACCTCCACCTGCTTGCCTTCTTACTTACAACCAGTCAGGGAGTGGCTGTGCCTGCCATTGACTCTGGCTCCCCTTACTGTTGGCATCCCTGCCTTCCGCCCTACTAGCCCCACTGAATACTGGAGGTCAAAATGACCTCACATGTGACAACAATTGCTGTCAATCAACGCAATAGCTTGTGTTTTAACAACACAACTGTCGACGCAACATTTAAAGATCGGTATATTTTAAAATCATATTTCCAGGAAGTTTTATTTATTTATTGTATTTTTATACCGCCCCATAGCCGAAGCTCTCTGGGCAGTTTACAGTAACTGAAAACATTAAAAACAAATATACAAATTTAAAACACATCTTTTAAAAACAATTTAAAACACAATTTTCAGTTAAAAGGGAAAAATATGTGCAGGTAAAGTATTTAGGGTCTGTGAGACCCCATAGGAAATAACAGTAGGGATCATTACAGATCTCATATAGATATTTCTACACCTACTTTATAAACAATATTTCCCAGGGTGATCATGGCCACATCCACACCATTCATTTCACAGAATCATAGAATAGTAGAGTTGGAATGGGCCTATAAGGCCATCAAATCCAACCCCCTTTCTCAGTGTGGGAATCCAAATATGATGCCACTTTAAACAGTCATGGCTTTCCCCCAAGAATCCTGGGAACTGCAGTTTGTTAAGGGTGCTGAGAGTCTTTTGGGGACCCCTATTCCCCTCACAGAGGTACAGTTCCCAGAATTCCCTGGGAAGAGGGATCGATTGTCAAACCTGTCTGGGAATTGTAGGTCTTGGTGGGCAATAGGGGTCTCCTAACAACTCTCAACACACTTAAAAAACTACAGTTCCCAGAATTCTTGTCGGGGAAGCCATGTCTGTTAAAATGGTGCAATCAGTTTTCTTTTGTGTGCAATGGCACTCACAGACACAGCGTACCGTCATCTCTTTTTTTGCTGCCGTGGGCAGCCATTTTGTGTGAGTACTGGCGCCTGATTTTTTTACCCAACAAAGCAGTGGGTATCATAGTGCTTTAAATGAATGGTGCAGATGTAGCCTAGGTCATCTGGCACTGGGCTGGTGGTCAGCAGCCATTTGTGTTCAGTTGTTTTGGAATTATTATGAGTTAGCAGGGAATTGCATTCATCGCTGATTGAATTGCCTTACTTCTAAGTCCTTGCGTTTTGGTGTTGCTTATTTCTAATTAAAACTTATCAGATTTATTATTGAATTAAATTTATTGATTAAAATATTTGTTGGCTTTTTTAATACGACGATATTGACAGAAATGTCACTGGCTCCTTTTTAATGCTTTGCTATGATCGCAAGCCACACTGAGCACCCGGAAAGCAGCCGACAACAAATATTCAATCCAGTCGAATCTAATGTCTTTCTGGGCCAGGGTTTGGCACTGGAGAGAGGTTCAGGGGCTCAGTCCAGTCTGCTCAGGTACAACGTGCTGAACGCTGCAGTGTTGAGAAGTGCTAGCAAGTTCTGTGGAATTGCAGGCACGCGGCTCAAGCAGACAGGGAGAGCTTATATGGGGAAGATATGACACAAATGTTCTGCTTCTTTCGAGGGCGCTGATGGGCGGGGGGGCGCTTCCCCAGGTTTTCTCTCCCCAGACAGTAACATTAACCACCTGCCAGCAAAGGCAGCCTCAAAAGTTTCTTTTACTCGTTCCTACACGCTTTTCAATTCATGCATTCTATCCCTTTCACACAGTCTTTGGAAGACCCAGCTTCGAGTCAAGGCAGACCCCCAAGCTAGGAATGGGCGAATCTGTCAATTTGGGCTTCTCTCTGTTAATTAATGTTCCAGTCTTAAGCAGGGGTGTAGTCGTCCAGGGTCTCAGCAGGTCTTAGACCCCTTACCTTTTTGGGAGCAGGGTCCCAGCAGGGTCCCTATGTCTCTAGCATCTAATGAGCTAGATCAGCATGAAAGGGGAGAGTGTTGGCCACTGAGAAGAGTCTTCCGGCATGCTTCCTTGTCCTTTCCTGCTGGTTGGAGCCAATCAGAGTGAAAGGAGGTGGGTCAGCCACTGAGAAGACTCTTCTCAGCAGCTAACACTGACCCCTTTCATGCTTATTAGCTCCTAGGAGTAACTGTTGTTGTGGGAGAAGGCATTAATAAGGATAGCATTCTCAACCCCGCAGCAAAAAGGGGGGCATGGCTGTGACTAACTTGAAGGGACCCTACACCTCGGAATTGGCCACTGCACTAGTGGTCTGAAGTTCAGTTCTCCACATTATTATTATTATTATTATTTATTACATTTGTATACCGCCCCATAGCCAAAGCTCTCTGGGCGGTTTACAACAATGAAAAACAAATATACAAATTTAAAAACACTTTTTAAAAAAAAATTTAAAAACACATGCTAAAATGCCTGGGAGAAGAGGAAAGTCTTGCTAATTGTTTTTTAAGTCCATATGAAAATTCATCAGCCTTTTAGCGCGACTTCCTCCAAATATGCTCATTTTTGCATGCAGTGTTGCCTAATGTATGACTTTTTATGGTCCTTTCACTTATATAGTCTTTTTAATGCACACTTTACCCCCTAGAATGTGCATTTTTGGACACTATTTCTGGCTGGAGAGCTGCCCTGCAAAATTCATAGAAGTGCAGACTTCTACAGATGCAGTTCATGTATTGTTTCAGGAAGTGTGAATTAAGTATGTTTGCCTTTAAGTGAAATTTTGTCGTTTGAGTGGGGAGGGTGAAAGTGTGAATGGTGAATGGTGAGGGTGATGCCATCAGCTGTGAAACCATTGACAGTCCTGGTAGTCAGTGAGCATGCCAGAACTGGGAGGATGAAAACATCAATGGTGAAAGAGTGAACTGGGAGGGTAGAAGTGTGGATTAAGTATGTCCACCTTTAAGTGCCGAATTTCAGTCATTAATTTTATGGATTATTTCTCAGTTCAGAGAGAACCAAATTCTCCCCTCATAGAATTGTAGATTTGGAAGGGGCCTATAAGTCATTGACTCCAACTCCCTGCTCAATGCAGGAATCCAAATTAAAGCATACTCAACAGGTGGCTGTCTAGCTGCCTCTTGAAGGCCTCCAGTGTTGGAGAGCCCACCACCTCCCTAGGTCATTGGTTCCATTGTCATACCGCTCTAACAGTTAGGAAGTTTTTCCTGAGGTTCAGTCGAAATCTGGCTTCCTGTAACGTGAGCCCCTTATTCCGTGTCCTGCACTTTGGGATGATCGAGAAGAGATCCTGGCCCTCCTCTATGTGACAACCTTTCAAGTGCTTGAACAGGGCTATCATATCTCCCCCCAGTCTCCCTACCCCATGCATAGCTGTTTTTCTCAGGGCTTAAATTTTAAGCCATAAGCCTTCCTTAAATGCTGAGGGTGCAGCCTTAAAACCTCTAATTCAGTGTTTCCCAACCTTTGGGTTCCCAAATGTTGCTGGACTACAGTTCCCATCGTTCCTGACCATTGGCCATGCTGGCTGGGGCTGATGGGAGTTGTAGTCCAGCACCTTCTGGGGACCCAAGGGTTGGGAAAGGCTGCTCAAGATGTTGGAGTACTCCAACTCCCAACAGCCTCAGCCAGCAGGGAGAAGGGGAATTGAAGGCCATCAAGAGCTGGAAGGTCAATGTTTTCCTGTCCTTGCTGTATAGAAATAATTCTAGAGAAGCCTTCTCCAAGTGGGTTGCCCTCCAGATGTTGTTAGGCTTCAACGCTTAATCACCCTGACCATTGGCCTTGATGGCAGGGGCTGACGGGAGTTAAGAGTAAAAAAGATCTGGAGACAGCAGTTTGGGGAAGGCTGTTCTAGAGAGTTCCTCTAAGGAAGGAGGGTTGGACTTGATGACCTTATAGGCACCTTCCAACTCTATTATTCGATGAGTCTATGATTCTATGACATACAGTAGAAATGAAAAGCTCTGCCCATTTCGGTTCTCATGTCTTCAATTCGGCTCTCCACAATCCTGCAGCAACTTGCGGGTTTTTTACTTTAAAAAACCGTCCTGACAATCTGCCAGCGTTTTAGCGAGCTCCGAAACATATTTTTGGATGGAGCTTTGACGAATGTGCACATTGTGCCAGCAATTTCTCTAGTGCATTTCTGTATGTTATTTTCATGCATCTACTCATGTTTATGTACACTTTCCCCCAACGTATGCATTTTTGCAAGCGTTGCTCAGTTGGAGAACTGCGTCACAAAATCTGGATAAGGGCGGATTTCGAAGGATGGCTGCATTTCGGTTCTCTTGTCATTTCAGAGAGCGCGGATTTGATAAATTTGGCTTGAAATGCGACCTGAATCAAATTCCTCGCTCATCCCTAACATGCAGAGGGCTTTCCTCTCATTACTATGGTCTCCCATGGAGAATCACCCTCACACCTCTCTCGGATTACAAAGGAAGTTCTTCCAGGCAGCCCAGACATAGAAAGAGCCTGGCTGCTGGACAAGGCCAAAGACGCGTCTAGTTGGACATCCTGTTCTTAGAGTGGCCTACCAGATGTGTTAGTGGGAAGCCCCCAAGTAGGGCCTGTCTTGCCTTCCCACCAACTGAGACCACCTGCAGGAGCGGCTTTGGTCGTCCCCCCAAGCTGGCGAGGCTCATTTAGCATTGACAGGAAATCAAGCCTTCAGAGACATCGGCCCAGTTCCCTGGAATGCTCTGTCAAGAGAGACTGAGCAGGTGCCTTCTGTTTTAACCGTTCAATGCCTGCTGAAAACCTTGCTGTTCTGCCAGGCAATTAAAAAGATGCTTTTTTCACAACAGTTGACCTTTGTTTCCATTGTGTTTTTCATGTTTTTATTCAGTGGTGGTTGGGGTTTCTTTCATTTTGCTTTAACGTGTTGTAAACCGCTTTGATGCTTTTCACGAAATAGCAGCATACAAATATTTTTATCAATGATAACAAAATTGAAGTCGGATGCCTGCATTGAGCAGAGGGTTAGACTCGATGGCTTTATAGGCCCCTTCCAACTCTACTATTCTATGAACCTCCCCTCTTTTGGTGGTACGGCCTACAACAGGGCTTCACCCCCACAAGAGGCAGTGATGTCCACTGGCTTGGATGAAGGAACAGGCTGTTGTTGGCTACTAGGGGTAGAGGAGAATTTCAATTCTGTTTGCATTTCACCCTTCAGGGGAAAGAGTTCATAAAAATGAATATGTGACTGAAAATAAAATACAAAAATGCATGCTATTATTTACTTACTTACTTATACTCCACCTTATGGCCAAAAGGCCTTCAAGGCAGCATACAAGAAAAACATAAATACAGGAATACATCTATAAAACAATACAATTTACAAAATTAAATAACGAATAACATTAAAAAACAGCAATTACAAAACTTCCAACAATAAGGGTTAGTCTTTCAATTAGATGCTATTTTAGGGACAGTACTGTTTTGGGGTTCCCCTGAGATACACCTAGGAAACTGGCAATCAGGGCACCCCAACACAGGGTGATTTATCAAGATTACTGCAAGCATAGTGGGGCGCTTGAGACCTTCAAGGGTCCCGTCCCATCGGTATGAGATGAGTATGGTGGCCATCTTGTTTCTTCTGGCAAGCCTCCAGTGACCTCACCAGTCTCTGGACAAGCAGAAAATCAACTGGTGAAGCTCTTCCCCATCATTATCCACACCACTTACTTATTAAGTGGCCTATAAATCTTTAACAGATGTATAGTCTTAGCCAGGTATTAAGGATCCGTCTTCCCTCCAAAGCTGCAGGCTTCAGCTTTTTAGTTCTTTGCTATGTGTTCATTTTCCTTCTCTCTGTGTTTTTCCATCATCTCTCTTTGCCTTTAGGCCAAACTGCTTTGACAAGACACGGCTTGCAAAAATGTGTAGGTTGGTCAAAAGGGCCGACAACGCTGAGTTTATTCGGAGAGATGTGCACCAAAAAACTGCAGAATTTTCATGAGGACTGACTACATAGTGCTTTTGCAAACTGTCATGCCATCACGCGTGGGGGTGGGGGTGGGAGGCAGCAGCAGGACGGCAGGTGAGGGAGTGAGAGAAGCAAGGATGATGGCCGGGGGGGAGTGGAGCCAGCGAGCCGGCGGAGGAGGGCGAGTGCGGGGGGACGGACAGCGCTGTCATGAGCTCCTGCTGGTTTGGATTGCTCAATCCCGTCATCACTTCCTACCTGATCCTTTTTCATCGGAGCAGCTGGGGGCTGAACATGAGACCTTCTGCGTACAAAGCAGGGGCTCTGCCACTGAGCAATCATCCCTTGGCATAAGCAGGTGAAGTTTTCTCTACCTGTGATGAGCGAAGCCTGAATGTATGCTTGCTGCATAGTTGTTAAAAGTCCGGGCAGGCGGGCGTGGCATGGGTTATGGGGAGAGGAAACGAGAGAATCATTCATTCATACTATTTCTTACCTGTTCCACAGCAAAAGGCCTCAGGCCGGGTTCCTTACAATAATGCAAACATGCAATATTAAAACCAGTCAAAGCCATTTGCGATCAGAAGGGGAAGGTGGCAGCTTGCACACATTTATATAGAGATGCCTTCTAGGAATCACAAGAGGGGAAAGCAGCCATTGTACCCAAGTCCAGCGGGTGGCTTTCCTTTTGTGGGCCATCTACTTGCTCCCTGCAAGGACAGGACACTGGACTAGATGGCCTGATCCAGCAGCCAGGCTTGCTGTACGGTCTTATGTTCCTGTGTTGGAGTCACTTCAGGGCCCTTGCTGGACCCCTGGCAGGGTTGTAAACAACTGCCTTCTGTTTTAAATTAAGGCTTTTAGGAGGAGATAAATTAAATAAGGGTAAGCAGGCAGACGGTCACCGACTCTGGGCATCAATTGAGAATGGATGCGTCTGCAGAGGTAAAAGGCATTATTGTGTAATGCATCACATCCAAGATGTACCTAGCCCAACACTTCTTTCCAACTGCTGTCAGCCTGATGCTTTCGAGAGGTCAGCGGCAGGCTATGAGGATGGCTACAGCAGTGGCGGCTTGTGGCTCCATGTCAGCGGGGCAGTGGAATCCACTCCAGGTTTTGGTCTGAACTTTTAAGGAGCTGTCCAAGGGGCTTGGACAGCTCCTAGAAAGTTCGCAAAACCTGGAGTGGATTCCACTGCCCCGCTGACATGGAGCCACAAGCCACCACTGAATGATAGCCACCCTGTTTTTACATTTGTACCCCACCTTTCCTTAAAAGGAGCTCAAGGTGACATTCATGGTTCTCCCCTTTTGCATCTTATCCTCACAGCAACCCTGTGAAGTCAGTTAGGCCGAGATGGCAACTATCTTTGAACACTAAATTGCACTGAATAGATAATACAGTTATCTATTAAGACTATATTCAAAAAACAAACACAAACTTGCCGTCATGGGGCAGCAAATCTTTGCACGCTCATTCAGCCACTGTCAGAACATCACAGAAGTTAAGACCACACTAACTGTTCATTTATTTATTACATTTATATCCCATCTTTCCTCCAAGCGCTCAAGGTCAAACACATGGTTCTTTACCCCATTTATGCTCACAGCAACCCTGCAAGGTAGGTTAGGCTGACAGACAGTTGACTGGCCCGAAGGCCACCCAGTGAGCTTCATGGCTGAAGTGGGGATTGAAACCCTGCTCTCGTCCAAGCCTCTAACCACTACACCACACTGCTTCTGAACAAGGAGGTTCTTATCAGTTGGTGCTGGAATAAGCATGTTATGACACCCAACTACAAAAAAAGACAGAGCTACAGTGCGTTTTGATGGGCACATGGAAGAGAGAGAATTTGGGATCAGTGCAGCTTTTCCTGCAGGGCAGAGAAAAGTTCCACTCACCAATTCTTTTACAAAATAATATTTCTTTATTATCCCACTCCTCAGTGGGGTCCCAGTTAGGTAGGGGGAGAAATTCTATTCGCATTTAAAGCCAAATTTATCAAATTCGCACTTTCCAAAACAATATACAGCAACCAAAACACAGTCATCCTTTGAAATTTGCAGTTATCCAAATTTTGCAACGCAGGTTGCCGACTAAGCAAGGTTTACAAAAATGCATACCTTAGGGGAAAGTGTGAACAAAATGAATATACTGGTGAAAACAACATACAACATTGCATTATACCAGGATGCCCTACTTGCAAAAATGTGTACATTCGGGGAAATGACATACATAATGTGTATATTCTGAGAAATTCATACTAAAATGCTGGCAAGTTACCAGGGTCTAAAAATGCAGACGGCTGAGAAAATGTGGGGAACTGAATTTAAGATTGGAAAATGTTAAATGTTAATGTTTCATGATGATATTTCCACTAATAAACATTTTTGTGCACATTCCCCCCTAATATATGCATTTTTTTTTGTAAACCTTGTTTGGTTGGAGAACTTTGGATAAGTGCAAATTTCAAAGGATGGCTGCGTGTCAGTTTTCATATTGTTTTGGGGAATTTGATAGATTCAGCTCGAAATGCAAACGAATTTCTCCCTTGTCCCTACTTCCAGGTGACCAGTTTTATTGAGCATTTCCACATAAAGTTTGCGAGACGGTTAGATAACATTGGGTATTTATTACGCATTCCTTCTGATGTACTTGTGGGGAGGTTAGATGATGTTGCATCAAGCAATCATTTATCGTCACTGTCCTTATCACACAAAAATCCACTTTTTGTGGGGGGGGAAAGCAGGTTTGTTGCACAAGAGCGCCCATTCAAAGAGCGCAACCTGGATTTGCCAGAATATGCAGTTGAATCCCACCTGAAAACGGCAACTGTCTGGACATGACTTCACCGTCCTCTAGCAATACTTTGTGCGGCGTTACAATCGCATTACAAATCTTCCCGACACTTCAAGTAATGATGACCGCCTTACCGGTGGTGGAATGCCACCACCTCTGGCCGCAGCCAATCAGAAGCCACGAGCCCTGCTCCTCCAGGAGCAAGAGGCATGCGCCAACCCTTCCATGTGCCAATCCCCAAAATAGAATAGTACTCTGGCTTACATACAGCAGCAGCAGAGAAAGAGGCGCAGGCGGGCAGAGAGATGTGTCACTGCAATTTTATTCCATAAACACTGCATGAGTAAGAACACGCGCCGGTAGATTCCTGAGGGTTCAAAACAGTGAGACGCGATGTCTTCCCGCGAATGCATGTTGGGGCTGTGAGTCACCCAATCAGCATACACCAGGGGAGGCTCTACTGTTAGGGTGACAGGGGAGTTGCCCCACCAAACTCAGTCTGCCCTTGGCCAGTCCCAACCTGCCAAACTTTCTACTCACAACCAGTCCAGGGGGTGCCACTGTCTGTCAGCTTCTTTCTCCGTCTCAATGTTGCCCTTGCAGAACTTAACAAGGAGGAGGACGGGGGCAAAACTAGACTGAGTTGGCCCTGCAGGTCGTAGGCTCTGGTCCCACCTCCTGTTGGGCTCCCTCCCTTCAATCCCATCAGTCCAGATGGGCCCCAGCCAGGGGTGTAATCATCCAGGTTCTCAGGGAGTCTTAGACCCTTTCCTTTTTGGGGAGCGGGGTCCCAAAGCCTCCAGCATCTGATGAGCCAATCAGCACGAAAGGGGAACGCGTTAGCTGCTGCGCAGAGTCTTCTCACATGGTTCCTCGTCGTTTCCTGTTGATTGGAGCCAATCAGAGTGAAAGGAGGTGAGTCAACCACTGAGCAGACTCTTCTCAGCAGCTAACACTCTCCCCGTTCATGCCGATTGCCTCCTAGGGATGTCTGCTGTTGTGGGAGATGGCATGGACAAGGATTTCATTCTCAACCCAGCAGCAAGAAAGGGGGCTGTGACTATCACGAAGGGACCCGGCACTTTGGAATTTGCCGCTATGCGACTGGCCCCACTTTTCCAAATGCACCTCCCACCTCACTGTGGAGCAGGACCAAACAGGTCCAAAATGAAAAATTTGCCCGGGAGTGTTCAAAACAGCCGCTGACATTTGGTGGCCCTCAAAAGGAAAGGCAGAAGCTGCCTTATACCAAGAGAGACTCTTGGTCCATCTAGCTCAGTGTTGTCTACACTGACTGGCAGCAGCTCTCCAGGGTTTCAGAGCAGGATTGTCTCCCAGCCTTACCTGGAGATGCCTGGGATGGAACAGGGGGCTTTCTGCATGCAAACCAAATGCTCTGCCCCTGAGCTTACGGCCCTCCCCTTCGCCTTATACAGAGTAAGGCCAGTGGTCCATCTACGCAGCCTTTCCCAACCGTTGGGTCTCCAGATGTTGCTGGACTCTAATTCCCATCCTTCCTGACCATCGGTTGGGGCTGGTGAGAGTTGTAGTCCAATAACATCTGGGAACCCAAAGGTTGGGAAAGGCAGATCTAGCTCAGTATTGTCAACACTGACCGGCAGCCGTTCTCTAGGGTTTTAGGCAGGAGTCTTAGCGCAACTGCAACTCTCCCCACAGAAGGAAGACAAAGCCATGAAGACTCCAGTTCAGGACCCTTCTAAAAGTGTGAGTGGACTTGGGCACATGGTGCCTGTCTCCACCTCAGTTTCTCCAACTGCAAAAAGAGAATTATCTAATTACCATGTTAACACTGTCGCGATATTAAAACTGGGCTGGTTTGAGCCCTTTGTTACCCGAGACAGAAAATCCAAATGGCTCACCCCTCTGAACCCCATGCTAATTAGCACTGAGCACGATCCATCACCACCCTCTGTGCAACCCCCGTTCTTTCCAACATCCCCGTGCTTTACGCTCCCTGGTGCCACATCCACACCTTGCATTGAAAGCGGTATCATACCACTTTAAACAGTCGTGGCGCCCCCCCCAAAGAATCCTGGGAAGTGTAGTTTGGGAAGGGTGCTGAGAGTTGTTAGGAGACCCCCATTCCCCTCGCAGAGCTACCATTCCCAGAGCAGTTTAACACTCAATCCCTTTTCCCCAGGGAATTCTGGGAACTGAAGGGAAGAGGGCTCTCCTAGCAAGCAGCACCCTTCACAAACTGCAGTTCCCAGGATGCTTCGGGGGAAGCCATGACTGGCATCATAGTGCTTTAAATGTATGGTGCCGATGTGGCCTCAGAGTCGGCTCACTCTGTTTCCCAATTGTGACACCCGAGAGAGCTCCTCCCTTGGTCAAATGGCAGAGGAGGGCTGCCTCTGGTTCCAAGAACCCCTATGCAGCCCAGGGGCTGCCTATAGACCCGCAGGACATTTCACAGTGCCTCGGACTCTCAGGCCTCATCCGCCCAAAGATGTATCGAGGGAGGAGGCGGCGAAGGAGGGTGGCAAGAGCAGCTCGCTCCCCATCAGCACCTCCATGATGACATCCAGAGCTCCATTCATCAAAAGCTAATATAAATATTTTCCACCAACAGACGGATGCCTAAGAGAGAAGGAGCATTCGCGGCCACGCTCTGCTCTTGGCCCGATCTGCAAGCCACACACACCTGGCCTCTTCCCTTGGCAACCCCCCTCCTCCTCCTCCTCCTCTCCCTGCCTTGGTAGATGTTCCTTGGCTATCAGCCATTTGGAGCAGGCTAGCAAAACTGCCCTCCAAACCACACGAACGGAGCGCGCTGAGGAGGACGCGTTCGGTGCCGAGCATCCAGAGCCCCACTGGGGCTAGGGGTGAAGAGAGAAATCCGGCTTGGTTTGCTTGTCAAGGCGAGCCTAACTCATGCGCTCTACCCTAGCCGACACACAAATGGAAAAGCAGCTATCCTTTGGAACCCGTCCTTCTCCAAACGTTGCCATGCAGCATGCCGGCAGGGGGAAAAAAAAATCTGGAAGTAAAGGTGTATATGAGAGGGGAAATGCACATATAAGTGAAAACGTGTTCTATTAGGGGAAATTGTAAAAATCTGTGGAGTAGATTCAGTATTCCAGATATGGCAGAGAGGAGACTACAACTAGTAATAGTAGCAACAGCAGGGGAAATAGGATTTTATTATTATGGTCTGGTTGTAAGCAGTAGAGGAGTGGCAAATTCAGAAGTGCAGGGTCCTTTCAGGATAGTCGTGCCACACACCCCCACAGCCACGCCCGCTTTCCCTCGTCTCCCTTGCTCTCCTGTCGTCTCACGAGTCCACACGCCACTGCAAGAGACGTCCCTGGGAGTCAATCAGATTGAAAAGAGAAGCTGTGTGTCAGCTACTGAGAAGAGTCTTCTCAGAGACTGATTGGCTCCAATCAGCACGAAAGGATAAGGATTCTTCTCAGTGGCTGACATGCTCCCTTTTCATGCTGAGTGGCTCATATATAGGGACCTGGCTGGGACCCTGCTCCCAAAAAAGTACCAGGTCTACGAACACCACCACCCCTGCACCCCTGAACGACAGCACCGCTCATTGTAAGCAAGCAGGCGGGGGCGCAACTGAGGTTGGGAGGGCAGTGCCCCATTTGCCTTAGTAGACTAGCTGAATAGTACATTATTTGTGGTATATTGGCCATCCAATAACACTGAATGGCTCAGAAAGTAAACAATGGTAACGACAATGATTTTTTTAAAAAAATTATAAAAATAATTGCAGCATAATACAATGAGAGGGGAGGGATCTGTCAATTTCCATCCTCTCCGCTTCCCATCTTTCCAACCTTAACTCCAATTCTCTACAATTCTGTAGCAATTTGTGGTTTTCTTTAAATCCTCATGAAAGTTCTTCAGCGTTTTTAGTGCAAATGTCTCCAAGCAGACACATTTTTCCTTGCAGCTTTGACGAATGTACACAGGTTTGCAAGCAATTTCTCCTGCTGCAATGCACTTGTTTTGTATGTTACATTCATGAATAGGTTCATTTTTTAGGCATGCTTTCCTTTAACCTATGCATTTTTGGAAAAATTCGTTGGCTGGAGAACTGCATCGAAAAATTCGGATGCACGCAAATTTCAAAGGACGGCTGTGTTTCGGTTCTCAGACTGTTTTGGAAAGTGCCAATTTGTCAGCTTTGGCTTTAAATGCAAACAGAATCAAATTTCTTCCCCATCACTCGCCATCAGTGGGCTAAAAACTAAGAGATTCTAAAAGCCTGCAAGAATAAAAAGGCCTTTGTCCAGTGCCAAAAAAAGAGTCACGCCTGGCACTGGCCCAGTGGTAGGGATTCTTTTTCGGCCTGAGGGCCGCATTCCCTTCTGAGAAACCTTCCAGGGGCCACATGCCAGAGGTGGGCGGGGCCAAACACAAAAGAGGGTGGAGCTACAAACATTGATTGCGCCTTTGCACATAGGCTCGTCCCTACACAGCCTCACACACCTCTAGCCTCCATCTAGGCAGGCAAAAAGGGCACAGCCCGGCCGGGCAACGACACCTAGAAAGGGTTCAAAGGAAGAGCAGTGATGGATATGGCCTGGGCAGAGTTCCAAGGTCCAGGCAGAGAGGCCTGGGGGGCTGCATTTTTCTTCCCCCAAGGCTGAGTTTCCCTGCCCCTGCATTAAAATTTTGTAGGTGAAGGGATATTATGCTTCATTTCTCAGCTAGGGTCCCTCTTGCTAAATTCTCATGCTAGCACCCACAAAAACATAGAGGCTGCCTAGATTCCAGAGGTCAGATTAGCCCAGTATTCTCCGCTCTGACTGGCAGCAGCTCTTGCGCATCTCTCCGGCAGTGTCTTTCCTGCTGCTTGCTAATTGATCCTTCTAACTGGAGGTGGCAGGGATTGAACCGGGAACCTTTGGCATGCAAAGCCCGCGTCCTACCTCTGCCCCCCCCCTTGGGAACGCGGGAAGCTGCCTTCTAACAGGTCAGGCTGTGTGTTCATCTAGGCCAGGATTATCTACTTCAGCGGAGGGAGAGCCTTCGCCAGCCTAAGGGCCACCCTCCCTTTGGGGCAACCCTTCTGGGGGAATGTCAGTGGTGGGCAGGGCAATAGATTTTAATTTCACCTTTGTCCAGTAGGCTCGTTTCTGCACACACTCATGCACCCCTCTCTGTCCTCCCATCCAGGCCAGCATGAACCATTCATCTGAGTTCAAGGACTCATCCCAGCCAGATAGGAGGGTGAGAAGCACGACGGCTGGGGGACCATGTCCTGGGAGCAGGGGTGTAGTCATCCAGGGTCTCAGGGGGTCTTTGAACCCTTACTTTTTTGGGAGCAGGGTCCCAGCAGGGTCCTTCTATCTCCAGCATCCCACGAGCCAATCAGCATTAAAGGGAATTGTGTTAGCCACTGGAAAGAGTCTTCTAGCACACTTTCTTGTCCTTTCCTGTTGACTGGAGCCAATCAGAGTGAAAGGAGGTGAGTCAGCCACTGAGAAGACTCTTTTCAATAGCCAACACTCTCCTTTCTCTTGCTTATTGGCTGTTGTTGTGGGAAAAGGCATTAGCAAGGATCTCATTCTCAACCCTGCAAACAAGGGGGGGAGGGCCACGGCGGTGACTAACGTGAAGGGACCCTGCACTTCTGAATTTGCCACTACACTAAGGAGTGTGGCTGAGAAATTATAGCCTGGGAAGAGTCCTAAGGGCCAGATAGGGATGCCTGGCAGGCCACATTTCACCCCTGGGCCAGGGTCTCCAAGACCTCATCTAGAAAAGGGACTTTCCCCATCACCTGTGATCTGAAACCCATTGAACTGGAGGTGCTAAGGATTTGAACCTGGGGCCCTCTGCACGCAGAGCAGGTTCTCTGTGGCCCAGCCGCAGGCCTCCCTATTTTGTTTTTCATCAAACCTCCCTTCTCTTCCAAGGTGCCTTCGAGGTGCCAGGCAGTTCTGTTTGAACTCGTGAGTCTTTAATGTTGACACAAGGGGGAAGGCATGGGGGGAGGAAAGCCCTACAAGGAGCAATTTCAAAAGGAAGAACTGCTTGCTGCTTTTGCTTCAGAAACCCCCACTGTAACCCCAAGATGCCTCTTGGGGAGGAGAGACAAGGAGGGGGGAAGAGCAAAATCAAAAGACTTCTAAGCTGCGCAGGAGCTAGAGGAGGCGAAGTGATAACGTTGCAGAGGTGATGACATTGCAAACCAGCTGTTTCTCCCATGTGGTGGATCTTCAGGTATGTTTGGTTTCATTCCTTGGGTCTAAGAACAGCCCAGATGCGGGATCAGGCCAGTGGCCCATCCAGTCCAGCATCCTGTTCTCACGGTGGTCAGACAGATGCCCGTGTGAAGCCCGCAAGCAGGACCTGAGTGCAAGAGCAACTCTCCCCTCCTGCGTTTTCCAGCAACTGGTATTCAGAAGTATATTGGCTCTGACTATAAAGGCAGAGCACAGCCTTCATGGCTAGTAGCCACTGACAGCTGTACCCTCCATGAATTAGTCTACTCTTTTAAAGACATCCAAGCTGCGGGCCATCCCTGCCTCTTGTGGGAGGGAGTTCCACAGTTTAACCATGCGCTGCATGAAGGAGGACTTCCTTTTGTCTGTCCTGATTCTTCCAGCATTCAGCTTCATTGAATGTCCACACGTTCTAGTGCTAGAAGAGAGGGAGATTTTTCTCTCTCTATCTACTGTCTCCATGCCGTGCATATTCTCATACACTTCTATCGTGTTGCCTCAGACTTGCCTTTTTTCTAAACTAAAAATGCCTTTCCTCATAAGGGGGTCGCTTCATCCCCTTGATCATTCAGGTTGCCCTTTTCTGAACCTTTTCCAGGTCTACAGTATCCTTTTTGAGGTGAAGCAACTAGGACTGCATACAGACCGTACTTCAGATTGTCGTTATTTTGCGGGAGGGGTTCAAGCACGCACCGGAAATGGAGGTGTGAGCAATTAAAGGGATGAAAGGGCTTTGACTAGGAAGGGGGAGAAAATGCAATTCAGTTTGCACTTAAAAGCGGAATCTATCAAATTCAGACTTTCCAAAGCGATATGGGAGCCGAAACGCTGCCATCGTTCAACATTCGCACCTCCCTGAATTTTACGATGCAGTTCTCTGACCAACGTTTACAAAAATGCATACGTGAAGGGAAAGTGTGCGTTAAAAATATATTTGTGAAAATAATTCACAAAAATGCATTATATTAGCAGAAATTGCTTGCAAAAATGTGCACATTAGAATCACAGGATAGCAGAGTCAGAAGGGACCTATAACGCCACGGAGTCCATTTTCCTGCTCAGTGCAGGAATCCCAATTTGTCAAAACTGCATGCAAAAATACATTCATTAGAAGAAACTCACACGAAAACGGGGAAGAATTTTCGTGAGGATTTTTCATTTAAAAAATCCGCAAATTGCTGCAGAAATCTGGAGAGCTGTGTGTTACAAATGGACAGATTTGCCGACCCCTAGTTTTGACCCAACAGATCTACTTTTAAAACACACACACAAAACAGACTTCTTCCAGATCGGAAAGTGATGGGGAAAATCCTGGGCTCCTACTGGAAGGAAGGGTGGGATATAAATTTAATAAATAAATAAATAAATCAGGAAAAACTTCCTGACTGTTAGAGCCATACGACAATGGCACCAATGACCTAGAGAGGTAGTGGGCTCTCCGACACTGGAGGCATTCAAGAGGCAGCTGGACAGCCATCTGTCGGGAATGCTTTGATTTGGATTCCTGCATTGAGCAGGGGGGTGGACTTGATGGCCTTATAGGCCCCTTCCAACTCTACTATTCTATGATTCTATGAAATAAACAAAATGCACCGAATAGAGGGGGTTGAACCAACGAGAAAGGGGAAGGCGTATAAAAACCCCACAAGCAAATCAGGATGAATGCTCTTTGATGTACACTACAATCACACACAAGCAAATCTGAACGAATGGCTATTCCAGCTGTGGTAGCAGTTTTCTCCCTGCACTGTTGGAGACAGCATCCCTCTGGTTGCCAGTTGCTGGGAATCACCAGAGGGTGAGCGGCTGTTGCACTCAGGTCCCGCTTTCAGGCTTCTCCGCGGCACCTGGCTGGCCACAGTGGGAACAGGACACTGGGCTTAGAGGGGGCCTTTGGGTTGCTTCAGCAGCCAGGCTCTTCTTAGGTTCTCACAAATGCTCGATCAAGGCCAGACGGAGTCTAACCTCCGCAGAAGGTTTGTGCAAGCAAATCAGGACAAATGCTGAATAAGCAGGTCATCTGGAGGAGCCCGTGGTCTCCACAATCTTCTTTGCAGGACTTGATGCTCACAGGGAAACCTCGAAGGTCATTCTTTATGCAGTGCCACCTCCAGGTTTCAGAGGACCCTTGGCAAGGCACCTTCCATGGGCCCTGGCCCTCAGTGAGCCTACCTTGTCATTGCGGTAGGAGGTCCAGGGGGCTCCTGTCAGTGAAGACCCTCCTGGGACATGGGCCCTTAACAGATGTTTGGTTTAAATTAAATAGGGACAGTTTGTAGTCCTATTTCTTAGCAAAGTATATACGCAGTAGAGGAATGGAGAATAACCACTCCCACCTTCCTCTCATGCACACTAGTTAATTTGAAATGAACAACAGGGACAGTCTTCTTCGGTAAAAAGTATAAAGAATGTTTATTCACAACCTTTCATATGTTCAGGAAACATAGGCTCTAGCTTAGATAGAAAACGTAGAAGTCTCAGTCCATGGTAAGGATCATCTTGGAAGAGAAGCATGCAAATGCTTCTCACTCCTGAAGCTTAATGGAGGATTATGCTAAAGAGATCAATATCCCCTTAACAAAGAAAGAGGAAGAGAAGTAAATAACCCCACCATTTAAGGAAGTTACATCATGGTAAGCAAGCATAGAGATGTCCCCCAATTCTGGCTAGAAGGGACATCGCCCTATCACAGGAGATGCATATGCAAGCTTGTTTATCCCAACAATAATGCCAACTGTTGATGCCAGCCCTGTCTTTGCACTGGGGTGGGGAATCTCAGGCCTGGAGACTGAATGTGGCCCTCCAGGCCTCTATAGCTGGACCTTGAAACTTTCCCCAAGCCATACCCCTCACTGGCCCTTGCTTCACCCCGAGTGGCGTTGCCTGTCTGCGATGTGTCTTTGAACTCCAAGAATGCCTCTTGCTTGCCAGGACGGAGGATACAGAGGGCTGTGTGCAGAAACTAGCCTAATATACAAAAGGCAAAATTTACATGTGTTGCTCCACCCACTTTTTTCTCTGGCCCCGCCCAGCACTGGCATGCGGCCCTCAGAAGGTTTCCCAGAAGGGAAAGCGGCCCTCTGGCTGAAAAGGTTTCCCCTACCCCTGCTTTACGCTTCCTTTTACTCCCCTTGCAAGAACACAACACTAAACCGTCGCAGGCAGAAAGGCTATTGCAAGAGGGGTCGTGCCACTTTCTGTGGAACAGGCAGGGTGGCCGCTTAAGCATTTACTTCCTTTAATTCTTTAAGCAGATGTTCCCAGACTGTGGTCCAGACCTCCTTTGCCCCTCAGGCTGACTTTGAAAAAAAACCCATGCTGGGCCTTGTTGGAACAGGAGGGAAGTATTACAGCCCATTCCTACGCATGCTTACTCAGAAGTAAGCCCCACACAGTTACTTACTCCTAATGGCCAACCGAGCTGTAGATTTAGCGGCATGACCAATTCTGCTTTTACACTCGACTCACTTGATCAGAGGGGGTTTTCAGCTTGGGGGCCGTGTGTCCCCAGCGGGAGGGGCAGCGGATGTGACTTTTATCTTTATATAATCGGCTACAAAAGTCCTGCCTCACAGAGGAACATTTCTCTCTTGGAGGGCAACCAAGTGACATGGGTGTTGTTTGAGGGCACGTTTCAGCCAGGAAAAAAGAAAAAAACACACACACACAAAACTGGAGGGGTGTGTAGAGGAGGACCAGTGAGGGGTACCGTCTGGGGAGGCAGCATGTCCTGGGGAGAGTCCCAAGGGCCAGACAGAAAGATCTGGAGGGCCACATTCAGCCGGCAGACTTGAGGGTTCCCACGGCTGGCTTGTCGGTTCATCGCAAACCCCAGAAGCAATTGGAACGTCTTACGGTCATGAAATTTGGCTCCTGCAACTTGAACACAGTTTTGGGATTTAAACAACAAAAAAAGTGTGTGTGGGGGGAGCATCACTCACTGTTGAGGGACCTCCTGGAGCAGCATGGAGTGAAAATCCCCTTCACTGGTGACGGCTTCCGCTGGATGAAAAGCCCTTCTGCAAATGAAAGGAGCCCTTTCATTCACGGAAAGGAAGCTTAGGAGTCAAGGCAATATTTAGCACCTCCTGAGTCTTCAGACTGAGACAACCCATCGTGACCCACAGGATCCGGACTCATCCAATGACTAGCGGGAGATTCGGGGCAGACAAAATAAGGAGGTTCTTCACAAAACCGGAGAGCTAAACAAGGGGATTTGCTGCCAGAAGAAGCGATGGCTGCCAACTTGGGTGGCTTGAACAGAGGATTAGACTTATTCGTGGGGGAGAAGGCTACCCATGGCTACTAGTCATTGGGAAGGGCCACCACTCAGTGGGAGAGCATCTGCCTTGAATGCAGAAGGCCTTGGGTTCAATCCCTGGTGTATCTAGGTTAGAATAAGAGGGTCACAGAATAGTAGAGCCGGAAGGGGCCTGTAAGGCTATCAAGTCCAACCCCCTGCTTGATGCAGGAATAGGGTTAGGAAAAGCTCCTGCCTGAAACTCTGGGAAGCCGCTGCCAGTCAGAGTGGACATGAAATGACTGAGCTAGATGCACCAAGGGTCTGACTCAGTATAATGCTGCGTCCTATGTTCATGATGGTTAAATGTTACCTCCAAGATACCCTTAGCTGGGGAACAACAGGGGGAAAGTGCTGTTGGCCTCATGACCTGCTGGTGGGCTTCCCCTAGGCGTCTGATTGGCCACAGCAGTAACACAACACTGGATGAGATAGACCAGGAGTGGGGAACCTTTCCTGGCCCACAGAAAAGGGCCAAACTTAAGAGATGGGCATAGCCACCCACCTGTCATTCACCTGATGACATAGTGGTGTTGGTGTGGAAAATTCTCCCTCTTCTGAGGTTTATGTCTGTTATAAAAAAATGTATCTCTCCCTAACCTTTTAGGCTTGTGCTAAGTATGTGTTAATTCTTGGCAAAGCAATGACATCTATAATCTGTTGTAACTGCCTTACTTTATCTAGAACAAAGACAAAGTCATGTTCCTTTTAGAGACGATTTCAATGATGCATTTAACCACTGGTCACAAAGTGTCTGTTTGAAGGGGTGATAACATTAGGGTAAGATCTAACAAGAACAGGAAGACAGAAAGGATGAGACTTCACCTTCTGTTTCTTTTGAACACGTATGTCCCTTATATTACGTCTGTTTACATCCTCGTTTGATTACTCTTTTGCAATGTTTACTGCTTGCCATGCCATGTTGATCTATAAATTGTTGCTGTTTCCTGAATAAAGTTGTCTTTCTGACCAAGGTTGCACTCTCAGTTGGACTGAGAAGCTTCTTTGGGGCAGTTAGAACCTTTGATCAAAGTTCCATTGTGTTTGGATCATGTTTTCCTTCCTCACTCGATTCAGGGTCCAATTGCAGCTCGTGTCTTACCTGGGGAAGGTGGCACAGCGAGATAGCCATTGAGATCTCGCCCATCAGTGGCATCAGGCGATGCTGCGCATTGAAGCCCTGG
This sequence comes from Rhineura floridana, assembly GCF_030035675.1. NCBI lineage: Eukaryota > Metazoa > Chordata > Lepidosauria > Squamata > Rhineuridae > Rhineura > Rhineura floridana. Next base: position 8,064,436 of record NC_084501.1, read on the forward strand.
CTGTTGGGACTTCAACACTCAGTGTGGGACTGCTTGAAAGCCCTTTTGCAAACAGCCTCACACTGCCCTGTGAGGAGAGACTGGATGCATGTTTAGCCTTGAGAACAGAAGACTGAGGGGAGACATGATAGCACTCTTCAAGTACTTGAGAGGCTGTCACACAGAGGAGGACCAGGATCTCTTCTCAATCGTCCCAGAGTGCAGGACATGGTATAAGGGGCTCAAGTTACAGGAAACCAGATTTTGGCTGGACGTCAAGAAAAATTTTCTAACTGTTAGGGCGGCACAACACTGCAACCAATGGCCTAGAGAGGAGGTAGGCTCTCCACCACTGGAGGGCTTCAAGAGGCAGCTGGACAGCCACCTGTCAGGTATGTCTTAAATTGGATTCCTGCACTGAGCAGGGGGTTGGACTCGATGACCTTATATGGCCCTTCCAACTCTACTATTTTATGATTCTATGCTCTTTAAACTTTCAAAACAGTTACACACAGCCAAACTGAGCAGGATTTAACTCACGCTCATCATCAGGATTTAACCCAACAGGGGTTAAATCCTGCTGCTTTAGCTGCACGTGCCATTACCAGGAAGGGGAAGGCGTGCAGCTAACACAGAGTCAAGCTACACTTCCACATGCACCATCAGCTGACGTAACCCCCTCCATTGAGTGATATTACCTGATTGGCAGATGGGTGTTTTTTGTTTTTTTTAAAAAAATTGCCTCATGGCCCAAAATTGGCCCATGGGCGAGAGGTTCCCCACGCCTGAGATAGACCCTTGGTCCGATCCATTAAGGCGTCTCTCATGTTGTTACGTCACTCCCATCTGTCTCTATTCTTCTTCTTCCAGGTGATGCCCTTGGGCTGAAGGACACTCTGCACTTGCCACTTTGTCTTCATCTGGAGCAACCATCAGCCATCAGGAGAAAAAGGACCTTGCACCCCTTGTACCCATGTGGCCAACTTCTTGGAACCCTTTCCTGGATGGTGTCGGGGAGAGGCTTCACGGGGGCACCATGAACCTCTCAGGCAGCCCACTAACTCCAAACACCACCCTGGAACCCTCAAAGCCTTCATCAGAAGGTGGATACTCCCTTTGGGAGGTGGTGTTGATTGTTCTGATGACCGGGGTCCTCTCTTTGGTCACCGTGGTGGGAAACCTTCTGGTGATGGTATCTTTCAAGGTCAACCGGGAGCTGAAGACCGTGAACAATTACTTCCTGCTCAGCTTAGCCGGCGCCGACCTCATCATTGGAGCCATCTCCATGAACCTCTACACCACCTACATCGTCATGGGGCGATGGGCGATGGGCAGCGTGGCCTGCGACTTGTGGCTGGCCCTAGATTACGTGGCCAGCAACGCCTCCGTCATGAATCTCCTGATCATCAGCTTTGACCGCTACTTCTCCATCACCCGTCCTCTCACTTACAGGGCCAAGCGGACACCCAAGAGGGCTGCTATCATGATAGGCATGGCTTGGCTGATATCCTTCATCCTGTGGGCACCTGCCATCTTGTTCTGGCAGAACTTTGTCGGGGAGCGGACCGTCCCTGAGGACGACTGCCACATCCCGTTCTTCTCTGTGCCGATCATCACATTTGGAACAGCCATTGCGGCCTTCTACCTTCCTGTGACCATCATGGTGGCACTCTACTGGAGGATCTATCTGGAGATCCAGAAGCGAGCCAAGGAATTGTCTGGGCTACAGGGCTCAGAGTTCAGAGACAACCTGCGAGGGGCGTCCCAAACACCTCTATACAGTGGCAGCGGGGGCAGCAGTAGCAGCTCAGAGCCATCACACCCTCTAGTGACTCCCTCCGCTGTGGCTTTGATCCCTCTCCAAGCCTGCTGCTTCCGGGGACAAAGGCCAGAGGGCCTGTTCTTAGACCGGAGGAGCAACGGCAGTTGGAACACCACGGAAGACGAGGAGGTGGAGGAGGCCTCCGCCGACTCCTTGACGTCATCCGAAGGTGAGGAGCAACCATTCAAAGTCCATACCATATGCTCAGCGGTCATCCGGCTCCCTATGATAGGCGCCGTGATGCAGCCACCGCAGTGCCGAGACCCCAAGGCAGCCACCAGCGGTAGGGACTGGGTGGGGGGAAAGGTCCTTGTCGGGATCCCGAGGCAGCCTCCACCTGTGGAGAAGAGACTCAAGAAAGCAGCCGTGCCCCGCTCTATGGAGAAGGCTCCAGCGGCGGCCAAGAGTCAAGCCTTGCGGAAGCGGCGACGGAAGAGTCGCCTCTCCAAACGGAAAACCCTCTCGCTGAGGAAGGAGAGGAAAGCCGCCCGTACGCTCAGCGCCATCCTGCTGGCCTTCATCATCACGTGGACGCCCTACAACATCATGGTGCTGGTGTCGACTTTCTGCCAGGGGTGCATCCCCAGAGGCCTTTGGAAACTCGGCTACTGGCTTTGCTACATCAACAGCACCGTCAACCCCATGTGCTACGCCCTCTGCAACAGGTCTTTCCGCACCACCTTCCGAATGCTGCTGCAGTGTCGGTGGAGGCGCCGCCGTTAGAGGAAGATGCTAGAAAGGGGAGAGCATCTCCCGGGGCCACTGATCCACTTAGCAGGGCGCAAGCGTCGGTTATGATGACCACCATGGGGCGCGTCAAATAAGCAAGGGCAAACAGAGCAGGACAAATGGTACCAACTCGCCAGTTTAGGGCTGGGTGTTTATATTTCAGAAGGATAAGTAATGCACAGATTCTCTCTACAGAATTCAGTGCCCCAGAGGCACAGAAACCATCTCCCCCTGAACGGAGTTCTTTCATTTTTCTTTTAAGCTCAGAAGACGACATTTTGCTCCTAAGGATTGCTGGGTCAGAAACACAACCAAACCTAGTCCAGGTTATATGGAGGCTTCGACCCCAGATCCCCAGAATCTGGTACTCAGGGATAGACAGTCTCTGAATGATTTATTCCAAAAAAGAAAAAGTGTTCCTCTGTCAAATTCTAGGCCACCATAAGGTCTTTGAAAACAGAAAGAAGAAAGCAGAATAAGTTATAGGAAATGTGAAAATGAAATTAATGTCCCATTGTTATTCTGATATCAGAGTTTATATTTTTGCTGTCATATATTTTTTTTGGGGGGGGGGAACTATCAGGTCCACCATTAGGCATGACTTGGCCCTTGGGCATCAGCCTGCCCTGGGCCTGCAGTTCCATAAGGTCAAACACTCCTGCCTGATAAAGGTGGCAGGGGGCTTAAATAAACCTGCCCATCCCACCTGTCGCGTCAGCACATCTTCATACATGCACTGTGTAATTTGTGTGCGCGCCTGCCATCACCCAAGAGGGCAGTGGAGGCATCCCTTAGGGATGCTCCCACCGCCCTCTTGGGTGATGGCAGACCTGTGTGCACAGCATGTGGGACGGTCACACTGACACATTGATGTGAGCATCCCGGGGAGGGTGGGCTTACTCAAGCCCCACGCCTCCTGTATCAGGGGGTGGGGGATCATGGGAGCTCCCGCTTTGCGATCCATGGCAGCACTGGGTCGCTGAGTCCTGCAGCCTGACACCGCTGTGAATGGCCGAGTGGGAGATTCACCGTCCAACCCTAAGGAAAACTATGCTCACTGTTTCTGCAGTTTCAAAGGCAGTAAAAATGACTTGTGCTTGTCTGTTCCCTATCAAGGGAACCTTCTGGAGCTGGCTGGTATCCATGCTCAACCAAATAGCCAGCAGACTCAGGCTTAAGCCAAATTTCTGAAACTTCAGGTTTGAGATTTATTTGTGTGTGCGCCTGCTGCTATATTTTAAAAAGCAGTCCTGTTTATACATGAACTTGGTGTCAGTGGTGGGGAAGGTGGGAGAGTGCATTACAAGTCTGATGCAGGATGGGTGAAAACGTTGGACATGTTTAGCCCTGAAAAGAGACGATGGAAGGGCAAAGGTGATAGCAGGCCTTTAACTATATGAAAGGCTGTGCCACACAGAAGACGAAACAGACTGGCTCTTTCTCTCTGGAGGGCTAAAACTAGAAGTGACAGCTGGAAGCTGTTTTGGCCCATAAATATTAGGATAACCTTGTAATGCTTACAGCAGAGTAATGGGACAGACTACCCGAATCTCCTTTGCTGGAGGTATTTCAGCAGAGGCTGGTCGTCTTTCAGGGACACTGTCGTTGCATCCACCACTGTAGAACCAGTACAAAGCCTGATGAACCTCTAACGTCCCCTCCCACTCATCCGATCCTATGAACTTATAGTCTTTTAAAAAGCAAAACGAGAAACAAAAACAGCATGCAACCGTAACATCACCCATGCTTGCAAAGAAGCCTGATTAAAGAAATCTGAGTCAATTCATCAACTTTCAATTTAATCTGCGTAGGAGTACAACACAAGCTTCTTGGACTTCAGATAATGCAGGGGGTCACCAAGGTGCTGCCCACATGTGCCAGGATGCCCTTGAGATCTTCCCGCTGATGCTCGGGCTCCCCCCTCCCTGACTCACTGCCCCCTTTGTCATGAGGTGGTGAAGGTGGCTGTCCACTGGCGTGGGCCCTGTTTTGAAGGCTTAGGTTAATTTTCCTGGATCTGACTTTTACCCAGATCGCAGGGGAAAGCTTTGTGTGTGCACGCGTGTGTGTGGTGCGCTCTCTCTTCCCGCATCTCAGAAAGGGGATGATCCGGAGAGGCAGGGGAGATAATTTACCATAAGAGGCAGTGCCCACGGTACTCACCCTAAACTCCAAATGGGCCAGTGGGCCCCTAAAAAGGTTGGCAACCCCTGAGATAATGCACGTTCATGTCGCAGCAAACCCCGCCTTAGCAGAGGCTTCCCTCCTGTGCCGGAGTGATAGGGAAGGCCTATTTTATGATGGCACCTGCCTATAAAGTCTTAATATTAAAAATAAAACCTTTTTTTAAAAAAGATGGTCCTGAATAGTTCACCTAGGATGACTTTTTAAGTTGGTAAAAAAAAAAGGGGGGTTTGAATTGATTAAACCTAAGAAACTAATTCTGTACAAGTCTGCTTAGAAGTCAGCCCTACTCTTATTTCCGTAGGATTTACTTTCAGGGATTGTTTGTCCACTGGTACAAATGGGGTGCCCACCAAACGTAGTCTGCCCTCTGCCAACCACCGCTGGCTTGCCTTCTTCCTCACAACCACTCCAGGGAGTGGTCCTGCCTGTCACTGGCTCTGGCCCCATCTATCAGTGGTGGCTGGGGGCTCCATGTCACTGGGGCAGTGGAATCCGCTCCGGGTTTTAGTCCGAACTTTCAAAGAGGTGTCCTAAGTGCCACCAGCTATCACCGCCTGCTGATCTCCCTGCCCTCTGTCCTACCAATCCTAGCAGCGACCAGCCCCTAACAAGGGATGTTAGGAAAAGAAAATGTTTGAATGGGAAGGGTATGCAGAAATGAACAGACTGCAAGCCAATTCAAAATAAGTTGGATTTGCTTAGCATCAATTCAGTTGGTTTGGCTTAATAGCGCAACCCATCTAGTACACTTGCGCTGGGGCTGTGTTTGCACCTCGCCAAAGGTTTGCTGACTTATTGTGGTTTTGCAGGAATGACCAATGTCCTACTGCTCAATCGTGCCTCTCCTGGCGTGAGGAAGCCACAGTTAAGCTTGGCTTCCCACAATGTCTGAGCCCGCGATCCTGGTTTGCTTCTCCCTAACGAGTCAGGATCACTAGCCAGGCATGTCACAGGAAACCAAGACTTGTTGCTCCTGCATGCACAAAAGGAGCGCTTGGGCAGCGTGCACCATAAGCCAACAACTGAAAACCTCGGCTTTTTGTTACATCTAGAGCACATTTGTAATCCTCTCTGGTACTAAACAGGCCTATACAGTAGGGGCCCACTTTTCAGCAGCCCACTTTTCAGCATTCTGCTAATACGGCGGCTTTCAGTTAGAGTAAGGCCCCACTCATACGGCACTTGTTCCTCTTTTACAGCATTTTTCAGGCGTCAGGCACCATTTTATTGACGGCATTCCGCTTTTAGGTGGAGGTCTGGAACGTAACCCGCCGTACGAGTGGGGCCCTACTGTATTGTAATCCTAACCATGCCTAAGTCCTGTCGAATTGAAGAGGGCTCACCCCTGAGTGAGGAGTTAGGATTGCAACATAGGCTGAGAACACAATTTTACAGCACATCCCTCCCCAAAAAAGAATCCTGGGAACTCATTCATTTCATTGGCGATCGCTTGTGGCCAAGTAAGATTGTCTTCCAAGATAAGGTCTTTAATGGTGGGTCCGTAAGTGGCTGTAAAGGCCAGTTCTGGATCCACACAGCCTCCCAGTGAGGACATAGGTTTCCAGATGGAAGGTTGTCGCGATGAGGATTTGTTTGACGTGCCTTCCGCTTAGCTCATTTGTCCCGTTCGCCCAGTATTCCTGCTTCTTCAAAGTCCATAGCACCTTTGATAATAGCAGACCTCCATTTGGGACGTTCATGGGCCAAGACTTCCCAGTTCTCAATGCTCATATTACATTTTTTAAGATTCGCTTTAAGAACATCTTTAAACCTCTTTTACTGTCCACCAATATTCTGTTTTCCATCCTTAAGCTGGGAGTAAAGTAGCTGATTTGGAACTATAGCTTACCCTTCACAGAGGCACCATCCCCAGCACCCTTAGCAAACTACAGTGCCCAGGATTCTTTACAGGGAGTGTGTGCTCTGAAGGAACAATGTGTATGCAGCCACAGTCTCTCTTCAAGCCAGTTTCTTTTTTTAAAAAAATCCTCCCCAATCCCACTACGTAGAGATTATTGTGGCTAAGCAGGACAGGCTCACTCAAACCATCCCTCTTTCAAGAAAAAAGTATGTTTTCTCCCATCATTTCTGATCATTGGCTACACTGGCTAGGGCTGTTGTGGAGTTCAAGAGCACCTCTGGAGGAGGGGCACAAGACAGCCTCCCCCCCCCAATTAAGGAGGGGAAACATTTGGACAAAACACACACACGCACAAAAGGGTTATGCTGCCCCTTGGTGGCTGCAAGCAAGCCTTGCAACCTTGATTTCTGGAAATGCAAGCGGAGGATCTTGCTGCAAGAGGAACCCCTTACTCACGGGAGTCTGAGCAGTGCACATTTCCCCTGCAAGGTTCACCAGCCCAGGGCTCCTTCTCTCTCAGGAGAACTTCCGTTTTTAAGACTGAAAGAGCACATGGTACATGGGGAGGGTCAGAGCCCAGTGGCAGAGCACATCGCTTGCATACTGAAGGAGGTCCTCGATTCAATCCATGGGCAGTCCAGGTTTGGCTAGGAAAGGCCTCCTTCTGAGACCCTGGCAAGCTGCGGCATCCACCAGATTATGTTGGGACTCCGCCTGCTGATCCAGCTAGCATCATCCCAGTGGCCAGGGATGATGGGAGTTGCACTCTCAAACAGGGCTGTGGAGTCGGAGTCATGGAGTCGGAAGCAATTTTGGGTGGAGTCGGTAGAAATGTACTGACTCCGGCTTCAAAATAAATTTTGATTGACAAATTTTAAAAAATATAAATTCAAAATGTCAAAGACACTTCCCATGAAGTCAGCTGTATTTGAGCATTTCACCATAACTCAAGATGGAAAACATGTTGTGTGTCAGTGTATGGCACAGGACCCAGATGAAGAGAAATGCTGTGATGCCAAGATCAGCGCATATTCAGGCAGCGATAAAAATGCTCCTATGAGAGCTTCCAATTTAAAAAGACATTTACAGCCCTTTCCAGGGCTGTGGAGTTGGAAGCAATTTTGGGTGGAGTCGGAGACGGAGTCGGACAGTAGAAAAATAGAGGAGTCGGAGTCGAAGGTTTGGCGTACCGACTCCACAGCCCTGCTCCCAAACATTTGGAAGGCCCCATGTTGACTACCTCGCCCCATTGTCTGATGCAGCCTTAGTCAACTTGGTGCCTTCCAGATGTTTTGCACTGCCAATCCCATCAGCCCCAGCGAGGGATGGAGAAATTCAATCCAGTTGCAATCTCAAGCCGAATCTGATCAAATCCGCACTTTCCGTAACAATACGAGACCCAGAACACAGGCATCCTTCAAAATCCGCGTTTATTTGAATTTGGGGATGCAGTTTGCCACCCAAATGGGGTTTACAAAAATGCATACGTTAGGCAAGGTGTGCAGAAATATGAACACGAGTGAAACTTAACATACAAAAAACGCATTATAGGACAAGAAGTAGCTTGCCAAAACTTGCCAAAAGAAAGCTGCCTACAAAATGGTGTTTCTTACGAGACATTCGCACTAAAATGCTGGTTCAGATGTCACAGGAAACCAAGGCTTGTTGCTCCTGCAATTTTCAGGATTTTTTTTTTAAATTGCAAATTGCTGCAGAAATGCAGAGAACTGAATGTGAAGACTGGAAAAAATGAGAAACTGAGAAAACCAAAACCGACGGGTGCTTCCATCCCCAGGCGCAGCCAGCATCATTCTCCCATCCACACCGCCTCCCACATTGCTCCTAAGGGGCCGTCAATCCTCCAGAGCAGATTTTCACCCACATGGGGAAATTGCTGTCTTCATTCATGGTATAAGAAGCTGCCTTATACAGAGCCACACCATTGGTCCATCTACAATACTGTCTGCACTGACTGGCAATAGCTCTCCTTTGACAGGGAGCAGCAAGCGGCGGTAACACAGCCAAAGCTCTGCTCACGGCCGGAGTTCGATTCGAATGGAAGGAGGAAGTCAAATCTCCGGTAAAAGGGGTCGAGGTCCACTCAGCCTTCCATCCATCCGTGGTCGGTAAAATGAGTACCCGGCATATGCTGGGGGGTAAAGAAAGGCCGGAGAAGGAACTGGCAATCCCACCCCATATATACGGTCTGCCTAGTAAACGTCGCAAGATGTCACCCTAAGAGTCGGAAACAACTCGCACTATAAGTGCGGGGACACCTTTACCTTTACCTCTCCAAGCCCTACCTGGACATGCTCAGGATTGAATTTGGGACCTGTTTTTTGGGGGGGAGAAACCCTATTATATCAGTTCAAATTGATATGAAATGTGTCTCCATAACCCCTCCCCCCAATAGTCTTCTGGTCTCCCCTTTGCCAAGCTCTTCCAATTTCCAAAACATCCTTTCCAAGTGTCTCTATAATGTTCGTTCCACATTTGCAAGGAATCAGTCCTTCAGTGTGGTAGCACATACACTTTGGAACTTCCCGCCCCATTGCACTAAATAAGCAAAATTTTAAGCAAGCCTACCCAGTGCTGTAAAGCGGATATGGTCGTTTTTTAAATAATGCATCGTTTCAAAAACTATTTTGAAAAATGTTAGGCTAACATATTACTATTTGATTTCACTGGTAATATTTAATGCACGTTGTATGTAAACCTTTCAGAGGTTTTGACGACTAAGCATTATATAACACCTGTTAAAGAACAAATCCTCTCTCAGCTATAGAGCACCTCTAGATCAGCCTTTCCTGACCTTTGGGTCCCCAGATGTTGCTGCACTAAATCTCCCATAATTCCTGACCGTTGGCCATGCTGGCTGGGGCTGATGTAGTCCAGCAACATCCAGGGACCTAGAGATTGGGAAAGGCTGCTCTACAACTCCCAACATCGCTGACCAGTGGCCATGCTGGCTGGGAGACGGGAGTCTGGCAACAGGTTCCCTGACCTCACTTTATCTGCCCACTGATTTCATGCCAAAACAGTACACTGCCCACCTCATCTCTAGGACCTGTGTGAGTTGTATTGCAAACCCCCCCCCAACCTTTGAGTTTGCTTTTACATTGGTTCAGAGTAAGCGATCCAAGTCACAATCCGAAGGGACAAAGAGCCCCCATTTGCCCTGCATTTACTTTGCAGACCACAGCAGGAAGAAAAACTAAGCACAACTTTAGAAAGCAGGGGTGGGGTGGGGTGGGACAACAGTCTAAACATCTTCCCCCTCAATATCATCAACCCAGAAACATTCCCACTGCTGGAGAGAAAAACAAGACAGCCTTTCTGTGTAAAAAAAAAAGAAAAAAGATTTATTCACTAACGCTTATTACAGTACCTTAACATATATATTTTTTAAAAAAAGCTAAAACACACTTTAGCTTCAACTAAAATATAAAGATAGTGTGGGTGGGTGGGTAAGCTCCAAAGTTGCTTTCTTAAAAAGAGAAAATTCCACACCTAAAAAGAAAAAATCTGCATAATTAAAAGCCACCGATTCTATGTAAAACCGGTTAACAGCTTTGGGGTGGGGGTGTGGAAGGATAGAGATGCAAAGGACAGATTGCAGCCCAGGTACAAGGGGGGCACAGGGCTGACTTGTGGGCCCCCCAAAGCAAAAAGGGTTGAGGTATTGACCAGCTTCTGAGCGTCCAAGGAAGAGAACAGTGACAGCTGGTGGATCCATTGTCAGTGGGGCAGCGGAATCCACTCCGGGTTTTAGCATCTGCTTTCGCACCTTGGACAGCTCCTTGGAAGCTGGGACTAAATCGCAGAGCAGACTCCATTGCTACGGAGCCACCAGCCGCCCCTGGAAAAAAAATGTGGGGCTGAGAATACGAGGCTCAGCCCTCCCCAAGGAGATGCCGAGAGCCTTGAAACAACCTGGGACCTGTTCTTATGCACCCTCCCTCTCCCCATAATCCCCCCCCCAAAACCAACAGATCTAACCTGAGCATGGATTTCCCACAATGCAGCAGGGTTGCACACAGCTTCATTCTCCCCCCCCCCCAAAAAAACCCTATCCTTATCCCCACCCTGACAACAGACTACAATAAAGAAGTCTATACAAGCCATTTTGGTGTTTATTTGAGTAGTGAGCTTTAAGACACGGGTGTGATGCTTTGAATGAGGACACGCCCCTATCAGCAGTTGGGACAGCAATTCCCCCCCCCCCCGCCAAGGTTTACCTCCCCTCATTTTGTGAACAGGCCACCCTGCCCGTTCCCTCCCGCCCAATCCCAGCCGGTTATAGGAGAGAAAGCAAGTGCAAGATTAAGGAACCCCAAACAGCTTCCCTTGGTGGGGCTGAAGCCCTGAGGGGGGAGGGCGTTCTATCCAAAGTTAGAAGTGCACAAACGACACATCGTCTCCCCAGCCTACTTGGGAGGCCTCTCTCGATGTCCCTCGTAAATGGAAAGGAACTCGTGGGCCGTTTTGAAACCTGAATGCATCCAGTTTGCGTGGCGTAGCAAAAGGAGGGTGGAGGCGGCAAAGATTCCGTTCAGTTGCCAAAGTGCCCTCCCCTTTTCTGACAGCCACCTTCCTCCAGAGGCCAATCACAGCCCTGCTAAGAGCTACCCTAGCTAGCAGGGCAGCAAGCACAAAGGCAAGGGTGCCCCCGCCCTGCAGTTCCAGCCTTAGGGCAGGGAGGAGGAGAACTCCAGCTACCTGCAGTCCATCAGCTAGGCCAACAGGCAAGGAGACAATGGGAGGTGTAATCCAACAACATCTAGAGAGCTGCCGGTGCCCTCACCCCACTCCCAAATCCCGGCCTTGGGGGAAGCCACGTCAACAGGTTCCAGTCCCCAACCGTGGGCTGGATCTGAACTCGGTGCGGCAATAAGACTCAAAAAGATCCCCCCCCCCCTGCTGGGCCAGTCCGCCAAGACTTTATGTGCTGCCTCTGCAAAGAAAAGGGGATGTGGGCAGAGGGGCTGGCTGCGTTTCCGGGAGGCGCGGGAGAATGTATGACCGAGGGTGGGGGAGGGGCTTTGGAGGTAGGTTTGAAGTCGATCTTAGAAAAAACAGGCACATCATTAGTATATTACACAGAACCCTATTCCGGAGAAAAAAGATCTCCCCAACTGGGGGGTTGGAGAAAAACAGCCATTAAGAAAAGAAAAAAGGGATGGGGGGATGTCCTAGAAAGGCTTTTAAAATGTTACTTGTTATTAGCACTGATTATTAGCACTAAGGTGGGAGGGGTTGGCATTGGGGAAGGGGTGATGAATCACAGAAGAAAATTCCCATCCCTGAAAAGGGAATGCATGCCAGCTCTAGCTGATTTCTCACTGTAGAGCAGCAATGGCTGAAAGAGGAAACGAGCCTTCCACCTGCTGGCACATGCGCACGCAAAGATACGTACACGAGTGTGGAAAACCAAGATCTGGCTGGCAGGCGTGAAGTAAGGCTAGGACAAAAAAAGGACAGTGGCCAACACAGGCAGCCCTCGAGGACTGTGGCCGACCTCCGCAGAGAGGCGTGCAACACGCGGAGGGTGGCAGAGACCAGGGAGGCTCAGGACGGTAGCGCTGCGGAGCGGAGGAAGCAAACTCCCGCAAACAGGCCCTGCTCCAGGGAGGAAAAGAGCGGCTGGCACAAGAGGTACATCCAAGTGTCTCCCATCTTCCTGCGGGGCGGAAGTTTTTGATGCTCGTGTGGGGGAAGGTTAAAAAAAATGTAATAAAAGAGTAGGAAAAAATCTAAAATGCTGCCAGGACGGGACATACTCCGCCAAGATTTAAAAACAGATTAAAATCCACCACCACACAGATATGCTATCTGAGAGTTGGGGTCAACACCCACAGGCTCGCTAAAGTGGGGTGCGGAAAGTGCTGGAAACCGCCCCGCTCCAAGGGAAACAGGGCTGTCCCCAAATCCAACCCCATCCCTAAGACACGATCCTCAATTAAAATATACATATCTAATCCTGTCCGTGTGAAAACAAGAAAAGTGGCAATGGTGGTTTGTGTTAATGGGGGGGGCAGGGGGGCGTTCTCTGGGTCAGGATCCAGCCTCCATCAAAACAAAGGGAAGCCTCAAAAGATCTTCCCCGACTGAGGTAAAAGAAGCCACTCTGTTTGCACGCCTGCCTGAACCAAGTCCTGTTTCACACCGCTACAGTCCAAAGATGGGTATTCCACCGGGCAATGCTTTCCCAGGATTCTTGTGGGTCTAGGAGGCCACTCCAGACCAGCAGTGGATCCACTTTACCCATACCGGGGACAAAACCGCTTTCTGATGGAAAAGGAGGAACAGGTGACCAAGGCAGGGACGAAGGAAGCTTGCAAACCTTTGGATAACATCAAGGGTGCTCGCGGCAGCTTTGTTTGCTGAAGGTTTTGAAAGCTGCTGCCTCCGCTTGCAGAGAGACAGAAGCCTGCAAATCAGCTGTCAGCTGACTAGCACAATGTTAGTACGATGGGAAGGAGCCCTCCTTCTCCCAGCAAGCACTGCGAGGCTTTCACCCAGCTTAGTCGGGAGATCCTTTCTTCCCCGCTCCTTGAGTATTAAGGCCCTAGATATGATGATCTCTGTTTGCTGCTTCTCAGCCAGTCGGGAGCACTGGAGACGAGCGAGGAAACGGCATGGAGAGTCCTCAGTCCCAGGGCAGCTGCTAAGCGAGAGTGAGAGAGAAAGGAGTTCTAACCCAAAAACCGCAGCGCACAGAACAATGGAGAGAGCCAGCAGAGGCTCGATCTGACTGGTGAAAGAGACGGTGACCAAGGATAGGAGGGCAGCACGGGAAAAGACTCAACCGAGAAAAACAGCCCGGCAAGGTAAGCGGCCTGTGGAAGGCTTCTCCCCCAAGCTCCCTTTCTTCTCTGCTGCCCGGCACCCATCAGGAAGAGTTCTGGTTCTGGTAGATGGAGGCTTTCTCCTTCAGCAAGTCCAGACACAAGTGACAGCTCCAACTTCCTGCAAAAAAAAAAAGACGGGGTGGGTGGGAGAGAAACAGGATACCTAAAGCAAGCAGAGGGAAGCAGCAAGTCGGCCTGACCGCCGCTCTAATGAAATGCAGCTGTCTCTGGAGGGGAGCAGTTTCAAAACACATTGTTATGCGTTCTGATAACAAGTTAAAAGGTTTGTTGTTTCAGGCCACAATGGACAAGCGGCATCTAAGAACATAAGAAGAGCCTGCTGGATGAGGGAGCGGCCCACCTAGCCCAGCATCGTCTTCTCGCACAGGCCCATGGTAAGCCCGCAAGGAGGACCTGACTGCAAGAGCACTGCCCTCTCTCCCATGGCTACCAGCAACTGGATTTCAGAAGCATGCGGCCTCTGACTATGGGGGCAGAGCACAGCCAGCATGGCTAGTAGCGACTGATAGCCTTTTCCGCCATTAATTTATTGCTTTGATTTGGATTCCTGCACAGAGCAGGGGGCTGGACTCGATGGCCTTACAAGCCCCTTCCAACTCTACTGTTCTATGCATTGGTCTAATCTTCTTTTAAAGCCATCCAAGCTGGTGGCCATCACTGCCTCTTGTGGGAGCAAATTCCATAGTTTAGCTATGCGCTGTGTGAAGGAGGTCTTCTTTGGTCTGTCATGAATCTTTCAACACTCAGCTTCATTGGATGTCCACGAACTCTTAGTGTTATGAGAGAAAACTTTTCTCTACTTTTCCCATGCCATGCCTAATTTTACACACTTCTATCATGTTGCCTCTGACTCACCTTTTCTCTAAACGAAAAAGCCCCAAATGTTGCAACCTTTCCTCATAGGGGAGTCACTCCATCCCCTTGATCCTTCTGGTCACCCTTTTCTGAACCTTTTCCAACAATACCCTTTTTGAGGTGAGGCAACCAGGGCTAAGAAGTTCAAGGTTCTGGTGCACAATCCCCTATACAGCTCGGAACCAGGAAACCTGAAAGATCATCTTACCCCTTACATACCCAGTCGATCACTGCACTCTGCAGGTGAGGGCCTCCTCCAAACACCATCTTATCAGGAGGTCTGTTCCGCACGACATAGGAAGCGGGCCTTTAGTGTAGTGGCACCAACCCTTTGGAATTCCCTCCCCTTAAATATGACACAGGCACCATCTCTGTTATCTTTCCGGCACCTGCTGAAGACCTTCCTCTTTCAACAAGCCTTTTAAGTAGAGACCTTATCTCAGTCTGCATCTGTGTCGGACTCGTTTTTAAAGCTTTGTTAAAAAGTTGTTTTTAAAAGACATTTTGTTTTTATATGTTTTTAAAGATATATTTTGTTTTAATACATTTTAAAGTCTGTTTTCGTGATGTTTTAGAGTGTTTTTAGTGTTTTTGTTTGCCACCCTGGGCTCCTACTGGGAGGAATGGCGGGATATCAATGTAATTAATTAATTAACAAAACCGGAACTGTACACAGTATTCCAAATGCGGCCGCACCATAGATTTATACAATGGCATTATGATATCGGCCGTTTTATTTTCAATACCTTTCTTAATGATCCCTAACATGGAATTTGCCTTTTTCACAGCTGCCACATAGCGGATTAAAATCTTCAGAGCTATCCACAACAACCCCAAGGTCTAGTTCCTGGTCAATCACAGCCAATTCAGATCCCATGAGCATACTAAACTTAAGCATAAACACACAGGGTGTCATTTTGCTCTTCTGCTTATTTAACTTGTCCTCTCTCTGGAGTGTGTGGGACACACTACTGCTACGCTGGATGCTAACTAGATGGTAACTTTAGGGGCTATGGAGATGGAAAAGTAGAACCTTCTGTATGTAAACTTATATGCTTCAATCAACCTACCCATCCCCATTCACTGACTTCACAGCAGCTGCACAATCTGAGGGCCACCTCCTTCCCTGAAACAGAGCAGTTTCAGAGGAAGACCCTGGAAAAAGCCTGACCTGCGATTCCTTTTGTTAAGTGATGTAAAAATTAAACATTTGATTTAAGATTAACACAGTGCTGCTCTGCTAATTTTGGCTGCGGGCCGGTTGCTGGAAGCCCCTGTTCAAAGCCCTGATTCAGCATCTGCTCATGTCCATGCTGCATGAAATTTCCCCTCCTCTAAATTGAGATATAACGTAAAGCTGGTTTGCCCCTTTTAGACAGAGACGACTTGGCCATAGTACTCCATGCTCTGATAACTTCCAGATTGGATTATTGCAACGCGCTCTACGTGGGGCTGCCCTTGAAGATGACTCGGAAACTGGTTCAAAATGCAGCAGCCAGATTACCGGCTGTGGTTGCTTTTATATCTCATATAACTCCTGTTTTAAAACAGCTGCACTGGTTGCCAGTTTGTTTCTGGGTCTAATTCAAGTCGCTCACGTTAGTCATTAAAGCCCTAAACAATTTAGGTCCCAAATATCTGAAAGACCTCCTCCTCCTCCTCCTCCCCTACAGACCCTCTCGGGGGTTGAGATCAGCAGAGGGGTCCCTTTTGGTAGTTCCGCTGCCCTCATAAGCTCGTGGGGAGGGTGGCCCTAGAGGAGGCCTTCTCTGTGGTGGCCCCTAAGTTGTGGAACTCCCCCGCCCCAACCAAGGTGCGTCTGGCAACTTCACTGTACCGTTTTCGGCAAATGCTGAAGATGCACCTCTTTACTCCGGCCTTTGACACCTGAGACATATATTTTTAGGACCCACCCTAGTTTTTTGTGATGTGATTTTAAGTTGTTTTTAATTATGTGTAACTGTTGTGACCTGCCCTGGGAACTTTGGGTGAAGGACAGGCAGTACATTTAAATAATAATATATAATCGGCACCACAAGACAGAGAATTAAAAACCCCCAAAGGGGGGGGGGGATCTAATTTGACTTGGTATTTAATTTAATCAGTTTAATTACACAAGCAGAAAGGCTAATTAATTACTAAACAGAATTGGGGAAAGCAATTTTGAAATATGGCCCCCAAATTAATTTTTTTAACAGAGGTTGTGTACAGGTGGTTTAAAAGAGTATAAAATATACAGTAGGGCCCCGCTTTTCGGCGTTCCGCTAATACGGCGGCTTTCAATTAGAGTAAGGCCGCACTCATACGGCGCTTGTTCCGCTTTTACGGCATTTTTCGGGCATCAGGCGAAATTTTATTGACCAAGTTTCACTTTTCGGCGGGTGTCTAGAATGTAATCTGCCGTATGAGTGAGGTCCTACTGTACATTGAAACCATCGATATAAAAACAAGTTTAAAAACAAGTTTTTAAAAAATCAAGTACAGCTAAAGCCAACAGTTAAAACCACATTAGAAGCTAAAATTACATATTAAAATACACGTCAGCTTTTCTTGCAGAAAACAAGAGTTTTCTGGAGGTGCCAAGAAGAATACGTCCATGGACAAGGAGTTCCAGAGTGTAGGCGTTGCCACATTAAAAGATCAGTTCCTTAGACATGCAGAATGAATATTCTGTGGCACTTGTGCAGAAGTGTCACTTCTGCAAATGGAAGTGGTTGAATGGGCATGTACAGGGTAAAGCGCTTCACGCATAGGTGGAAAGATGGAAGGTAATTGGGGAGGCAGCGCGATACTCACCTTCTGGTGGTTCTGACATGGGTGGGGTGAGGCAATACATGTGGTAGCCGCGGTCACAATCATCACAGAAGAGCAGCTGGTCCTAAGTGGGGGGGGGGGGGGGAGAGAAAGGAGAACGAGGATTATTCTACCTCTTTTCAGAACAAAAAGAAACATTTGGCATCCTGAGGAGTCCTGCCCCCTTTAAATCAGGGTGGGGAACCTCAAGCCACGAGGCTGAATGCGGGCTTCCAGGCCCTCAACCCTCCCCACGCAGCACCCCTCAATGCCTTTGCTTTGCACACTCCTTGAGTGTTTCTGCCTGCCTAAGATGCGCTCTTGGAACTTTGATAGTGCATCTTGCTTGCCTAGATGGAAGATCGAGAGGGTAACCTACCGTACAAAGGTAACGTTTACATTTCTTAGTCTGTCCACTTTTACCTGTGAACTCACCGGCCACTGGCATATGGCCCTCAGGAGGTTGCCCAGGAGGGAATGTGGCCCTCAGGTCGGTAAGAGTTCTCCATCCCTGGAGTAAGATTTGTGGCCAAGTGGGGCTTTGAAGCCTGACCTAGCGTTACAGCTCAAGAAACAGACAAAAGGTCTTCTACGCACCAATAAATTTGTGGAATCTGCTGCCACACGATGTGGCAATGGCCACCCACTTCAGACAGATTTAGAAGGGGATCAGATAAATACATGGAGACTACATGCAACCTCCTCAGAGTACAAGACACTAGGCAACGGCAGCAGGAGAGGGCTATTGGGCTAATGTCCTGCTGGTGGGCTTCCCACATGCAGGCATCCGGGTCGGTTGTGGCATGCACTCCCTTGGGTGGTTAACCTGGCACCAACACTGCACACCTTCAGGCACCAGCTGAAGCTTCCCTATTTGTACAGGCTTTTTATGTCTGTAAAATTGGCCTGTGTAGCGGGAAACTGTCAGACGCTTTATATTATTTGTTATTGTATTGTTTTGATTATGGATGTTTAACGTAACTGTTTTTTATACTTTGCAAGCCACTTAGAAGCCTATTTTGGCATTAAGGGCCACTTCAGTTGTGGCTCCCCAACTGTGGAATGCTCTCCCCCGTAAGGCTCACTTTAGGATTGTACCCAACGTTAGTCCTTCTCAGTACAGACCTATTGAAAGCAATCCATACGATTACCTTAAGTCCACTAATGACAATGGGTCTACTCCAAGAAGAACTTAGTTGGACACCACCTGTACCTTTTCCCCGACTTTTGATGGACTGAGTTGATTTTGGTCTGCTATTAGTAGGCAGAAGAAGCAGTGTGGCATAGTGGTTAGAGTGTTGGACTACGACCTGGGAGACCAGGGTTTGAATCCCCACACAGCCACGAAGCTCCCTGGGTGACCTTGGGCCAGTCACTGCCTCTCATCCTCAGAGGAAGGCAATGGTAAACCCCCTCTGAATACCGCTTACCATGAAAACCCTATTCACAGGGTTGCCATAAGTCGGGATGGACTTGAAGGCAGTCCATTTCCATTAGTAGGCTGCCAACGTTTCCTGTGGCTCGTGTGTGTGCATATATATGAACGAATTGTAGGTGTTTGCATGAGAATGCTTTTTGATATGAATTTTTAATGGTACAATGTACATATGTTTTCAAGTGTAAGTTGCTTGGAGACCTTTTGGGTATCAAGCAACTGGTAAGTTAAACAAATAAATAATATATAAATAACAATACAGTTAGAAGCCAGTGACAAATTAATCTAGACCGTTGATAATTATTGCCTAAATCTAATGCGGGCAGTGCAAAGCAATTAATGAACTAATGTACATTCCGATAACGACGGTGATACTAATTATCCATCTTTAGCAAGAAAGATGTTCTATTTTCCTAGAGGAAGCAGAGAGGAGATTCAGCCCTGGGGAAAAAAAGAAGGGGGTGGTGGTGAGAAAGACAAGAGATACTCACGTCGTTCTCAGAAGTCCCACAGATGTTACAGCACTTGCATTCGATGCACTGCCAGCGGTAAGTCTTCACTGCTGCCATCATAACTGGGGTGAACTGCAGGCATGAAGGGTGTCCTGGTAGGGGGGGAAACAAGGGGAAGGCAGGCAGTGAGACAAATCTCTCGCCGGGAGGGCGCGGGGGCAGCTCGGCAGGTGGATGGACAAAGACATTCCCTCTTCGTCTCATGTCCTCTTCCCAAAACTCCAGGCTGGCAAACATCTCAGCCAAAGGTGGCGGGGGCACACTAGCCAATTTTACTCTCACACTGCCCTTGTATGGCCGGTTATGCTGCATGACAGAATACTGTGTCTAGTTGTGGCTGCTCCACAACGAAAAGGATATTGCAGAGCTGGAAAAAGTGCAGAAAAGGGCAACCCGAACGATTAAGGGGCTGGAGAGTAACTCTCTTAGGAGGAACGGTTACGGCATTTGGGGCTTTAGAGAAACGGCGAGCAAGGGGGAGGGCATGAATGACAAAGGTGTATAAAATGAAAAATGGTGCAGAGAAAATGGACAGGAAGGTTTTTCTCCCTCTGATATAGTCCAAGAACTCGGGGCCATCAAATGTTGGAAGATTCCAGACAGACGAAAGAAGGTCCTTCACACAGCACACAGTTAAGCTATGGAGCTAGCTCCCCAGGAGACAGTGACGGCCACCAACATAGAAGGTTTTTAAAGAGGATTAGACCAATTCATGGAGGAGGCGGCTATCAGCGGCTAGTAGCCACGATGAATATGTTCTACCTCCACGCAGAAGGTCCCAGGTTCGATCCCTTGGTATCTCCAGATCAGGTAGCAGGTGATAGGAAAGACCCTCCTCTGCCTGAAAGAACCACTGCCGGCCACTGTTCTTCAGCTACAGGTCCCCAGATGTTGTTGGACCACAACTCCCATTATCCCTGGCCCCAGGCTAAGCCAGCTGGGGAAGATGGGGGAATTGTAGTCCAACAGCATTGGGGGACCAGTGGCTGAAGGCTAGTGGGGTAGGCAACACTGAGCCAGATGACCATCCAGGGGTGGGAGGCATACCAACTGTTCCCTCCCTGCAGCTGGGGAATATGAAGGGAAAACAAAACAAAGAAGTCCTTTCTGCACAACAAGAAACCTGCAAGTTACATTAGACAAGTGGCAGGCAACACCCCCCCAAGGCTGCATTATTTAATTCATCAAATTATAGTATTTCTACTCAGCTCTTCAGCCAAATAATGATAGGCTACCTGAGCAGCTCACAAATATTAGTATGGCATTAACAATTGCCCTACTGGGCCAGGCCAGCATTCTGTTCCCAACAGCAGCCAAAGGCCTGAAGCCAGGCACAAAGGTGACAGGCCTCTTGAATGCCTCCAGTATCTGATATTCAGAGATACGCTGCCGCTGAACAGAGAGGCTCCACTTAGCTCTCTTGCCTAACGGCCAGCAGCAGACCTATCCTCCTTCACAAATGTGTCCAATCCCCTTTTCATACAGGGGCTTCAAGCGTGGCTCAGCAAGGACTCAAACGCTTCAATCTTGTTCATTTCTGTAACTTTCTCAACCCATGAGACGGAAGCATTCTCAACTGGCGGCAGTGACAAATGAGCCAAAGCAAGGCAGCCCCAGCCAACTTCTACCATCACAGGCCTCTACAGCGGCAGGCGCTGCCACGCGGGAAGCTCAAAAGTTCCTGCAGGGAGAAGATATCAATTGCGCATGTTCAGAAGGCATGAGAACATAAGAAGAGCCTGCTGGATCAGGGCAGTGGTCCATCTACTCCCAACATCCTGTTCACACAGTGGCCAACCAGGTGCATGCGAGAAGCCTGCAAGAAGGACCCCACGTGCAAAGCATTCTGATATTCAGAAGCACGCTGCCTCTGACTATGGAGGCAGAGCATAGCCTGTTGAAGCTGTTCGTTGTCTCTTTAAGGGGAATGGTTAGGGCGTAACACATAGAGAGGCCTAAAGGGACATCTTTTTATGTAACCCCTATTGAATATTATGAGGTGAAAGCAGCTAGTTGTCCCGCCTTTTTTCTCTATTATTCCCTTTCTTTTCCTCACAGTTTGTAGAAGCAGAGTTTAGTTTTGTTGTAAGCGTTGTGTGTCAATTAATAAATATAACCAGAGTTAAAGAAGTCAAGCCTCCAAGAACCATTTTTCCTGTTAAGAAGACCTTAGCTGTTGCAACATAGCCATCATGGCTAGTAGCCACTGATAGCCTTACGCTCCAGGAATTTGTCTAGTCCTCTTTTAAAGCCATCTAAGTTGGTGGCCACCGCTGCCTCTTGTGGGAGTGAATTCCCTAGTTTCACTATACACTGTGTGACGGAGGACTTCCTTTGGTCTGTCCCGATTCTTCCAACACTCAGCTTCAGCAGATGTCCATGAGTTATGAGAGCGGGAGAAAAATGTCTCCGTTCCGACTTTCTCCGTGCCATGCATAATTTTATACACTTCTGTAATGTCACCTCTCACCTTTTCTCTAAACTAAAAAGCCCCGAATGCTGCAACCTTTCCTCACAGGGGAGTCACTCCATCTCCTTGATCATTTGGGTTGCCCTTTTCTGAACTGTTAACATCCATCCTGGCCCTACCACATCTCCCTGGTGTAGACTCTTCCAGAAAGGTTGCGCTTGGTACCAAAACCGGCAGGGACTTGACAGTGCAGGAGGGAAGGGTGAGGGGTAGGACGCTGAGAACGCCACAATATGAGCAGCACACCCACAGCACTGAGAGCACGATCTTGCTCTCTACCGTCCCCTAGCCATTTACCTGATCGCCCACAGTCAGAACATGACACCAGCTCCTCGGGTTGCCCCGTTTTCTTATTTATCTTGGAGTCTCCCAGGCAGAAGTCACAGTAATTGTTGGGCAGGGCCAATCCATCGGGACCTTTTTTGGCTATTGGAAAAAGAAAAAATATCAGAAGTGAGAACGAGTGAGAGTGAGAGAGACAGAGAGAGAGAGAGAGTGAGAGAGACAGACAGAGAAAAAGAGAGAATCAAAAGAGAAAACAATCCCCACCCTCCACCCAGACCTTGATAGCCAAGTTTTATTCTTTTCAAGCCGCAGCTCAACTTCTCTCAAAGCCTTAGAAAGAGAAGGGTGACCACAGGCGAGAAGCCACAGCTCAGTGGTAGAGGATCTGCTTGGCATGCAAAAGATCCCAAGCTCAATCCACAGTGCCATCTCCAGGTAGGGCCGGGGGGGGGGGGGGAGAGACTCCAGTCTGAAATCCTGCAGAGCCGTGGCCAGTCAGCGTAGACAACACCGAGCTAGATGGGTCAATGGTCTGGCTCAGTGAAAGGCAGCTTCCTCATTTCCTAAGCCTCTTCCGCGTGTGTTTCCAGGCCCACTGCCTGTACAAAATGTGGCATCCCATCCCATGGCCATTTTGCACTGACCCTGCATTCGCTACCCAGACTGCCTGGAGAAAACAGCAGGTTAAAGTAGCACTGCCTGACATCCGGGATCCAGGCCAATGCACGCCCAGTTCTCCAGTCCTGGCTGTGATGTTTCCTTAAAGCACCACACACAGCAGTCCAAAGCATGGCGTCAGGGGAGAGGACGGGGTCACTCACTTGTACAAGCTCATCCACTGGCTATAATTCAAACCTTGGTCCTGCAATGCGCTCTGAGAAAAGGCTTGCTGTTTGAAATCCCGACATGACATTGCACCACAACAGTGAGTGTGGGACTCATTTCGGATCTCTCTTCTTGCTTCCGTGCACTAAAAAATTCTCTAACCCCCCCCCCCCAACATCTCTAACCTCCTCCTCCACCCTGCCCACCAGGTGCTTTTTAGAAAGCTCACTGCTTTCCCTCTCAGCGGCTTGATTCTAATTCAGGCCAGCTGAACACGTAGGGCTATCTAATCTCCTAACTGTAAAGAGATCAGAAGACACCTCCCTCAAGGGACCCTGCACTCCCATCCCCCATGCAAACACCCCCTTCTCGTTCACCTTTGTCGACTTCATACACACACCATTAACCACGGTTGCCACACCCAATTTTAACCATGGTCTGTAACTCTGGTTAGCAGCCAGCCATGGTTAGAAATGAAAAACGTCCCTGCAGCTGTCACTGCACCGGGGTTAGCTCCAAAAATGGGCAGGGAGAAGAGAAATGTGCGGGGAAAAGGAGGGGGAGGCAGGATTAACCTTAGAAGCCATTCTGGCATGTAAGCAATATATAAATTAATCAATAACAATAATAGATTAATAATACATAATACAGGGGGCTCCCATGGTTAACCACGGTTGAGAGACACAGCAGTATTGCCCCAGACCTTGCTGGTGCAGAGCTGTTGTGTTTAGTTTCTAAAATGAAAAGCACCTACCAGAGGAGGGGGAGGAGGGAGCAAACACTTTCCTAGAAGATGAGCCATCTAACAGGAAAGAACTCCCACCCACCCACCAGCCTCCCACATGCAGTGAGTGGTTGGGCTCTGCACATACATGTCTCCTGTGAATTGCCACTTCTATCCTAGGGCTGAACACCAGTGCTGAAAACAGGTGGCGAGGCAAAACCTGAGTTCCAATTAAGCCAAGATGAGTGGGTGGGGGGTTGCTACTATAGAAAATTTCCTAATTCTAAGAAGAATCCTAAAATAGTAAAGTTGGAAGAAGACTCTAAGGCCATCGAGCCCAACCCCCTGCTCAGTGCAGGAATTCATCTGAGCGCATCCCCAACAGGTAGCTGTCCAGCTGCCTCTTGGATGTCTCCAGTGCTGGAGAGCCCACCAGCTCTCTAGGTCCCTGGTTCCAGTGTCATACCACTCTTAAAAGTTCTTCCTGACGTTCAACTGAAATCTGTTTCCCGCAATACATAATAACCCCGGAAGGAGGAGGAAGACACTTACATTTCTGCTCCTCAGATCTCTGCGAGACAGGTGTGGGGGGCTGCGAGTCTTCCTTGTCTTCCCCCTCTTCCTCAGCCAGGTGGGAGTGTGCATAGTGGTAACTCAGTCCTGGACGGTTCTTGTAGCGCTTCCCACAAACTAAAAAGGAAAGCGTTTTTAAGACAGACACAGATTTGAGCTTCTTGGCCGCTATGGGGTGGCCTCCCTCTTCCCTTCACCACCCCGTTCTCAACTAACCTTTAAAAACCACCCACCCAAAAGCGTGCTGCCCCCCCCAACTTGCTGATTATGTCAACCAGTTACAGACGCGGAAGGTGACCACCAACTGCATAAATCTGAAAACCAGGGCAGCAAATATATGTCCTGCTGCTAGGCACAGGCATCGCAGCTTGGATGCTTTGAAGTTCATGCCTTTGCAACCTGCAACTGGTACTATTCTTAAACAATCTCCCACACACACACAAACAATAATGAAAGAACAGGCTAGCACTTCTGGAGCTGCAAGCAATCAAAGATTTTTAAAACATACACACACACACAGATGTTTCTGGTCCTCATGAAGGAGAAGCCTGAAACCCTGGGTGTCTGGTGTCATCTCCAGCGGACAGCTTTTAGTCATCCTGCACAGCTCTTCAGCCCTGCTCCAGAATCCACTCATTCCCAATCACCATTCTACTTCCCTCCATTCACCTCCCAAATCCTTGGCAGCGAAGCAGCCATTTCTTTGAAGGTCGGGCTCTTAGATTCAGAACTGCATTATGGATACATGAAGGGGAGCAGGGATAAATAATCTCCTTCTGTCCCCACCTCAGCAACCCGGGCTGAGCCACCAAAACAGCATGCCCCAGATCTGGAAGCAGCCAAGACTCAGAAAACAAGGAAGTGAACCATATTTAGAAGGGAGGACTCCTAGAGGGGGAAAAACTGCTTCAGCGGGACACACACACACACACTCTTTCCTATCAGGTCTCCAGCCCTAAGCACAGGATCAGCTCTGCTGGAAGGAGACAAATGTTTTCTGAAGCACATTAAGCCTCACAAGTCTTTCTGCACAGCAACCGGTGAGCCAATTTGCCAAGAAAAAAAGTTATGGCTCTCTTAAGGGTTGCATAAACAGAGGTGATTAAGTAGTAAGCCGGCGCTGGCAGAATCCCTCCATGGTTGCTGTTGTTGTTGCTGCTACACTCTGCTTCCAAAGAGGTTCAAAATGCTGAAGAAAAGGAAAGTGCAGAACAGAACCTTTGCTCCCGAGACACTGGGTCTTAGCCAACGTTAGTCGGCCTCAAGAGGAGCAGACTCCTTGAAATTCATGAACGTGACTCTCTTAGGGCCATTGATTTCAACAGGTCTACTCTGAGCAGGGCTTGGATGGATCCCATGCATTGTGTGCTTCTGGACAGGAGCAAAGAGCTTCTCTGGCAACACTAGCAATCCACTGTCAGCCTTCATGCATCAGAGACCAAAGGGGGAGGGGGTGGCCCATCTAGTCCAGCATCCTGTTGTCAGCCAGGTGCCCATCACGGGAAACCCACAAACAGGACCTGAGCGCAACAGCAACACTCCCCACTTGCAATTCCCAGCCACTGGTATTCAGAGGCACAATGCAGTCATCATGGCCAGTAGCCATGGATGGTCATAACCTCCAGGACTTGTCTAATCCTCTCTTAAAGCCAATCGAAGCTGGTGGCCATTGTTCCATCTTGTGGGAGCGAATGCCTTTGTTTCACTCTGCGCTGGGTGCAGTAGTGCTTTCTTTTGTCTGTCCCGAATCTTCCAACGGAATTACGGAAGAGGGCAAAAAGCTGCTCTCTACAGGCTTCAAATGAGGGGCTGAGCAGGATTGCCAGGGGACAGGGACTCAAGGTTGCCTTGTGGATCTCCATGACCCTTTCTTCTGCCTCAGGTCAAGAGCAAACACTCACAGATTGCCACAATCCTGCCTCCCCACAACCTCCCCAGTGTGCTCGGCCTCTGCAGTGCGGGGCCTCTGCCTGGCGTCGTAACAGTTTGTGCTGCTGCCCCGCCCCACTCCCTTTCCCAACCCTGATTGGCTCATTCCAAGGGAAGCGAGGGGCAACATTTGTGCAGGCTGCTCGGCTTGAGAAACGGAAGGCTGGTGAAGGCGGGAGCCCGGAGCTCCAGAAAGGCACTGTCGCTGTGGAGCAGGCCAGACTGCAAGCAGGGAGGCCTCCTTCCGCCAAAAAGGGTTCAAGCCCAACTCAATCTCCCTGGCTGGGCCCATCCAGGAGGCGCTCTTCTTGCACCGAGGGAAAGAATCCCGATTTTCTGTGCAGGCAAATGAAAAACCTGCTCCAAAAGGCAAACGCCCTTCCAATATAAAAACAAGAATCGGGTTGAACCGTCTGCCGGAAGCACTGGGGGCAAAGAGGACACTGTGTAAGGAGACCGTCAGGTTCCCCCGAGGACTTCAGTCTGGTCTCTCAAGGCCTGTTTGCCTTATCCTGGGCAGGGAAGGGAGAAAGCAAGTGCCCACAGCTGCCGAGAAATTGCTGCACGCTAACACAATCCCTTCTGAGGATTACCCAGACAGGGCTGGAACCCAGGCACAGAGCCATGTGGCATATGTGGTATGAGTTCCAGTCCTGCCTGCTCCACCCATTTTTGGGGAAGGGACCACGTAGGATAGAGTGGGTGGCTTTGCACGCAGGAGGATGCAATACTCTGTTATCTTTTCGGCGCCTACTGAAGACCTTCCTCTTTCAACAAGCCATTTAAGTAGAGACCTTATCCCAGTCTGCATCTGTGTTGGAATTGCCTGTTAAGATGTTTTTAAAGCTTTTTTTAAAAAAATATGTTTTGTTTTAATATGTTTTTAAGGATGTTTTAATATGTTTTAAAGTTTGTTTTTATGATGTTTTAAAGTTTTTAGCGCTTTTGTTTGCTGCCCTGGGCTCGTACTGGGAGGAAGGGCGGGATATAAATCTAATAAATAATAAATACCTGGCGTCACCTGCTGAAAGGACCAGGTGGCAGGTGATGGAGAAGGCCCTTCGCTGCCCGAGAACCTGGAGAGCCGCTGCTAGTCAGAGCAGACAGTACTAGGCTCGATGGACAAAGAGTCGGACTTCGTATCAGGCCGTTTTCCGGGGTTCCTGCCTAACCTCAAATCTGGCAACAACTGAGAGTGCTGGCAAAGAAATCCCATGAAAGCAAAGACATCTGCATGTTCTCCAGGACTGGCAAGCCTGATTTTTTTTGGGGGGGGGGGAGGAGGAGAGCATACCCACTGACGTTGGGGGTCATTTCTTAATTCCTACCTAACGCCAAAGTCGCCTGACAGCTCTTTAGGCAGATGGCTAAATCAACGCTTCCGTCTGCACAGTAGGGAACGGGAAACCTGTGGCAGTCCAGGTATTTTTTGGACATCAAACACGCATCAGCCCCAGCCAGGAGGTGGCCAACTGGCAGGGGTGATGGAAGTTGAAGCCCAGCAGTGTCTGGAGGGCCCCAGGTTCCCCCTAGCACAGCAATAGCTGCATGTGCCCCATTAAGGAATGTTAAAGAGTTCCCCAGATTAAATATTCTGCAACTGATGTCAATCAAGACATCAACATAAATGCCAGCTTGAGATGCCTTGCCCTCCTGGGTGTCGGAAGGTAGAGGACTTGGTTCACTTTCTGTTAGAATGTCCACTATATCTAGAACTAAGCATTCGACGTCTTGATCCCCTTTTTGCCAGTATTGGAGATAATACTTTTTAAAAACAAAACTGCATTTTTATTGGCAGGGACAGGATTCTATGTGACTGCTAAAGTAGCCTTAGAGAGGAGGAAATATTTGATTCCCCTGGCGATGGTATAAGCTCCTAGAGCTTTTTTAATTATAACTACTTAATTAAATAATTAACTTTTGTAGTATTTTAGTATGTTTTAGATAGTGGATTTATTTTTAACCATTTTAACTTTTTAACTATTGGTTTTTAAATCTGTTCTCTTGGTGTATACGCAAAAAGCCCGCTTGGCTGTTGTGCAATGAATGGAACTGAAGACATCCCAGTGCCTCATCGAGAGTTCTCCCACTTCTAAGATGAATCCTGCATTTGAAACAATGCCAGTGGTCTGAATGAAGGATCACTACAAGCAATCTTTCGAATGATCCAAAATATATTAAGATTGTCTTGATGTTGGAAGTGGGAAGGGCGAGATAAAATAAAATCAAGATGCAGCAGTGATCTAAAAACCAATTTCTAATGAAGTGTTTTCCTATTTAATTATAAAACAGGTTACTGTTTTCCAGTGTGTAAAAATCAGGGCTGTGGAGTCGGTACGCCAAACCTTTGACTCTGACTCCTCTATTTTTCTACTGTCCGACTCCGACTCCACTCAAAATTGCTTCCAACTCCACAGCCCTGGAAAGGGCTGTAAATGTCTTTTTAAATTGGAAGCTCTCGTAGGAGCATTTTTATCACTGCCTGAATATGCATCACAGCATTTGGGTCCCGTGTCATACACTGACGCACAAAATGTTTTCCATCTTGAGTTATGTGAAATGCTCAAAAACAGCTGACTTCATGGGAAGCTTCTCTGTGGATTCATATTTTTACAAATTTGTCAATCAAAATTTATTTTGAAGCTGGAGTCGGTACGTTTCTACCGACTCCAACTCCACCCAAAATAGCCTCCGACTCCACGACCCCGCCTCCACAGCCCTTGTAAAAATCTAGTAGGGAACTTTCCCCCCACAAAAAAATCTTAATCGTGAAAAATATATATCTTCAAGACTAAGAAGAATGCATCTGTCCCACTGTAGGAGCCCGAGTTCAACCTTGAGCCCTCAGATGTTGCTGGCC
The DNA here is from genome assembly GCF_030035675.1 of Rhineura floridana. Taxonomy (NCBI): domain Eukaryota; kingdom Metazoa; phylum Chordata; class Lepidosauria; order Squamata; family Rhineuridae; genus Rhineura; species Rhineura floridana. Next base: position 8,093,147 of record NC_084501.1, read on the forward strand.
TACAACTTCCATCAGCCCCACTAGTTTAACCGATGGCCAGGGATGATGGGAGTTGCAGCCCTACACAATCTGGGGGACCCAAAGTTAAAGGAAGCTGATGTGGTACAGCATGCAGTTGTTTGCGTATCTGCACGGTGTCAAAACACAACGAGAGAAAAAACAGCAGGTGATATGAAACTAATTATTGGACACAGGCTTCTTCAACACCAGAAGCAATGATTCCAGGTTTATTTGTGTGGGGGTAGGGGTCGAACTACTTAAGGCAAAACATGCCTACAGAAGATGGTCTTTTATTCTTAAAAGCTTGTAATACTGTTTGAAGTAGCTTTGCCCCCACTGTACTAAAATGCTTAAAAACATAATACAGCATTCAACTGAAACATAACTGGCTGAGGTCACGGCCAAGGATGGTTGTGTTGGCCCTGGGAGCAAGAGTTCAAAGGCCACTATCAAGGATCAGAGGAAAAAAACCCTGAAGACTCAGGGCTTTGCCTATCATTAACAGATCTTGTAAAATTCCAAGGCCTTCTGTACCCTGGGGCTGTGTTAATACATTACCCAACTCTGCATGGAATAATTCAGCTGTCTTCCCTGCCCAAAGGGGACTGGGAGCAACAGCACATCTCACCAGGTCGGGTGGGGGCTAATTTTCAACAGCTGTCCAGGATGGGAAGAAGTGAACCTACACGCCAGGAATGGGAGACCTTGTTAGGCCCTCTTGCTGATACTGGACTCCAGTTCCCGTCACCTGACTGTTGACCATGCTGGCTGGGGCTGATGGGAGCTGGAGTCCAGTAACATCTGGAGGTCCAAAAGGTTTCCCATCCCTGGAAGACGCTAAGGCTCTTACGGATAAACCGTAGTGTGCTGCAAGCAGAGATCAGGTACATCACAAAAAGGTGGCCTGCAGGACCAAAACACCCAGGTGGCTCATGCAAGCATATGTTACAGGAAAAAGCTAAAAACACACAACAGAGTCGCTAGCCAACATCCATACCCCAAAGCAGAATCCATGGTCTTCTCAAGCTAATGAGAGGCTGCTCGGCAGCGCAGTGATTGTCAATAGCCTGGTCGCCCAAGGCGAATCAGAGCAGAAGCCAGGTGACCAGGCCAATTCTCCTCTCTTTGGGGCCAGAAATAACAGCCATGGACACGTGTGGGGAAGCAAGCTAATAAAAGCCATTTGTGGGCTCCTAATTTTGGTGAACTGTTCGGCTACACTCCTGTTGTGGCAGATGCAGGAAGCAAAAACACTGTGTGTAGAGAGAAACTCTCTTTTTTTGGCCACAGTGAGCCAAAGACTAAAGACTATTTCATGATGCAGGAGTGAAGAGAAGGTCGTTCTGGCCTCTCTTTTCTGGCCACACAGAAGTCCCTCTCCCTCCCGCCCCCCGGCCTTCTACAAAGGGCATCAGAGAAAGGAAGGATCAACCAGAGAGTAAGCTGGTTCAGGCACCTGCTTCCCACCTTCCTTCCTCCAAGCAAGCATGCCATTGGGTATGACTACAGAGGCAAGAGAGGAAGGACACCCTGGCCCATCGCCAGGCCTAAGAGCTACTAGAGCCACATCTCCTCCTTCTTAGTAAGAATACCAGGAACATCAGCCCAGCCCCAGAAGGATGTAAATGCCCAATCATAACTCACCACTTATTATAGCACAGGCAGACCCATCTCCCTCCTGTGCCTCTTTGTCTGTTTAGGCTGCAATCCTAACACCACTCCCCTGGGAGCATGCCCCAGTGAATTCAACAGGACTGTCTTCTGAGTGCACATGGTTAGGATAATGCTGTTTAGTAAGCTTGAGAGCAAGGCCTGACTTATGTTGGTTCATGTACACCAGGGGCCGGGAGACTCAGGCTTGTGGAATATATACTTTACTAGGGCCATCAATCAGAGCATCTAAGTTGGGGCTTAGCTGGGCAGACATGCTCTGAGCACATTATTAACTCAGGAAGTGTGTGTCATGGCCCCGTCAGAGGACTCATCAGACGAGGATGACTCGGGAGTAACAGCAGCAGACCCAGAAGCAGCAGACCCAGGAGAAACGGAGGAAACTCCTGAGAACCCAGCTCCTTCTCCCCCTCAGCTGCAGAGCACCCCAGACACAGCTGAAGCCCTTCAGCCAGACGCAGCCAGGGAACAGGATACTCCCCCCTCACCTGCAGAACGTAGGCAGCAGAAGGTCAGGCAGAAGAGGGGCAGGCCTGTCCACTTAAGGCCAAAACGCTGAGGGCTCACACCTGCTGACAAACCTGCTCCTTAAAAGTCAAACCTTGGTTTCAGCTTGTTGCTGACTGCAACGTCAGGCGTGACCACTGTGTGTCTTCCTCTCCCCTGAACCTTGACTTGGACTGATCTCTCGGCAAACTAGACCCGGACCTTCACTGACGTCTCTTCTGGATTTCTGGCTTGGCACGTAAGCTTTGAATGGCCTCTGCCCTTATCTTGCTTCCTCCTTGCTAGCCTGGCAGATTTACGACCAGACTGCCAGCTAAGGACTTTCCCACCCTGATAACTACCCAGGAGTTTCCAGCCCCCACCGGCACTGCTGTCTGAGTGCAGAGCTGACAGTGTGTAACCAGCAGCAGAGCCAACCTCACAAGTCCACTGGCACAAACTTCCACTCCTGGCTTCCTGGTCTTTTTCCAGCATCCTTACTTGGGGTGCAGAAAGTGCTTTTTTGTTGCTGCTAGACAACGAGGGGTCAGCAATCTCTACTGATCCACTGCAAACCAACCTGATTTTCTCTGCCAGGGATGCCCAGCACCCTAACAGCAGCACTGCTTATTGAATTATAATTGCCGGAAGCTACTCAGGGAGCAGGGCTGTGGAGTCGGTACGCCAGACCTTCAACTCCGACTCCTCTATTTTCCTACTGTCCAACTCCGACTCCTTCATAAATGGCAAATGTATATCAACTAGTAATAACAAATTTACTGTAGTGAAATGGTAGCACAAGGCATTTCATCACCACCACGTGAATCCAGAGCTTGGAAAAGTTACTTTTTTAAACTACAACTCCCACGAGCCCAATCCCTGGGACTGATGGGAGTTGTAGTTTAAAAAAGTAACTTTTCCAAGCTCTGGATTCACGTGGTGGTGATGGAATGCCTTGTGCTACCATTTCACTACAGTAAATTTGTTGTTGCTAGTTAATATACATTTGCCATTTACAGGCGGGCCCCGCTTATACGGCAGGTTCCGTTCTGGACTGCCGCCGTAAAGCAGAAATCGCCGTAAAGCGGAACCCATTGAGTATAATGGGGCGCATCGCGTGAAAATGACGTGAATATGCCGCAAAAGCACAAAAACGGTTTTAAAACAGGGAAATTCCCCTAATTGAAAGCCGCCCCATTAGCAGAACGCCAGAATGCAAAGTGCCGGTAAGCGGGGCCCTACTGTATGAAGGAGTCGGAATCGGTACATTTCTACCGACTCCGACTCCACCCAAAATTGCTCCCGACTCCGACTCCACAGCCCTGTCAGGGAGGTATGTTTTTATCCTATTTTTCCAAACAAAAGCTAGCGAACCAGGCCTCTGGATAGGAGCACCTGACTTTTAAGCCCTCCCTAAACCCAGCCATTTCCCAAAAGCCCTCCTTAAGACTATCCACTCATCTCTTCAGGAATCTGCCCTCTCAAGCCCTGAATGAAACTCTGTTTCTCACCCTTCCCTGAAGCACTTCTGAAAGAATCGGGGCAAAAAAACTGGGTTCTAATGTCTATCTTCAGAACTCTAACGCACACCTACTAGATCTCTCTCTCTCTCTCTCTCTCTCTCTCTCTCTCTCTCTCTCTCTCTCTCTCATACACAGCACATGGAACCCAGACTACATCATCATAGGAAGGAGGGATTTTTTTGGTGCCCTGCTTTTTAAAAAGAAGAGTTTTTAAAACTAACATTTCAGAAGAACAAAGTCAGGAGGAAATAAAATAGCAAGACAGAGAGGATGAACTACCTCGGTCAGGAGGTTTCGAGGTATGCTTTTGTTTGTAACTGTCTGAAATACAGAAAGAGAATAATGAGAGAAAAAGGTGAAAACACTCTATAGGTCGCAGACGTAACATGCACACGGTAAAGTTATACACAGCGATTAAACAGGAGAAAAAGGGGAAAAGCTAGCTGGTGTTATTTTAAAGTAAAAAAGGGGGAGTATAAAATTCTTATAGGACAGGAAAAAGGAGAAGAGAAAGAAAAGTAATTTCAAAAACTCATTGTCTGCCATTTTGAACATTCTTGCCAATTGGCCCCCCACCTTTTACATTCAGAACTAGGTTTGCATGGGCATTCGTTTCCAGATTGGCACACGGGGGACGGCTCTAAAAAGCAGGAAAGTCATGCAATATGGAGCTGGCGAAGGCAGCCACACGGAGCAGGGCTGGCCTCCTAGCTTTGCAAGTCTACATGTAAACATTGGAGCACGGGACCCCCAGTGGATTGGGAAAATGACACCCAGGCAAAACAACAGCCCTCTTCTGTGCTGTTTGCTTGCCTATCCAGTCTTGGGATCTGCCACAGAAAGGAAGGGTGGGAGATATGCGGCTGGGCACCTGCTTTGCAGCAATGTATCCCTGGCACGATCGCCAGTATCCCTTTGGGGACCCCAGGGGGCAGGGCTAAGACCCTGGGTTGACATTCGTAGATCAGTCTGCCAAGGTGGTCCCAAAGGGGGCGAGTTGATACAATTATCTCCTCTTGGGCCAACCTGAGCTGGTGCAGAGGTACGCAAGTTTGCGCGCTTTCACAGAAGTCTTTGCCAGGCAGAATGAAGTGCTCTGCGAAACTGGAAAAACTGCACATGCATTAACTGGGCCAATTCTTTTTTATAAAAAAGATATCATTTTATCAGCTAAAGATCTCGTGACAAAGCAACTCCTGGTACCCTCCGGAGACTCTGGTTGGTGCCAGGCTCCCAACTCTCTCAAAACAGAAGCTCCAAGAAGCTTCATAAAAAAGGCAAGGGACCAAGAACCCCCCTTTGCTCTTGGCATACATTCACCCACCATACATGCCCGCCTAGCTAGGAAAAAGCCAGTGCGTTCTGCTCATGACACCTCCGTTCCACAGCACGGGGCAAGCCTTCTTACTCACTGTCACAGGCGTAAGGTTTGTCTCGGTCTTCCAAAATGGCTGCATCCAGCTTTTTCCGGGCGCTCCCAACTCCTTTGCCCTAAGGAACCCGGACAGGAGAAATCAGGAAATGGCTGCAATTTGGCAGTTGCATAATTATTCTGGCTTGATGGCTTAGAAAACAATCAAATAAAAAGTTCATCCGGGAATGCTTCACCAGGCTGGGTCTGAAGCCTTAGCCTTTGGCAGAGGTTGCTGAGTCTATCTCTGAAACCCCTCATAGAAAGAATTTTCGAGGTGATGGAATGCAAGAGCTGAAACAAATCAAGAAGCTAGTTGTAATTTTAGTCCCTGTTAATTGAAAAAATGGTGCGTGGCACAATCACATCTCCAAATATCCCTTTCCATAAAAAGCTCCCTGCAAACAGGGAGTTGTTGCTTTCTTTTCTTAATGCACAGGTCCAATCAAATTGGAATCCTTCCTCCGCACACACACACAGTCTGAAGATGTACAGTCCTGTCTCCCAACACCAGTGGGTTACAGTGTTGGACTAAGATCCAGGTTCAAATCTCCACCTGATCATGAAGCCCACTGGGTGACCTTGGGCCAGACACAGTCTCTCAGCCTGACCTATCTCACAGGGTTGGTGTAAGGATAAAATGGAGGGGGGAACCATGTGCAGCAGCTTGAGCAATATTTGCCATGTGGTATAGGCAGATGCCTGCCCTTGGAATGCCTGAAAGATGCTCTGGTGCTTCAGCAAAGTCTTCCCCTCTCATCTGGAGCAAGGGGGAGGTGTCATCTGCAACAGCAGTGGGGAGCAGACAGCATCCAGGTGGTGAAGACTTTTTTTAAAAATTAAAAATTCATTTCTTTACTGTTCACAGCCCCCTCTGGTTTACTACATGCCCCCCAGGTTGGGAAACACTCATTTAGACACATGAAGCAAGACGGCCTTATCGCATATGCCATCATGAACTAATTTTCTGCCACAGTTCCAACAGGTCAGCTGTTAAATCAAATGTGGGGAAAAACATACTCTGCTCCCACCAGTATTGGTAAATACCTTTTCTGGATTACAGCCAGGGTGTGTGTGCTAACTGGGCCTTTAAGGTTGTGGTGCCGGGCCTTTGGAATTCACTCCCTTTAAATACTAGACAGGAGCCATCTCTGTTGTCTTTTCAGTGCCTACTGAAGACTCTTTCAACAAGCCATTTTTATGCTAGTTGCATCTGTATTGGAATTGTTTTTAAGATGCTTCGGGGAGGTTTTGTTTTTAAGATGCTTTGGTTTTGTTTTATTATTTGTTGTTTGCCACTCCTTTCGGGAGGAAGGGCAGGATATACATCATCATCATCATCATCATGCCACCATCACCATTATACAACTGACCGTTATTTACATATAATGAAATTTAGGGGGGAAATTACACATATTCTGTCTCTTAAGTAACGTAACCAACAGCAAGATGTTTAAAGGGGAACAATCACAATTGTCATTTCCAGGGCTTTAGTCTTAACTTTTTAAAATGGCGTATTTACTTTTCAATAGGTTTTTGCCCCTAGAATAGGGTAGAAAATCAAAAAGCTAAGCAGAGAAAGAGAGAGCCACAGTAGCGAAGCGCTGCAGGGTCACTTAGCTCAGCCAGCAGGATTTAAGGAGACAGTCCTCCACTGCCCCACAGTGGCACATGTCTGAAACAATTTTTAAGCGAGTTTCTCAGAAGGATCTCCTACTTATTGGGTGGTATTCAAAGCTAGTCCTACCCAGAATAGAACCGTTGAAGTTAATGGACCTAACTAACTTGGGTTCACATTTCAGTGGGCCTACTCTGAGCAAGACTTAGTTGAATATGACCTATTATTTATAAAGCAGCCAACAGCGTGCTGGGTGATCATAGCCCCAGAATCCTCCCCGAGGCTAAATCGACCCCTTTCATTCAATGCTTGCAAAAACATTCTCATGTTTATGTTGTCATTATCAGGTTCACTCTTCCAGCAGTTGGCCACTGTCGAGCGTCCCTGCATGAGTGTTGCTCTCCCTGATAAGGACATTGAGGTTTTAAAGCTACAGGAAGGCAGAGAAATACTTCGATGGACAGAAACCTGTGCCTTCCACATATTGTTGGACTCCAGCTCCCATCAGCCCCAGCCAGCATGGCCAATTGTCAAGGATGATGAGAGATGTAGTCCAATGACTTCTGGAAGGTCACAGGTTCCCCATACCCGTTTTAGCTAGCCCTTATAATCACTTAGAGCCAGTGCAGACTGGTGGGTCCAACGGCAGTGAATCCACTCCGTATTTCCGCTCCAACTTTCAAGGAGCTGTCCAAGGTGCAGCGCTGTCCTTGGAAGGTCAGACTAAAACCCGGAGCGGATTCACTGCCCCACTGCCGTCAGTCTCCACTGTTCAGTGCTCCCTGCCCTACAACACCCAAGGTCTTTTGGGGTGTCCGGGGAATGTCCTTGCCTGTCACTGTCCTAGAGCTCAAACACTCCGCACAGACCTGGAGAGCACACTGGCCAAATGCCACGATGCAGCAAGGATCACCGAGCCCCAGGACGTTAGCTGTACCTTGGCCTTGCCTTTGCCTCTGCGTTTTGGCGTGTCTTCTTCATAGTCCTCATCGTCTAGATCGTCCAAGAAATCGTCGGGTTCCAGGATCCGCTAGAACAGAGAAGTTCCATGTGATGTTCCTATATATTAGTGTATATATGGTAAGTGCTGGTTGTTTAGAGTATACATGGTAAGTAGTGAAAGAGGAGGGGGAGTGAATGGGCAATAGAATGCTTGATGATTGGCTGAATGTTTAAAATGGCTGAGAGTATAAATGAAAGGATGACAGGTAAATCTGGGTGAATGTGAGGTGGTGAATTGTGGAATCTGGGGGGAGAAGAGAAAGAGTGGATTGCTTGGTGGGGTTTAGAGAGTTGTTTACCAGGAGGGAGGTGGAGTTCGGATTAGTATTGAGTAAAACCATATGCTTATGTGCCTTAAGAAGAAATCTTGTTAATCTTGTTAGCTTTGTTATCTGTAATAAATACTTAATTTGGTTTACCAAAGGCCTGATCCTTGGCTGGGGTTTCACAGACCAGAAGGGAGGGTAAGGTAATGACCAAGGCTGAAGGGGAACTGTAACAAAGGGTGGCAGCGGTGAAGAGAATAACAATACCAGTATTCAGAGTCTCTGGGAATACTAGTATTGGGACGTGACTGGTGGTTGCCTAGCAGGGGGATCTGTTGAGATCTGTGCTAGAGCGGATAGGTAAACCATAAGAGAGAGCGGTCCGGACTGGTGGAGTCCCTGGTGGTGCCTAGAGACAGGCAGTAACCACGAGCAGGTAGGAACCTGACAGGGAGAGCCAGGGAAGGACGCCTCACATTCCACCATTTGACATAACATACTGGGTGCCTGATATCACCTGTGGGCACCTGCCTTCATGTAGAAATAGGGCATAACCAAGAGTGGAGCTCTAAATAAAAACTGCAATGAAGCAGGCAAGCATCGCCCACCCAGAAGTTTACATTGCAACCCCCTTGTCTATAAATACCTCCTGTGAATTAAGCAAAGAAAATGTACAGGGTCCAAAATGCACATTTCATGCCAATTTCACAATTCGAAGAGGTGGTGGCTCTTTCTTTCTCTCTCTCTCATCTAGAAGCCACCTCTCCCTCCCTCTCTCTGTCACTCACTCACACACACACTCACACACACACTCACACACACACATAGAGAGAGAGAGAGAGAGAGAGAGAGAGAGAGAGAGACAAAGTCCTGTCTTCCTGAATTCTGGAAAACAAGCTACAACTTTTCCTCTCCAGTTGCCTTACTAGGCTATTGGAGTTGATCCTGGGAGGTGGCCAACATGCATGACATTCAGTCGCTCACTAAGCCAAAAACGATGATGGAAGCCAGACAGAGTATCATTGCCTCACCACCACCCTGCTCCCCTCCAACGGCTTTTGCAAAATAGGCTGGTTTTCATTTCACACTAAATTCAACTATGTTCGGGGTTTTTTTTTTTTTTAAGGATGCTCTCGTAAATCAAAACAATAGTTTGCAGTAAAAGGGTGGGGCTGGAAACAAGGCAGGCTGAAGAAAGGCCCCCCATCTGCATGATACATTTAAAGCGGTGTCATGCCACTTTAAACAGTCGCAACTTCCCCCAAAGAATCCTGGGAACTGTAGTTTGTTCCCTCACAGAGTTACAATTCCCAGAATTCCCTGGGAAGAGTGCTAAATTGTTAAATAACTGTTTCAAGAGGCACAACACTACTTTACATGTATACTGCAGATAGGGCCAAACTGGAGCAGGGGAAGGCCAGACAGAACTATGCCTAGCACTAGTGGACCAAAGCACCACAAGAGGGTTCAAAAAAACGATCTGTTCACGATGGGAATCTTTGAGACAGAAGCTGCCTGACTGGGAAAGAGGATGCAACCAGCAGGGGCAGGGCTGCACGTTCCTTGGCTGCCGCACTGAAGATACGAAGATCTAAGAGCCTCAGCTCTCTTCCTCTTTCATATAGTTTCTAGCCCTTATGGCTGCAGGAAGAAGCTGGGGAAATGGCAAGAGGTGGTGGGATCCGTCATACCTTCCCGGAGTCAAGGGGTAGGGATCTCAAACTCCAAGCAGCTCCTTGTTCCAACATAAACTGAACTTAAATGTGGAAAGCTAAGCAACCACTTCTGCACTTGTTCAAATCGGAACAATTTATTCATGTTGCAAAATTCTGTTTTTCCCCAGTGCAGGAACTAGTTCTCCTCGGTGCAAGGTTTCTTTCCATTAACACCCCCCTCCCTTGAAACATAGAGGAGGCTGCCCTCTCCCCGCCATTACCTTCCGGGCACGACTATTGGCAACAGGAAACTCGCCAAGGCTGTCCTCGTCGGTGCGAGGGTCGGGCAGGCTGCGTTTCTCAAGAGAGTCCGTCCTCAAGAGGGCCTCCAGGCTGCTACCATCCTGAGAGATCAAACCCTCTTTCTTCAGGGTCTGCTCAGTGTCTGAAGGAGGAAAACCCAGGGATGTTCATGTTAGTCTATGTAAGAGCTCCACTGAAGCAGGCCAAACGCCTATCGAGTCCAACATCCTGTTTCCGCAGTGGCCAATCAGATGTCTCAGGGAAACCCCCAGGCAGGGCAGGTGGGCAACAGCCAACTCCCTCTGTCGCTCCAACTGGTATCCTGAGGCACGCTGCCTTCAATCCTGTAGACATCATATAACCATCACAGGTAATAGCCATTGATAAGCCTTATCCTCCATGAATTAGTCTAATCTTCTTGTGAAGGAGTCTAAAGACTGCCTCCTTCCCTACAGACCCTGTTGAGATCACCAGATCACTCTTGGAAGTTCAGGAGGGGTGGCAGGACATTCACTGTGGCAGCCCCTAAGCTGTGGAACTCCTTCCCCACCAAGGTGCGCCTGGCAACTTCACTGTACAACTTTCTGTGAATGCTGAAGGTGCACCTTTTTACCCTAGTCTTTGGCACCTGAGATGTATATTTTTAGGACCCACCCTATTTTCTGTGATGATGTTTAGGTTGTTTTTAATTATGTGTTTTAAAATTGTTGTAACCCGCCCTGGGCCCTTTGGGTGAAGGCCAGGTGGGTGGGTAAGTAAGTAAGTAAGTAAATAAGTGAATAAATAAATAAGTAAATATAATATAATGTCTGTGGTAGCAAATTCAGTAGCTTAACAATGCACACATCTATTTATTTATTTATTTCATTTGTATACCGCCCCATAGCCGAAGCTCTCTGGGCGGTTTACAACAATTAAAAACATTAAAAACAAATATACAAATTTAAAAACGCATTTTTGAAAAAGCAATTTAAAAACACATGCTAAAATGCCTGGGAGAAGTGGAAGTTTCTCTCTCTCTCGCACTCACATACCTTTTAACACATTCACCTTATCCCTATGAGTGAATCCACAAGCCACATTTTGACCACACCTGGTTTAAAACTTGGCAGGGGCCACTAGAATCAGATAAAGTTGCTTTGTCAATGGCACCTAGCCCATGATCCTCCAGTTAAGAACCACCCTGCTGGTTCAGACCAAAACCCGGTCTAATCCAGAATCCTGTTTCTCACAGCGGCCAAGGAGCAGGATGCAAGCACAACAGCATTCTTGCTCCCCAGAGACTGGTGGTAGCCACCAATAGCCTTATCATCCCTGAATTAATCCAGGGGTTCCCAAACTGTGGTCCACGGACTACCAGTGGTTCGCAAGCTTCATTCGGGTAGTCCACAGCGCGTCTGTATTACATACTCATATTGATTTGTAATTATATTTTTATTGCTTGTCTTTTCTTTCTGATGCTGCGTTATATTACAATTTGAATTGTATGGATCGCAAATTGTAATACAATAAAATATAATACTTAAGATAGCAGTATAACAAAAATACAATATTTTTGTATTTCAATTGCTACCAACAGGCAGAAAAATCATTAAGCGGTCCACTAAGACCATCAGAAATGTTCAAGTGGTCCATGGGGGAAAAAGGGCTTGGGAACCACTGAATTAGTCTGTTGTCGCAAAAACAGAGCGCCTTACACAAGCAGAGAGGAAACAAACTGGGTTAGATGTAGACGACGTTAGTTAAACTTAGCCCTGCTTACACCAATGGGAGAATTTAGTCATGGCCTCATTTAAATCCCATTTATTTTAATGGGATTTAAGATCAACTAACTTAATTCAACCCATTACCTACCTCCATGCGAGCTCAAGCGTGTGAAAAAAGTTACAATAAAGGACCATTCACAACAGTAGTAATTGCTGACAGAACCATCTTCTTAGCTTTGGGTATGCTAAATTTATACGGGTTGCTAAACTTAAGCCTTGGACAATTACACGGGGCTTCAATCAGGATGGCAAAGTTAGGAAAGCGGCTTTCTGACCAATGACTACTGAGCTTTATGTGGAAATGTCACAGACCTTACACTTATTTTTATTTATAACATATTTGTTTACTGCTCTTCAGTTAAATGGCTACCAGGGCAGCTCAGAATAAAACACAAACAACGATAACGATAAATACAAAGAGCATAAGAAGATTCTATGAACTTAGATTCCCTAGAGGCAGAGCTAAGGCTGATCATTTGGAGGGTATATGGTGGCCCCTTATAACAGCTCAACCCCCTCAATCGCAGTTGGGTTTTTGGAGAGGGTCAGTTCGCATCTAACCTGCTTGAAATGTCCAAGTATGTTTTTCACACTTCATATAAAGATCCGTACCGTTCCTTGTCTTTAAAGTATGTTTGAACTGGATGCACTGTACTGATGGTTCCTATTCGTTGCTATCCCTCCCCTTCTTTCCCCCTTTATTTTGTTTTTTCTCCTTTATTAGTTTTCAACAAAGGATACAAAAGAAATTTGACCAAAAAAAATCCGGAGTGTTGAGGCGTTTGAAATCTAAGGTGGCTCAGCAGTCATCCCCCCTTTTTGTAACCACAAAGAAGAATGAATAGATGCCTCAATATTCTTGTTAAGAACATAAGAACACAAGAAGAGCCTGCTGGATCAGGCCAGTGGCCCATCTAGTCCAGCATCCTGTTCTCACAGTGGCCAACCAGGTGCCTGGGGGAAGCCCGCAAGCAGGACCTGAGTACAAGAACACTCTCCACTCCTGAGGCTTCCGGCAACTGGTTTTCAGAAGCATGCTGCCTCTGACTAGGCTGGCAGAGCACAGCCATCACGGCTAGTAGCCATTGATAGCCCTGTCCTCCATGAATTTGTATAATCTTCTTTTAAAGCCATCCAAGCTGGTGGCCATTGCTGCATCTTGTGGGAGCAAATTCCATAGTTTAACTATGCGCTGAGTAAAAAAGTACTTCCTTTTGTCTGTTCTTGAAACACTGGCTCGATGGCCCCTATTTGAAAGTGTGTTGCTGCTGCCTGGCCAATCCATTCTTGTTTGTGGACCTGGGAGCCAAGAGAAATGAAAGCTGTCCAGTGGTACCTGAACAAACTCCAGTTTGTACCGATACACAACTATCTGTAGGGCCCAACTGTCTGAGATGGTGGTCTGAGGTGATGGGCTGGTGAAACTGTTGGGATGGTCCCCCACCCTGAAGCTGGTAGTGTCAAAATTGTTGTTTGGTCTGCCTGCATTGGGAAGTGTTAGATTTACTGGAGGTGACCATATGGGGCCTGATGAACCTGGACATGCTCCAGCTGTGCCTGCTGAGCCCGTAGTCTCTGGATTGGTAGCTGCATCTCTGAGGACGAAAGGAAGGACCTGACCTCCCTGATCGCCTTTCTCATCTTTCTTCCAAGCAGAAGGCATAGCCTTACGCTTGTCTCTGGTTTCTTCCAGCATCCCTTTCAGGGTATCTTCCCCAAAAAGAAGCTGGTCCCTTGGAAGGAAACAGAAGCAAGATTTCCCCTGGAAGCTGGATCCACATTCCAGTGCTTCAGCCAAATGGCCACTAGGCTGGCAGATACAGCTCTGGAATTAAATTCAAGGCTGTGTCAGGAATAAATTCCTGGGCTCTTGACTATTTGCTTAGAATCTGTGTAGTGTCTCTGCATCTAAATCAGGATTTTATAGCAGGCCACTGATCCACAAAATGCTTGCCTGGGCAGAAGAGAAAAGCTGTTGCCCTTTGGACTAGGGCAGGAGTTCCATGGGCTTTTTTTTTAGGGCAGTCACCTTTCTTTTCAGCCACCAGAGAATGCGAGGGCAGGAGAAACCATCTGCTCAGCCCCTACTAGAGGTTGATTCTACTTGGAGGTTACGGGGTTAACTACCCTGGGACTCAGCAATGTAAGGACCAGCAGTAAAAGAGCTCTCCAATGGCCTCTGCTGGCCATGGCTAAAATTGTAAGAACATAAGAAGAGCCTCCTGAGTCAGTCAATGGCCCATCTAGTCCAGCATCCTGTTTTCACAGTGACCACAAACCCGCAAGCAGGACCTGGGCCCAACAGCTACCCTTGCTCCCGCGGTTTCCATCAGCTTGTATTCAGCAGCGTGCTGCCTCCATCCATGGAGTTAGGACCTAGCCTCTGTGGCTAGTAGTTTTTGAAAGCCTTACCCTCTAGGGATGTGTCTACACCCTTTTTAAAGACATTCAAGTTGGTAGACATCGCTGCATCTTGCGAGAGAGGATCCCACAGTTTTAACTACGCACTGGATGTCCACGAGTTCTAGTGCCGCAAGACAAGGAGGAAAGCTGACTTCCCAGGAGGATCCCTCCGCCTGTGCAGCTCTGAGACGGGCTCCTGTCTTGGATGAAACTTTTTCAGTTTTAAATCCAATCAGAAGGGTCTTTTTTGACTGGGGATAATTTCTTCCGGATAAGGAAGAAACGTGAGATCTCCCACACAGCTTTGTTGTGATTGTTGGAGACTGGATTTCGTCAGAATTGTCTGTGAAAGAAGGTCTTCCAGCAGCTCGGACGGAGCGAGGATTTCTAGCTAAGCTCAGCTGAATAAGTGACCTTTTTTTTTTCTTTAAAGAAAGACGGACTAACAGGCAAGCATTCTCCTGTCTACACTTTATTACTTTCTTATCTATACAGCTAAAGAGATTTGTCAAAGGAACAGCAATTAAGAAAACCTGGGTGAGATAAAACTTTCCTTCTCTTTTACTCATGGAACTAAGGGGGAAGAAAATAAAAATAGCCTATCTTTTTTTTATTGCAAAAAGCTGACATGGAAAATAGCATTATAAAGATTACAACGGATGAGGGGTTTCTGATTGGAAGAGAAAGGAAAAATCTTTTTGATTTATAAGACTTTTGTGTAACACATGTCTGGGACTATTTTTTCTGATCTACTTTTTTTTGACGAATCTGCTCATTCCTTCTGCTACTAGTTATTTGGACGCTGTGAACTAAAGCTGTTTTTGCACTTCTGGGCATATAAGAGATAAGGGCTGTCTAGAGTGTGACGTCAGTTGGTTTGAAAGATTAACTCCTTTGTAACTGGATAAAGAAATAAACTGCTCTTTGCTTGGGACATTGAAAATTGAAGGAGTTTTGTTCCTTTGGCTTTAAGAATGACAATTAAGAAGATCATGGATGTACAAGAAGGGACTTTATCTTTAGACATGTTTCAGAAAATAATGAATGGGATTAAGTCAATAAAACAAGAACTGAGAAATAATAGTCAAGCGTTGAGAATTGAATTTGACGAAATGAGACAGGAGCTGAAAGAAATTCAGGATTCTATGAGAAAGGAGAATAAAGATAGATCTGGAAAACCAAAAAAGGATGAAAGAGAAGTTAAAGGCAAAGTTCAAACTATGGAGATTGGATTAAATATGGACATGGAAAAAGATTTGGATTTCCTGGCTGTGATGGATCCTGGAGATAAATATTACAGTTTGGAACTCAGCGCTGTCCCTGAAGGAATTTAAGAGATTGGAGATAAATATATTATTGGTTCAAAAAAATTCCTGGACTGGAAGGATTTGATGGAACTTGAAATGGAGAAAGTTAACAGATTTAATCCCTGTTTTGTGTCAATGGAAAAATCTTCAAGAGATGTGCTAGTGTATCATGTAAAAAAGAGGAACAGAGATGCGGCTTTACAACAATATTTCAGTGATACGTTCGGAATTGATGGCAAGAAAATATCTGTGATAAAGGAAATTCCTATCAGACTCTTATTATATGACTATGACAGCAAGATTATTGGGTGCGTAAAGATGGAAGATGGAACCAATATGGATAATGGAAGAAAAGCGATTTGAAATTACTGGACTTACTAGACTTGATGAGTTGGATTAATTGACATGTTTATCTAGAAAAAAATTGATGGACATATATCTCAAGGATTGGAAACTTCTCTTTGACTTTTTGTGGAAGAATAAAATGATATGATGTTAATGAGATTTGAAACCAATTAAGATAACCGCTAGAGGAAGGTGATTTTATAATCTATTAAGAGACAGGTTTGTTATATATTATAGATTTATAGCTGAACTATGGCAAATCGGAAGTCAATATTTTTATATATTTTTTTCTTTTCTTGTTGTGTTAGTTATTGATTTGTGTTTTTTCTTTTTGTATTGTTTTGGTTTTGAAAATTTGAATAAAAATTAATTGAAAAAAAAAAGACAAGGAGGAAAGCTTTTCTCTATCCAATTCCTCCATGCCATGCATCATGTTATACACTTCCATCACATTGCCTCTGACTCGCCTTTTCTCTGAACTAAAAAGCCCCAAATGCTGCAAACTTTCCTTGTAGGAAGAAAGACCAGGCTCCATAAACAGCGGGGGAGCAAAGAACACACTGGAGAGGGGGTTGTTAACCTCAGCTGAATAAGGGGGGCACTGCAGAAGAAGGCCTCTGGACATCCTTAATGGCTGGTTGTGAGAAAATGTCGGACTGGCTAATAGGGCCTGACTGGATATGCAGCTTGGGGCCAGGAGCAGCTCTGCGAAGACAGCTTCTCTGGCGGGCTGCAACTGAATAGCCCCTGAAGGGGAGGAGGGTCCAGGTGCTTCGATATCAGCATTTCTCATCATGCAGGGGGGGCAGGAAGCTGCAGCGGCAGGTTCCAAGGCCTGCTTTCGGCTTGCAAGTTAGGTGCCTGGAGAGGCCCTGTGGGGGCATTCTTAAGCGGGGGGCTGAGAGGCTCTGAAGGCCACAAAGAATGCTGGTGGGAAGTTGGTCCTTCGTTCAGAATAGTTTTTTTTTTAAAACTTCTGGTACTATCAAAGAATGCAAGGAAAAAAGAGTGCATAACGGTGAAGGGAAGGCACGAACGAGGGACAAGGGATTTTTTTTTAAGGAAAGCTAACAAAGGAGAAGAGGCAGAAGTGCAAGCCAGGGAGGAGGAAGGATGTGCCTGCATTGGGTGAAGGCAGGGTCTGAAACTGAAAGAGAAAAGAGAGGATGCTCTAACCTGGGGTTGGGGAACCTTTGGCCCTCCAGACGTTGCTGAACTACAACTCCCATCAGCCCCGCCATCAAGCATGGCCAGTGGGAGCTGTAGTTCAGCAACGTCTGGAGGGCCAAAGGTACTCCACCCTTGCTCTAACCACACAGGGAAGTCACACGCCCCCGCTTTGGGTGAATCGGAGAAGGCAGCCCACAATGCGGACAGCTCACATGCAAACCCAAGAAGCGGCCTTGCTTTTAAGTAAAGACGGATTGTTTCAAGCTACACTATCGGTGTGTGTCTTTCATGACGATCAAAGGACATCAGTAAGGTTGTTACTGTTGTGACCCCTGAATCTAGCAGTGGTCCAGACATGGAGTTGGAGGCTGCAGGGGCACCAGATGGGCAGCCTGGTCAGGTTCAGGGCTCAGAACTGACTGCTGAAGGTAGCGAGACCCTTGCGCCTGAAGCTGTTGGACAGGAGCCCCCAGAGGAACTTTCCAGGCCTCCAGGGCATAGGGGGCCACAGCCCAGATCCTCACAGGCTCCTTCCCTTAGGCCTGCAGAACCAGATGCTTCCCACCACACACCACCGGTCCAGGGACAAGAGGAGCACACCAGGAGGGCGGCTATGAAATGAAGGAGGGGCACCCGTCCTCAGGCCAGGGGGTCGGCCCTTTAAGGCTCTGAAAGTCTCTACAAGGGGGTGGGGCCTGGGGGAGACGGACGCTTAAAAGGCCTCAGTCTGCTCCTAACCTTTGCTGGAGCAAGCTGCTCACTTGGAGCTGAGCCTCTTTCTCCATAGGATCTGGTATTGGTCCAGAATATGAAAATTACTGAGTGATCCTATTGGTGCACCTAGTCAAAACAATGCACATAAGCACTGGAAAAAATTGTGGGGGGAGAGGGAAGTTGATGGGGAATTTTTGTTTTCAAACAATAAGCAAAATGCATTCTTTTATAAAGCTATAAAAGTTTATAATATTTTAGTAAGTTTAGTAGCCAGCCAGAACCCTTTTCTTCTTGGAGCTGTCTTCCCTGACTGTGCTGGTTCGTATGGAACAGCTAGAATTCTACAAGATAACACTGAACAGACACGAACATCTCTGTACTCTCCAAAACGTAGGAAGGATTGCATTAACTAAAATGCTTAGCTCATTAGCTGGAGTACTCGACTCATGGCGAAAATGTACTGGGAAGTGAAGTTTTAAACTTTGCCAAATTGACTAGAACATAATGTAATTCCTATGCAATGCCTATGTAATACTGATGTGTAAGCTCCTGATTCGTTAATGCTAACTTCTTTGTCCTGAAGTGCATAGAAACTCCAGACAAGCAGTACCACATTGCAGTTCTCCACTTACTCAGAGGGAGACTGACCAAGCATACGCTTGTCATCCAATAAAGGCCTACTTTTTTGCAAGCCTGTGTCTTCAGTTCCCTCAGGAACACCCAGTCCAACAAACTACAAAATTCCCCATCAAAGTGTTGAGCACCGATGCCCAAATTATTTATTATTATTATTTATTAATTAGATTTTTATACCGCCCCATAGCCGAAGCTCTCTGGGCGGTGCACAACATATAAACATCCAATACAATTAAAACATTATTAAACAACTAAAAATGAAATGAAATACCAAAAAACCAAAACATAATTAAACATATAAACAAATACAAAACTTCGTACTAAAATATAAACTGTTAAAAAAGTATTAAACTGGTTAATACATTAAGATGTTAAAATGTTGTATATTAAAGGTACAATATTAAACTGTTAGAATGTTAAGATGTTACAATGTTAAAACTTCCTCAGAGTTTGGACCCCATTTTTGAGGATGATGAAGGAGGAAGCAATGACGGTGATGACTCTTGTCGACCTCTCAACCTCAAGAAAATAATCTCTGTCGTCATCCGGCCTCGCGAGGGGCTGCCCTCTGACTACCCCTTCTGCATCACTCCCAAGCAAGTTGTAAGTCGCTGCTTCTCTTCCTGTGACCATTCACAACTGAATTCACTCTGTGCACTTTCAGAAAGTGGCATCAACAGCACAGACTCTCCTTGCCCCCTCCTTCCCTTAGGAAATGTCAGAGTTTTGGGGAGGGGGAGAAGGGAGTGGTGGCAACTGCAATTTCTGGCTTGGCCAGCAAGTCCAGACAAAACACCTTGACCCTTGCATGCATGTGTGTAAAAGCTCTCCTTCATCTGTCCCTGACTACCAGATATTTGACCAAGCAGAAACCAAAAACTGAATTTGCTGCAGCCCTCCAGATGTGGAACCTTACAAGAAGCGGGGGAATGACATTCCTAAGCTGGATTGCTGTAGCTCAGCCCCCATCCCCGGCTTGGGGATTTCTTCTCTTTGCCAAAACACGAGCATCTCTGGTGAAAACTAAAATCTAAATTAAAGATGCTACCAAGTGTAGGGCTCAAGTTGCAGGAAGCCAGATTTCGACTGAACATCAGGAAAAACTTCCTAACTGTTAGAGCCATACGACAATGGAACCAATGACCTAGGGAGGTGGTGGGCTTTCCGACACTGGAGGCATTCAAGAGGCAGCTGGACCCCCATCTGTTGGAAGTGCTTTGACTTGGATTCCTGCACTCAGCAGGGGATTGGACTTGATGGCCTTGTAGGCCCCTTCCAACTCTACTATTCTATGATTCATGAGAAGTTAGCATGTCTGGAGTGTACCTGCAACACTTCTGTCCAGTATATTAAAAGACAGAAAGATTTGCCTTCAACAGGGATGGGGAACCTGTGGCCCTTCGGATGTTGCTGGACTACAACTCTCATCATCCCTGATCACTGACCAAGCTGGCTGAGACTGACCAACAACAGAATATGGACCTAACCAGTCCATCCAGACAGCACACACTTTAACAAATCTGATATCAGAGCGGGGGTGGCTAACCTGCAGCTCTGTAAATGTTGCTAAACTTCAACTCCCATCATCCCTGGCCATGTTAGCTGGGGCTGATGGGAGGTTTCGTTCAGCAAGATCTGAAGGGCCACAGGTTAGCCACCCTTGTATTAAGAGATGCGATGGGATAAAGGCAAGCAGGAAGCCTCTGAAGTATACACAAGGCTTAAAGACCAAGGGATTCCCAAGTCCAAACAGGTAACTCGGAACTTGCCTGGAAGGCAAGAGATTCGCATCAGATGCTCCTGGAGACACGGCTCTGCCCCCGAAACAACTCACCCAGGCAGAAGAGGTTCTCTCTCATCAAGCTGCCATTAGGCGCGCTCCCCTCTCCAACCCGAGGGCAACGCCCACTTGACCCAGAGCAAAGTCCTAGCAGCAGCCCAGAGAGACGTGTACCTGGTTTAATGGAAGGGAAGGAAAGCCTTGGATCCTCAGGAGGGTGAGCGCGACGTCTTTTCCGCCAGCGTCGAGCCGGGTAGGAATAGAGCTGGCCAGATGCCAAGCCTTCCAATTAAGAAAAGGAAACCAGGGCAAAGAAGGGGGAGAAAAAGCAGAACGTTAGGATTAATGCAGCCTCTTCACAGCACTAAGAGGAAAGTCCGCTTCTAGTCCACTCGGCTGATATGGACCAACCAATCACGCAATACAGCCTGCACAGGTGGGCTCCCTGCCACGTGCGATGGTTGTTTCCCAACCCCCGTCCCCAAAACATTCTCAGGTGAGCTACCAAAGAACTGGAGCACAGCCAAAACCAAGCCAAGCTGCTCTGCCTGACCCAAACTGAAACCGACGCTCCTGTTGCAAACTGCACCCCAAAGAAGAAAAATGCCCGTAAACATCAGGTGAAACATGAAACGTGGCTACACAACCTGGCCCCCTGTGTCGCTTCTCCATCCAAATGTAGCAGTTGCTCTGCGCCACTCCAGTCTGCGAGTCCAGGAAGGGCAACCGGACACTCCTCTCGGCACACAGGCGGGCATTGTAGTTGTGGCACTGTTCCATGGCGTCCTTATAATATTGCTCGCCAAGGCTGGGGGGGGGGGGTGGAGGGCGAGAGAGCAAAAGCAAACGTGTGTTAGAGCAAGGGTAAACCTTTCAGGATTGACTGGTCTGCTTTGGGTTTTTTTAACAGGACCTCAAGATGTACAAAGCAAAGCCACTTAGAATAAAGGAGCAGACGTGTGCCTCTGAGCACGCGCTCGGCCCATGAATTTGTTCTTGGGGCCAGAACCAATCTCACAGTCCTTTTTTCAGAAACAAAGATAAAAGAAGGCTGATGGGAGGAATGTGTGTCAATGCACTTGAGTTTTCTTTCCAATGAGGCTGGATTCAGGACAGACGAAAGACAGCACTTTCCTCTAGCGGCACATAGTTGTTATTATTATTAAGTTTCTGTATATACCGCATTTTCCACAAATAAATGTGCTCAAAGCGGTTCACACAAATAATCCAATCCAATAACACAACGCATGATGAAGAGTATAATCGCTACGTTAAGAAAATATATCTATATACATCAAAACATAATCAGCATAAAGCTCAACAACAACGCCAAAGCAAAGATATTTAAAAACTAACCCCCAAGCTGATGCAAAAATCTCCCACAACCCCCACAGCCCAACCCAAAGGGCCAGAAAGTCCTCCGAAAGAAGCTGCGTTTGAAGGCTGGAGGGTGGGGCAAGACAGGTGGAAGCAGCCTCCCCTGACGGCAAACTGAGTCTCTCTCCCCTCACAGTCCTTCTCCCTTTGGAATTCCATAGTTCAACTCTGGAATTCGCTCCCGCAAGAGGTGGCGATGGCCACCAACTG
Source organism: Rhineura floridana (assembly GCF_030035675.1). Classification (NCBI taxonomy): domain Eukaryota; kingdom Metazoa; phylum Chordata; class Lepidosauria; order Squamata; family Rhineuridae; genus Rhineura; species Rhineura floridana. The sequence continues at coordinate 8,114,790 of NC_084501.1, forward strand.
GGACTGCTTTAAAAGAGGATTAGGCAAATTGATGGCTATCAATGGCTACTAGCCATCAAGGTTATGTTCCACCTCCACGTCGGAAGCAGCTGCTTCCAATCACAAGCAAGGAGAGCGCTGCCACTCTCAGGTCCTGCTTGTGGGCTTCCCTGGGCATCTGGTGGGCCACCGTGAGAACAGGACACTGGACTACATGGGACTCTGGCCCGATCCAGCAGGGCTTTTCTGACATGTTTATGGCATTCCTTTAGGCTTTCTTTATTTCGGCAAACCAACTGGAGGGGGAGCGTTTTTGTTTTGCCATTGGTAAACCACCGGGGGGGGGGGTCAGAAACGCTTGTAAATCTGCAGCCCTCCTCTGCATTAGAGGAAATCTTTCCCAGCTAGGACCATTCTCCAGTAGCCTAGGTTTAATCACAGAACAATGTAGGCAGACCTCACCTCACCCCACCGTTTGGAAAGCTGAAGTATGTTCGTCGGAGTGGGGATTCTCAGGCTAAGCATGACAGTCATTAAATGCCACAATGGCAAATCGGGGCTGGAGAAAGTACTCCACGTTCTTAAGAGCCAGTCCCATACAAAGCTATTGTTATATTTTAATTGTAAGGTGTCAGGATCAACATTCTGGTTACAAATTTGGTTTCAGGCTTCCCTTCTTGGAACAAAAAAAGGCACCTGTGGAGCTGGCATTTTATATTACTACATCTCATTTTCAAACTATTACAATCACAGAAGAAAGAAACACTGAGTTCAATAATCCCATTAGCAAAAAGACTCAGATGGAAAGCTCTCAGAGCGGAGGAAAAAATACATTGTTTGCATTTTTGTTCTTCTTCTTTAAAAATCTGTGGTGTGGCGGCAATGAAGTCTCCTTAATTGAACAGGCTATAATTACAGTAATTTTAGTGTTTAAATCTTGCCACAGAGTAGTTGAGGGAGGGTACTAGAAACCGGAGGGGGGGGGAATCAGCTTGCTTCGGGGAAAAATAATTTAGTATCTTTACTGCCAGGGGAGGGGAAGCTGGGGGTGGAGGGAAGGAAGATAAAATTAGGTAATTAAATTGTAAGTCCACCTTGTTTGCAATGTTTTACATTCATCTTGACGCTACATCAGATGAAGCAGCTATGTGAAATTTAGAGGACACAAATCAGGATAGAAAACAGCAGTGTCATGGCAAATTCAGAAGTGCAGGGTCCCTTCATGATAGTCACAACCACACCCCTGAGAATGAAATACTTGTTAATGCCTTCTTCCACAACAGACATCCCTAGGAGCCAATCAGCATGAAAGAAAAGTGTGAGCTACTGAAAAGAGTCTTCTCAGTGGCTGACTCACCTCCTTTCACTGATTGGTTCCAATAAGCAGGAAAGGACAAGGAAGCATGTGAGAAGACTCTTCTCAGTCGCTAATACGCTCCCCTTTCATGCTGATTAGCTAGTAAGATGCTGGAGACCTGAGGACCCTGCTGGGACCCTGCTCCCAAAAACATAAAGGGTCTAAGACCCCGAGACCCTGGACGACTACACCTCTGAGAGAAAACTGTCCACCACTCATTGTTACCAAGAAATATCACGTAGAATGGGGAGGGCAGCTATGAGAAAACTAGAAAAGATCCTCAAATGCAAAGACGTATCACTGAACACTAAAGTCAGCTTGCTTTGGGGAAAAACATGCTCTAGGCCATGGGTAGCCAACGCAGTGCCCTCGACATTAGGCAACAACATCTCTGACGTTTGGCCTGATGAGAATTGGGAGTCAGCAACATCCAGACAGCACCACCACTGGAGCCTGGATCCACCCTACCCCCATTTAGCGTGGCAGCACCTACCCTGTGGAATTCCCTCCCTTTGAATATTAGGCAGGCGCCATCTCTGCTATCTTTTCGACGCCTTTTGAAAGACTTTGCTCTTTCAACAAGCCTTTTAGCTTGAGACCTATCCCAGTCTGCGTCTGTGTTAGAATTGCTTAATATGTTTTTTAATAATGTTTTTAACCCTTTTTTTAAAGTTGGTTTTTTTAAAAATGTTTTTAACGCTGTTTTATTTTAAAGTACTTTAAGATCTGTTTTTATGATGTTTTAAAGTGTTTTTAGTGCTTTGCCGCCCTGGGCTCCTACTGGGAGGAAGGGCGAGATACAAATTAAATAATAAATAAATAAATAAACCCCTTGATATCCAAGACTGCCTAAGTATAACCAGAAGTGGGCAATTTTACAATTCTGCACAATTCTTGTTTCATTGGGGGTGGGGGAGAGAAAGAAGCCCATACAGTAGGGCCCCGCTTTCCGGCGTTCCGCTGATGCGCCGGCTTTCAATCAGAGGAAATTCCCCGTTTTAAAGCCGATTTTGCCGTTTTGCGGCATTTTCGAGTCATTTTCGTGCAGCGCGACCCATTAAAGTCAATAGGTTCCGCTTTACGGCAATTTCCGCTTTACAGCGGGGCCCTACTGTACCTCGTTCTCCCTTCAGGAGCTACAAAACAATGGCCCATCCATTTCCACCTCCTTCCAACATCGGCAGTCCTGACCACAATGGGTCATCATTCCTCTTTCTAACCTGCATCTTTGGGGCTGGAATTCAGACCAACTGTTCCCCCCACCCCCAAACCTTTTCAAAACCCTTACAGGAAGGTGGGTCTTCATGCTCTTTGCCCCAGTCTTCCTCTTCTAACTGGTTAAGGGAACTTTAAGACCAAAAGACTAAGTGACATTATTGTCACTAGAAAAGACAATAATGCTGGGAAAAACAGAAAAAGAGGAAGGCCAAAGAAGAGATGGATTGATTCCATCAAGGAAGCCACAGACCTGAACTTATAAGATCTGAACAGGGTGGTTAATTACAGATGCTCTTGGAGGTCGCCGATTCATAGGGTCGCCATAAGTCGCAGTCGACTTGGAGGCACATAACAACAACAACAAGACTAAAATAATGACAACAGAAGATTTATGTAACTTTAAAGTTGACAACGAGGACCTTGAACTTCTCAAGGATTATCAATACCTCGGCACAGTCATTAACCAAAATGGAGACAAGAAATCAGAAGAAGGTTAGGACTGGGGAGGGCAGCTATGAGAGAACTAGAAAAGGTCGTCAAATGCAAAGAGGTATCACTGAACACTAAAGTCAGGATCATTCAGACCATGGTATTCCTGATCTCTATGTATGGATGTGAAAGTTGGACAGTGAAAAAAATGGGTAAGAGAAAAATCAACTCATCTGAAATGTGGTGTTGGAAGAGAGCTTTGCGCATACCATGGACAGCGAAAAAGACAAATAATGGGGTGTTAGAACAAATTAAACCAGAACTATCACTAGAAGCTAAAATGATGAAACTGAGGTTATCATACTTTGGACACATAATGAGAAGACATGATTCACTAGAAACGACAATAATAAAACAGAAGGGAGTAGAAAAAGAGGAAAGCCAAACCAGAGATGGATTGATTCCATCAAGGGAGCCACAGACCTGAACTTACAAGATCTTAACAGGGTGGTTCATGACAGATGCTACTGGAGGTCACTGATTCATAGGGTCGCCATAAGTAGTAATCAACTTGAAGGCACATAACAAGAACAATTTCTTACAAATTCATTCCTCCACTAGTCTTTCCGACCCCTAGTTTGCACCTGACTTTGCGGGGAAGGGGCAGCGGGGAATCCGTTTCTCTCTAGCACAGGGAAGGGGAACCTGCAGCCCTCCAGATGTTGTTGGCCACCAACTCCCATCAGCCCCAGCCAAGTATGGCCAATGGCCAGGGACGATGGGCATTATCTGGAGAGCCACAGGGTCCTCATCCCACCCACCCTCTTTGCTAGCCAGGTTCTCCCACCCACCGCCCCTCATCTCCTACAGAAAGCTGTAGAAGTGATTGTGGCAGTGATGTGATGTTGTTTTGCCAACAACTCTGCCCCCATCGCATTTCATTTCTGGAGATGGTGAGGTGGGCAAGTGCCAGATGTATTTCTTATGCTCTCCTTTGGAATCCAATCAGATGCGCTTACTGGGAGCCGAGAAATTCACATTTCCTCTTTTGATTTTTGATGGAAAGGTGGGAGGGGGAGAGAGAGGAAAGAGATTCACGCTCACCCCTATGGCTGGATTCTTGCTTTCCAAGAGAGACTTGCTTCAACTCTCCCACACCCGATATTCTTAAGACTTTCCCCCTCTTTTTTTAAGGACAGCAGTTTGTCTCTCTTGCACCCCCCTTAAAAATTCTCCCCTATTTTCTTCTAGGATTGTTTTTTTTTGGGGGGGGGGAATCACTCTTTCTCAGTCTACTTTCCAGAAGGGTCTTCCCCTTTCTTTCTTAATTTTTCTAAAGAGAAGCGGGGCTGTTTTTCTTTCTCACCCCCTTTCAGATCTCTCATCAGCCCCCCATTTTCTTTTGGGACTTTATGAGAGGGGGTCTCCTCCTTCCTGCTCTACGTAGAAGCCATATAGTTGGGGTGGGGGCTCCATTTTTTTAGCTTTTTGGTGCAGCTCTTTATTTTGACTTTGCCCCCCCAAACAATATTTTGGGGGTTTTAAAGGGGGATTTTTGTTCGCCCCCCCATCCCACTTTTGAAACTCTAGGGCGGGGGCGCTTTGTCTTCCTCCCATCCGGCCCCCGCCCGTAGAAGGGGAACAGCGCAGTTAAATTTTTTACAAAAACTTCAGTCCCGAACAATAAAAAAGAGTCAATAGCTGCCCTCTCGCCTCCCGTTCTGCCCCCAAAACCACCCCGCTAATGGAATGGACTCGCCTACTACCCTCCTGCGCGCATTTCCCAAAGATTCGGGCTGTACCATTAGAACCAAATGGAGGAAAGGAAGGGGGGGAAGAGCGAGAGTTGTACTCACAGCTTCACCACATTCTGTACCACCGCCGCCATCTTCCCCTCTGCCGCCTGGGGCCGCGGAGCGCTCAAGTGCGCATGCACCACCGGCCGTTCGAACTCACCCTGGCGACTGTTCTCCGTAAACATTTCGCTCAAGCCCGCGGCACAACGCATGCGCCTTTCTAACCCCCATCCTTCGCGCATGCGCAATGAAAGAGCACTGATCGCTCCCACGCTCTTCCCGCTGTCAAACATCATGAGGGCGCAGGCGCGAAAGAAGACAAGGGAGGCTTGTCAGCGACGCCGGTCACGGCGCCTATTTACCCGTACTGCGCACGCGTCAGGGGAACTTTCCTCCACCCCCTTGGAGGAGAAGAAATTTCGCGGCCAAAACTTCGAGTCAGCAAGCGAGGGCGTGCGCATGCGTGCATCTGGAAAGACTTGGCGGGAAAGCATGCTGACTGACGTGGGAACAAACGAAACACTCAGATAAATGCAAAATAATGGCTGTCCTGGGCCAAATATGAATTTATGCAAATATATTGCAAAAATATATTTCATTAATTTTTGTTGATGTCTTATTATCCCAATCCAAATTAGGTCCAACTTTTAATATAATTTGACAGTGTGTTAACACTAAACATTTAATTATGTATTTCCAAGCACTGAGAATGAACGAATGGTGGCTAGGGATGTTGTTGTTGTGATGTGCCTTCAAGTCGATTATGACTTATGGCGATCCTATGAATCAGCAACCTCCAACAGCATCTGTCATCATGAACCACCCTGTTCAGATCTTGTAAGTTTGGGTGGCCAGGGTAAATTGCTTTATTAAAATACGTATTTATTTAACAATACCTCACTTTTCTTTTCGGTCTGAAATCCCCCACCCCGCCAGCTTACGACATCATAATCGCATAACAACAACATTGTTAAAAACAATACGTTGGATGAAAGCTAAGCTCACATCCACACCATGCATTTAAGGTGCATGGCTTTTCCCCAAAGAATCCTGGGAACTAGTTTGTTAAGGGTCCTGGGAATTGTAGCTCTGTGAGGGGAAAACTACAGTTCCCAGGATTCTTTGGGGAGAAGCTATGTGCTTGAAATGTATGGTTAGAGAATGTGACTTCCATAAAGTCCCACTGGAATTCAATGGAGCTTACTCCCCACAGGCAAATGTGGATTGCAGTGTTAGTTCTGGATCCAATCCCAACTCCTCTGTTACCATATTATTTGTTTAATACTAGTTTATTTGTAGCAGTGCTATTTTGGTAAAATTTGGAGCTGGTACTCATATCTGGATAAAAGTGCCATAGTGTAAAATGGTGGCCATGGGCAGCCAAAAAAAAAAATGCTGTACTGTTCTGTATGGGTGAGAACTGTCACAAAAAAGCCCTAGTTATACATGCCCCCTGTCACACTGTGTCCTCTGAGTGGTTCACAGCATGTCAAAACCAATAAAACAATCGTAAAAATACGGAGAATACAAAACCCCCCAGAGGCGACTTTCAGACAGTACAAGATCCAAAGGTGGGTGAGGGGGATATGCTTCAAAGACTAATAAAAGGCCAAGGGGCCTTGATGGCTAGGACCACCTTTTAACGGGTTCAGCCGCTGCACCAGCTGTAAGCGTTCTTGGACATGTACAATCAGCCACTGTGACCCACATGCTAATAGCCACAAGACTGGATTACTAGCCACAATGGCTATGTTCTGCCTCCACTGTCAGAAGCGGTATGCCTCTGAATGCCAGTTGCTGGGATTCACAAGGGGGAAGAGTTGCTGTTGCGCTCAGGTCCTGCTTGCGGGCTTCCCATTGGAGCATCTGGTTGCCCACTGTGAGAACAGGAGTCGGGCTCTTCTTCGGTTCTTACTTTTACTCCAGTGTGCTCTACGTGGGTTGCCCTTAAAGATGGTTCGGAAGCTACAGCCAGTGCCAAAAGTTGCAGCAAGGTTGCTAAGCGGAACTACTTATCGCAGGCACATTGCATCACTCTTAAAAGAACTATGGGAATGGACTGCCTTCAAGTCAATCCCGACTTATGGCGACCCTATGAACAGGGATTTCATGGTAAGCGGTATTCAGAGGGGTTTCCCATTGCCTCCCTCTGTAGTCTTCCCCAGCTGGCTAGGGCCTGCTCAGCTTGCCACAGCTGCACAAGCCAGCCCCTTCCTTGTTCCCCACTGCCAGCTGGGGGGCAACTGGGCTCCTTGGGACTATGCAGCTTGCCCACAGCTGCACAGGTGGCAGGGCATGTAACCCCTGAGCCACTCCCTGTGGGGGTGATCTTTAGCTGGCCCTTGACACCCAGGGGACACGAGCAGGGATTTGAACTCACAGACTCTGGACTCCCATCCAGGCTCTCCTCCCAACTGTGCTATTCCAGCTGTCTAAAAGAACTTGGACTGCCAAGTTGCTTGCAGGCCAGGTTTAAGGTTTTCTTGATGACACACATAACCCTGAAAAAGTTAGGACAGGGCTACCTACGGGAACGGCTTCTCGCATATACGCAGCCATGACTGGTGGTGCCCACTGGGACTGGTGGGGCGGAAGGCAGGGAGCCCAACTGCAGGTGGAGCCAGAGCCAATGACAGGCAGAGCCAACTCATTCTAGTTTTGTCTCCATCCTCCTCCCTGCTGAATTCTACAAGGGCAGCACTGAGACTAAGGAGGAGGAGGCTGACAGGCACTGCCGCCCTTTAGACCGGTTGTATGTAAGAAGGCAGGCAGGTGGAGGCTGGCAGAGAGCCGACTGAGGTTGGCAGGGCAGTGTTCCTGTTGCCCTAATGGACCAGGCCTGGTCACTCAGCTCTGCAAGAAGTGAGGCAGTCATACTGCAGCCTGCAGAAGCCTACTTTGTGGAGACTAGAGGGAAGGGCCTTTTCTGTTGTGGTGCCCATGCTACGAAATCATGTTCCCCCTGAAAGGAGGCAAGCACCGATGGTGCCGTTCTTCTGTCGCTTGCTGAAAAATAATTTATTCCCTCAGGTCTTTGGGACCCGTTAGTACTCAGTGCTGCATTTTCATTGGCAGTGAGCATGGCTGTGTCTTATTTGTTTACTTCAAGGATAGCCAACATGGTGCCCTCCAGATGATGGCGGACCGGTGGGCACGAGATGATGGGAGTTGTAGTCCAGCAACATCTGGAGGGCACCACATTGGCTCTCCCTGGTTTACCGTATTGAGTTGAATGAATCTGTATTTTAGGCCGTTGTAAACTGCCTTGATATTTTGGAATCATTACCTTTCCCCCCAGGTTTTTGATGGGCTATGATGTCGTCACTTGCTGCAAGTTGTTCTGCTGAAGCTTTCTGCTGCTGTCATTGGGGGATGCTTTGTCTATTTTTTAATTAATTGCATATGTTTGTGGGTGAATCTGTTTTTATTACAATGCATTTTTACTTATTGATGCCTATGCTCTCAAAGTTGTAAGTTGCTTAGAGACCTTGGAGTGCAGCCAACCGAATTCTACTGAGTAGACCCATTGAAATTAACGAATTTCAGTAAGCTATGCTTATTCATTTCAATGGGACTTTTGTATAACAAGCAATTTATAAGTTCAAAATAATAATAATAGTAGTATATATTCTTATAAATAAATAAATAAATAAATTATAAAGCGCATTTGCCAACCAAAGGAGAGGCCTACAAATGCAGAAAGGAAACATAGCACATAATTTAGCACTGGATGTTTTTCTTGTAACGTGTCCATTGGGTAAAAACAACATTCTTTTGGTAAGAATGGATTGCTCCATTAGGGATACATTTCGTGCCACGGGTTTTCTGCCGGCCAGCTGCATCCAGACACTTTCTTGGCAGATTTCGTATGGGGGGGGAAATATAAGAAATTAACATTTTTTTCTTGTTGACATTCTGCTTTGTTTTTCTTATAAACTTTCTTTAGATATAATCGAGCCATTGTCACTGCAAAGAACCTAAGAGCCCTTCTAGAAAAGGTTCGCCTGGCCCAGCACCTTGTCTCCAGCTTATATTTGGAGGTAGACTGGATCTGAACTGGAGGCTCCACTTAGCTATCAGCTAACTAATCATTGTTGCTAGACGTATCCACCATTAATTTATCTATAATATGGATGCAGAACCTCAGGCTCGAGGGTGATCAAATGTGGCCCTCCAGGTCTCCATATCTGGCCCTCGGAACTCTCCCAGGCCACACCCCCTCACCATCCCTGCTTCGCAGGTGTCTTTAGTGTTTCCGCCTGGCTGGGATGTATCCATGAACTCTGCCAATGACTCTTGCTTGCATGGATAGAGGATATAGAAGGATGTGTGAATGTATGTAGAAACTACCCTATTGTACGAAGAAAGTTTACATTAATTGCTCCACCCACGTTTGCCTCTGGCACTGCCCACCACTGGAATGTGGCCCTCAGAAGATTGCTCAGCAGGGATTGTGGCCCTTGGGCTGGGGAAAAAAAAGCGTCCTATCAGATGACTGAAGAGCCCTGCTGGATCAATCCAAAGGTCCACCTAAATGAGCATTCTGCTTCCAAGAGTGGCTTGCCAGATTGTCCAAGATGTATTTTCAGTTAATGTGAGTAAGCCTATTTACTATGAAGCAAACGGTCTTGATTGACGTAGTGAAACTTACATCTTGAGCAGACACAATTAGGAAGGGGCTGGGAAATAAACATTTAGAGATGAGGGAAGAAACAAAGGAAGTTACTAATGCTGAAACAGATGCAGTTGCGACATCTCACATTTTTTTCCTGCTTTTACCCCCTGCCTTTCTCAGCAATAATTCTTGCCAAACTTTAGTTCGGCAAAATGTCAAGGAGAAGATTCAAAAGAGACTAAACAACACATCCAATGATCACTTAATAATCTGCTCCATTTGGTACAGGTCTTCCAAGAGCCCTTTTTCATGAGATGGGACACTTAAGAGCAAGGGAAAAAGAAGAGACTGATTTGCTGTTTTTAAATTGTTTTTAAATTAACCTAAGTAAATCTAGGAAAATAATAATGAATAATAATTGGGTCCACAAGGAGGGAAAAGCAAGGAATCTGTGACCTCATCAGTACTGGAGAGAATACAGACCGAGAAACTTCAGCCTTCAAAAGGCTTAGAATCATAGATCATAGATGGGATCTCAGAGGTCATCTAGACCAACCCGGCTGCTGCTGCTGAAAATCCACTCCTACAGCATCCCCGATAGGTGACCATCCAGCCTCTGCTTGAAAACCTCTAATGAAGGAGAACCCATGGCTTTCCAAGGCAGACTAGTCCACTGTCCAATAGCTTGTACCAGTGGAGGCTGGTCTATGAGGGCGAATGGAGCACTGCCCCATGTGCCTCTCTTCTTTCTTGCAACCTGACCAGGGGCTGGCCCTGGCTGTCAGCCTCCTCCTTAGTCTCAGTGTTGCCCTTGTAGAACTCAACGGCGAGGGGGGGCAAAACTAGAATGAGTTGGCTCTGCCTGCCATTGGTTCTAGCTCCACCTATCGTTGACTCTGGCTCCACCTACTGTTGGACTCCCTGCTTGCCGCCCCACCAGTCCCAATGGGCACCAACCACCACTGGCTTGTACCATCTAGACGTTCTTGCAGATTGTTAGTCGCAATCCCCTTTTTTGTCGATTGAGATCTTTTGGCTGGGGGCTCTTACCCTCTGCAGCAGATTTCACCAACCTGGTGCCTTCCAGATGTTGCTGGACTACAATCGACTGGCCCCAGCCACCATATCTGAAGGCCTCCAGGTTGGCAAAGGCTGCTCTGGAGCCTACAGGCTAAAATTACGAGGAAGGGCCTGGTTGCCTGCACCAAGGGGTCACCAGCTATCATGGGGTATTGTGATAAGAAAGATGAGCTGGACGTAACCACTCGGCCACAAAGCTCGCCAGGTTGCCTTGCGCTAGTAACTTTCAGTTAAACAACCTCATTGGGCTGGAGTTGGGAAAATAGGAGGGCAGCTGTGCTCTTTAAGAGGAAGGTAACGAACAGATAGCTAGGGCTGGGGGTACAATATCCCAAGGGACCTTCTAGAAAGGACACCTCTGTTTCAAACCATTTAAATTGGGGGTGGCTAATCCATCCCCTAAGAGCTAGGGTGGCATAGTGGTTAGAGTGTCAGACTACGACCTGGGAGACCAGGGTTTGAATCCCCACACAGCCACGAAGCTCACTGGGTGACCTTGGGCCAGTCACTGCCTCTCAGCCTCAGAGGAAGGCAATGGTAAACTCCCTCTGAATACCGCTTACCATGAAAACCCTATTCCTAGGGTCGCCATAAGTCGGGATCGACTTGAAGGCAGGCCATTTCCATTTTTCAATCCATCCCCCGAGTTTTTTATGTTGCCTCTCCAAGACCTCCCCATTTGTCATTTTTGAAAATGTTTATCTATTGCTCGTATGGGTCCCCTGATGGGATACCATGATGCCAAAGGGTTTTGTGTAGCCTTCCACCCCCCCTTCCCAAACTTTGTCATTTTTTAAAAATGAAAAGTTTTAAAAAATTGTAATTTTTTTCTTACTTTTTCTGACTGACTTCTCCCATAGGTTCCCCATTGTGACACCAAAGAGTTTTTTGTGGCTGCCTCAAGCCCCTCCATGTGCCCATTTTTTAAACATCATGTCTGGCCCTTCCGATTAAAGATAAAATTGACATTAGTTGCTTCACCCACTTTTGCCTCTGGCCTTGCCCACCACTGACATGTAGCCCCCAGAAGGGAATGCAGCCGTCCGTTTCCCCAGCCCTGGGCTATATGACCTCCACAGTCCCTTCCACCTTTCTGCCCACAGATGACCTGTGTGGCAATCTGCTCCACCCCATTAAGCACACCTCCCCCTTGTGTACGTGTGGCAGTTCTTGTTGGAAGTACGACAGCAGGGATCATTCAGTTAGTAACCTAAGGGTTAATTCTGTTGACAGTTCGACCGCCAAGTGGGGGGGGCATGCAGGTGTTGCCTAGCAACCAGTCAGAATGGTCCTTGCTGAGGTAATGCATGCTGTGATTGGCTGTGTAGTTCTGAGGGAGTTTTCCCTTCATTTAGTTGTTGAATATCTTCCTGCTTTGAAAAAGGCCTGATCTAAATACAAAACCTCTCTGTTTATTTCTCAATTGTACCCTGTTCCTGTTCAGTTTACTCAATTAGTATTATCAGTTTCTTCTCCCTCTCTGGACTCTGTCTGCTGTATTCAAGGCATTCTGCTAACAGTTCTCAGTCTTTAAACAGACACATTTCCTTCTTTCATAACAGCTTTGGGGTTGGAACGAGGGCTCTTGTGTGTTTTTTTCTGAAGAAAATTAAATGGCATGACAGCAGCACATCTTTACAGGCAGGCGCAGCTGATTTTGCAGGGATACTCAGAAAAGAAGAAAAGGCCAGGAAGGGAGGGGCTCTGTGGCTGTACTGCAGGGTTGCCAAGCAGCCAAAGGGTCAGAAACAAACAAAGGGATTGCTAGCGGGCTGCTGAGTTAAGATCTGAACCTGGGACAGCGGCCTGCGTTCACAGCTCTGCCAATTAGTCACTCTGGGCAGTGGGGAAAAGAGGAAGGAAAAAGCCGATAAGACACATAGATTCGAAGGAAATCAGAGTCGATTTCAAATTGGAGTGAAAAAAGGAGGTTCCTCCAATTCTGAAAAGGTTGAAGAGGACTTGCTTCAATGCAAACATTCTACCTTGGGGTAGAAGGCCTTATTCACCAAGGAAGCCATTGGGAACCCCTGCTTATCGCAAAGCATTGTGGGGCATCATCCCTGGGTACAGCATTGTAGAGCAAGTGGGAGGAAAACCTCAGGCCCGGGGGCCAACTGCCGCTCTCTAGGCTTCTCTCTATGGCCCTCAGAACGTGCTTGCCTGGATGGAAGACAGAGAGGGATGCTGTGTGTAGAAACTAGCCTACTGTGCAAAGGTAAAATTGACATTTACTGCTCCACCCACTTTTGCCTCTGGCTCCACCCACCATTGGCATGTGGCCCTCAGAAGATTGCTTGGAAGCGAATGTGGCCCTCGAGCTGAAAAAGGTTCCCCACCCATTTAACAGCTGGTCTGATTACTGCTTCTGCTGTATGCTGAAGACGCACCTCTTTATCCCGGCATTTGACACCTGAGTTGTATGTATTTTAGGACTCACCCTACTCTATTGATCGTAAATAGTTGGAGCTAATTTTAATCTTGCTTTTAAGTTGTTTCAACCTGCCCTGGGGCCTTATGATGAAGAACTGAAGGCCAGTGTGGTGTTGCGCAAAAACCCTCCTTCGACTGCATTCAGGAAAGACATGCTGAGAATGCGGCAGAGAGGAGGACAATGGAAGGTCCAGGGTTCACCTCGGGTTCAAATCCATTTGTGCGCTTGACTTTGGGCAGGAGGGGAGAGCCATAGCAACAAAAGCACTGGGCTGTCCGTCACGAGCGCTTTGCCATCGCCATGGCCACCGAGCCCACTGAAGGATTATAGAGAGAGAGAAAATAAGCAACCGATGCAGTCCTGCTTGTTCCAGAATTTTGCCTCGCCATTTTGTTCAGCCGAACAACCAGCTTGCAAAAAGGGAATCGGAAAGCATAAGAGGCCGTCATTCTCTTTTGAAAACAAAAAACTGAGGGCTTTGCAAATTTTGTCACAGAGGCTTCACTTTAGGAGCTAAAGGGGCGCAAATATAATTAAAAAAATTAAAAAGCTACAACGGGTTTCTCTCCCCGCGTCCAGTCCTTCACAGTTAGGAGCCGAGAGGGAATGCTTTGCTGTCAAGGACCCTATCTGCCCTATACAGTAAAAGCAGGATCATGCCACTTTAAACCATCATGGCTTTCCCCAAAGGTTCCTGGGAAACGTAGTTTGTGAAGGGCGCTGAGAGTTGTCCACACACCCCTTCTTCTCACAGAGCTACAATTCCCAGAGTGGTTTAACAACTCTGAGAATTGTAGCTCAACGAGAACAGGGGCCTAACAACTCAGCACCCTTCACAAACTACAGCTCCCAGGATTCTTTGGGGGAAGCCATGCCAGTTTAAAGTGGTATGACAGTGCTTTACATGGATAGTGCAGCCATGGGGACAGCTCAAGCAGAGCCCAAATCTGATCAGGACTGCAGTGCTGGAGGAGGTGGGGGGGCTTTATTCTTGCCCCCTTGCCATTTTTTCTGACATATGGGCACCTCTATATTTTCCCTAGTGGGACCAAGAGCTTCAGTGGAGCCATTTTCATACGGAAATTAAAACTACCTAATCCCCAGCCCTGTGGTTCCAACCGGCTTCTCTCTCCCAACTTCAAACTTAAAAAAAAACGAGCGGCACAGATCTCCCACAGCACATCCTAAAACATACGGACAGCCCAGCTGCTGGATCAGCCCAAAAGGCCACCATAGTCCAGCTGCATCCTGTTCTCACAGTGGCCCAGAAGATACCACTGGGAAGGGAAGCCCACAAGCAGGAACTGCGCGCAACAGCAACTCTCCCCTCCTACAGTTTCCAGCACCCGCTATTCAGAAGCATGCTGCCTCCAACAGTGGCCATCAGGGCTAGTAGCCATAAGTAGCCTTCTCCTCCATGAATTTGTCTGATCCTCTTTTAAAGCCCTCCAAGTTGGTAGCCAGCCCTGCCTCTTGTGACAGCAAATCCCATAGTTTAGTGATGAGCTGCATGAAGAAAGACATCCTTTTCTCTATCCCGAATCCTCCAACATTTGGCTTCAGTGGAAAGCGAATCCTAACCACACACATGCACGTTTCCTCTTATTCATCCCATCAGCCTTGGCTACTCTCCCCCCCCCCTACATTCTGCGGTGTTCTCCCCTGACCCCTCCCCACCTTGTTTCTGTGGGGCAGAGATCCATTTCCCCCCCCCTCAGTCATGTCAATGTGTAGCTCACCCTATGCAGCAGGGGTGGGGAAACTTTTTCAGCCCGAGGGCCACATTCTCTTCTGGGCAACATTCCGGGGGCCACACACTGGTGGTAGGCGGAGCCAGAGGGAAAAGCGGGCGGAGCAATACATGCGAATTCTACCTTTGTGCAGTGGGTTAGTTTCTACACGCCCTTCCTCTCTGTCCTCCATCTAGGCAGGCAGGGGGCACAATCAGAGTTCAAGAAACATTCTAACCAGGCAACAACACAAAGGAAAAGTGGGAAGCAAGCACTAGTGAGGGGTGTACCCTGGGGACAGACCCAAGGGCCAATCAGAGAGGTTTGAGGGGCCGCATTTGGCTTGTCCACCCCATACAGTGACGCTGCTTTATCATAAACAACTGCCGTGGGAGACACGAAGGTAAGGTTTTGCTGTGCACGAAATCCAAATGCTGGTTCTTCCCCCCTCCCTTGAATTTATTTCAATCCATCATAACTCCGCCCCACCCCTGGCTAGCTAATTTTGGAGGACCCGCGGTGAAATACAGCAGACTGGAGTATCCGTTTCAGTACACATCTGGCAAGGATCCAGTCCTCAAGGGGGCCACACTATCAAGGAGGAATCTCAAATCTGGCTTCAGGCCAAAGATGCTTCAGAAGAGCTGGACTTGCGGTCTCAGTCCAAAGGCATCCAGGCCCTTGAAAACGGCTGTCTTGGCAACGGCAGCCCCTAGCAAGACGTCCCCATCTTTCACCGTGTGCCATATGAGAGTCCCCTTGTGAAGCATCTTTTGCAAGGACAGATGGGCGGATGAAAAACAAACAACTGCCCAGCAACAGTTGCCTGGGGGACAATGCCGCTATTTGTTTTTCCCCCCAAAGATGCTTAAATGGGGCCTTTGTATGCTTTGTTGAGCAGCCGACTCTGAAGGCGACAAGGCTGACTCGGGGAAGTCCAGGCGCAGAGATGGCCAGAAGAGGAGACCTGTGGGCCTTGTGTGGTCATCTCCTCTAAACAATATAGCCATATAAAAGGTATAGAGGAAGTGGCCTCCTATGATGTCAGACCACTGCCTCGCTCAGTCTTGCCCATGCTGAATAACGGAGGCTTTCTAGAATATGGCACAGTCGGGAGGAGAGCCTGGCTGGGAGTCCAGAGGCTCTGAGTTCAAATCCCCGCTCGTGTCTCCCGAGTGTCAAGGGGCAGCTAAAAATCACCCCCACCGTGAGTGGCTCAGGGGTGACATGCCCTGCCACCTGTGCAGCCGTCAGCAAGTGGCATAGTCCCAAGGAGCCCAGTTGTCCCCCAGCTGGCAGTTGTGGGCAAGGAAGGGGCTGGCTTGTGCAGCTGTGGCAAGCTGAGCAGGCCCTAGCCAGCTGGGGAGGACTAGCCTCAGAGGGAGGCAATGGGAAACCCCCTCTGAATGCCGCTTACCATGAACACACTATTCATAGGGTCGCCACAAGTCGGGATCGACTTGAAGGTAGTCCATTTCCATTTCCACGATGAAACCGAGGTTATCATACTTTGGACGCATCATGAGAAGACATGATTCACTAGAAAAGACAATAATGCTGGGAAAAACAGGAGGGAGTGGAAAAAGAGGAAGGCCTAACAAGAGATGGATTGATTCCATCAAGGAAGCCACAGACCTGAACTTACAAGATCTGAACAGGGTGGTTCACGACAGATGCTCTTGGAGGTCACTGATTCATAGGGTCGCCACAAGTTGTAATCGAATTGAAGGCAGCCCATTTCCATTTTCTAGGATTTCAGACCAGGGTCTTTTCACCAGCCCCACCTGAGAGTTGCAAAGGATTGAACCGGGGACCTTTTGCATACCACACACATATGCTCTGCTGCCGAACTAAAGCCCTTCTGCTAAAAAGAAAGGAAGATTCCAATCCTCATGATTCCGAATAAAGGGTTGATTTAAATAGGGATATAGGAAGCTGTCGTTTATCAAGTCAGACCACCGGGTCACCTGGCTCAGCATCATCTGCACTGACAGGTAGTAGCTCTCGACGGTTTCAGACAGCCCTACCTGGAGATGCCAAGGAACCTGAACCAGAGATCTTTTGAATCCAAAGCAAAGGCTCTACCACTAAACCACAGCCCTTTCCATACTGCTGGGTCAAGCGCAGACCCAATAAATAAGCCAATGGGGTGGTGTTCAACTTAGTCCTACTCACAGTAGACCCACTGAAATTAATGAACCTAAGCTAGCCATGTTCATCAACTCTGGGTAGGCCCAGCATTGAAAACCACCCATTATTCTTAATATTAACATGCCATTTTTCTGACATCACCAACAACCACCGACTTAGATGGCTTTAACAGGGAGGACGAAGCTCTCAGGGGTTACTAGCTGTGACGGCTATATGCTTCCTCCAGGATCAGAGTCTGAATGCCAGGCCCTGGTGAACAACTGTTGCCCTCCTGTCCTATTTATATGAGTTTCCCATCACCGCACCTGATTGGCCACTGTGGGAAGCAGGTTCCTTGGATAAAATGGAAGACTGTACAGACACAGCCATGCAGCAGGATATAGCTGAAAACAACATTCCTCAAGGAACCCTAGCTCAGTGGTTACACCATCAGCCTTGCATGCAGAAGGTCCCAAGTTCAATCCCTGGCATCTCCAGGTAAGGCTGGGAGTGTCCCCTGACTAAAATTGCGAAGAACTGCTGCCAGTCAGTGTAGGCAACACTGAGTGAGATGGGACCAGTCGTTTGACTCACTATAAAACACCTTACTGTGTTCCTATGTACATCCTTTGCATGCAGAAGGTCTCAGGTGCGATCACTGGCCTCTCCGGGTAAAAGGATCAGGTAGCAGGTAATGGGAAACACCCTGATCGGCTTGAGACCCTGGAAAGCTGCTGCCAGTCAGAGCAGACGACACTGGGCTAGATAGGCACAGGGTCTGATCTGGGATAAGGCAGCTTCCTAAATGATCCCTGCCTGTAACTGCACCAGCCAACCAATTTAGAACATTTCCCCACACAAATCCCTCTCTGTGGCCAACACAAGAACCTCTCCCTTAACACGGCCAGATTACCAGCTTAAGAATTTAAATCAGATGCCCAACGATCCAGACTCGTGTTTACATTCTGACACTCAAATCCGAGCTTCGTCCTTATGGGTGGCACCCTCCGGCACTTGGGATCAGAGCTTGAAAAAGTTACTTTTTTTGAACTACAACTCCTATCAGCCACAGCCAGCGTGGCCACTGGATTGGGCTGATGGGAGTTGTAGTTCAAAAAAAGTAACTTTTCCAAGCTCTGCTTGGCACCCACCCTCCGGCACCGGGAATCTTTAAAGTCCCGGTGAACGTCTCAGCACACCATGATGCCCTTCCCATCAATGAGCTGCGCAAGGACCTCACTCATGCCACTCCCGCTACAAAGAATGCAAAGCAAAAGACGCCTCTTGGCTGTTCAGGTTTTTCCGAGCCCATCTATTAACTATCATCCTTTCCAAATCACACCCATAAGATTTGTTGACGAGTGGTAACTTAACATATGCTTATTTGTTTATTGCTTGGTTGCTAATACAGGTTTCAGTAGAAGTGTGTGTGTTGTGTGTGTGTGTTGTGTGTGTGTTGTGTGTGTAGAGCTTGCAGAGAGGGCAAGGGACCCACCCGCATCTCAGTTTTTGCCGACACAGTGCATTGGAAAGAGAGAAGTCTGCCTTGTGCAACAGGCTCTTTGAAAGGTGGGGAGGATGGTGGATCATATTATTAGTGAAGCCACACCAAAGGTTCTTACACTCCATTCACCCAATTTAGGTGGCTCATTTAACATCAAAACACTCGCTTATGTACAAAATGCTGTGCTTTAAGAGTCAAAGGTCCACTCCGCTGGACACCTCCCTGGTTATGTCAGGATTTCCTGTCTGTTGGAATCATGCAAGGAAGCACCCAAATCCTCCGTCTGGTGCTTCTCCATCACCTGGAGAACGTCGTCCAAAATCGACGGCCCCAAGTCCACGTGAAGGGAGAGCAGAGAGCCCGCGTGGGACATGAAAGCCTTGTCTTTATTTTCCTCCTCTGCAAACCCGTTCACAGACGCCACACACTTGCCGTTGGGGGCACCAATGAGCTCCAAAGTCCTAGCAGAACCTATGCAGGGAGGATTCTGTACAAGGTCGTTTGTTTGGGGAGCGGCTGGACCTTTGTCATCAAGGTGGAGGCGGGGCGGTTTAGGCGGGGCTTGAGCAGAAGGCAAGGTCAATGCTTGCAAGCCACCGATGACCGGCAGGGAGATTGCGTTTTTGAGGAGAGGTGACGGGATGTCCAAAGGCGACGGCGGCTCGTAACCCGAGATGGTAGCGGTCCGCGAGAACTCAAAGGGCACCACGTACTGGCTGGTCCCGTCCGGACTCAAGTTGCCCTCTGTCCTCGGCAGAAGGTGGAACTTCCCTTGGAGGAAAGAAATGTCGCCAAACATGTCGTTCTCCCCACCGCTCCCGATATGGATCGTGTGCCGGAAGTCCCCCAGCGGTGGGCTGATCATGTCTGAAGAGAGGATATCTCGAAGCTTCTCTTTCTTTCCTCTTCTGCTTGCTCTTTTCAGGTAGATCGGCACTTTAGCGGTGGACATCTCAGCCAACTGCTGTAAAGGAGGGAGGGGCGAGAGAGAAAAAGTGCTATTCAACAGGGCACCTTCAAAGGCATTGCCACTGGGCACCCATTTTTTCATACAAATAGGTTGCACGTGGAAGCCTCTCTACCACGTACAAGCCCTGACATTTGGATTGAGGCGAAAGTGGTTCAAACTAAAAACAAACAAACTAACAGGGAGTGGATATAGCCTTGCAAGTTCTTACTAGCCTGTCTGCCCACCAGGAAATACATGAAATAAAAAACAAATTAAAATGAAAAACTGCTATTTATGATCCACGCCCTGCTGTAGCAGAATTCTTATGAAAAGAAGGATGAAGATCCAGATCCAGACATCACAGAGTAAAGGGAGGGCGATTTTGATAAGAGGTTTTTCAGAAAGACTAACGGTTTGTAAGAACCCTAAGAATTATTGTGTTATGTGCCCTTATGGTCTACTGTTTTTGTTCAATTTCAGTAAAATTTCATACCTCTAGTCAGTGTTTCAGTGGCTTCCAATCTGAATTTGTGCTCTTGGTTCATTAATTAATAATAATAATAATAATAAAATTTTATTTCTTAGTCGCCTATCTGGCCGGGTCAGCCACATAAAACTTTATGTGTCCATTTGTGTCCACTGGGCATCCAAAAGCTAGGACTGGGTGTCCATTTGGACACACAACTATTACTTAAAAAATGCTTTGCTATTCAGTGCTGACTTTTCGGAATCAACACAATCACCGTCGACCAAAATCAGGCCAGTCAAAATGCAAAGTCCCCGCAAGACAGGAGGCTATCAGCCACAACTGGAACGGAGCGTGAGGCACTAGCAAATTACCTTAATTCTGTTAGCAGGATCCTTAGAAGATCAGCTTTCCAGAACCCTTTGTCAGCAATAACAAGGATGTCACATACCACCGTACCGTGTCCGAGGCAGCGGCCCAATCAAAGTTTTCCCAGCAGCTTTGATATTCACCAACACAGAGGCTAGGCCAAAGGGAGAACCATAGGGATCTTCAAAAATTCAATACTATATTCTGTATGTCTTCTGGAAGGAGAGAAGCCCTTAAGGCATCTCAGGCTGGGGGCATTTCTTCTTTAATATCCAGAATCTGTAAAAGAAATTGAACAGAAGTTGAAAAATGTGTTTTGGCCATTGGTAAACAGGTGTTTTAGCCCAACCTTAGAGGAAGGCCCATAGCTTAGCAGCAGAGAATTTGTTTTGCATCAGGAAGGTCCCAGGTTCAAACCCCAAGACCTTCAGGTAGGGCTGGGGCAACGACCTATCCAGAACCCTGGACAGATGCTGCAAGTTAGTGTAGACAGTACTGTGCTAGATGGAGCAACGGTGTCACTCAGCAGAAAGCAACTTCTTATGTTTTACCCTGAGGTCAGCAAAAGGCGAGTCACAAAAAGCCCCTTCCAAGCATTTGGAATTTGCTAGGGTATACAGTTATCTCAACAAGCGTTTACAACCAGTGGAGACCCGTCCATTAGGGCGAAAGGGGGCAGTGCTTTAGAGACACAAGCCGAGATCTTCCCCCATCACGTGCGACCTTTCCAAAATCTGATGCCAGGGATTCAGCCTGTGACCTTCTGCATGCCAAGCAAACGTGGGATAAGAACTAGGGTCCCCCTTCTTTACCCCAGTGCTCTGGGCTGCATCCCAGCGCAGGCAACAAAACACCTTGAGCTTGCCGTGGGCACAGAAATGATCGATTACAACCCCAAGCCTCATTTGACTCGCTGCCTCTCTATGCTTCTCGGGCGGACAGAAATGCAGACAGGGTTATCTATAGAGAAAGAGCCTCTAGTTTGCCCTCGCTTAAGTGACGTAAATTCCCAACCGTTGCCACAGATGGACCCCCCCACTAATGCGTACATGAGAAGTAAAAGCCTTATTAAGCAACTTGTCGGCGTTTCTGCTCCAGGGCACTCGAAACCTGATTCGCATTGTTAGGCACATGGTTGAAAGCAACACCCCTGAGTAGAGTTTGGAGAGGCAGTGTGGTGTAGTGGTTAGAGTGTCAAGTTAGGAACTGGGGAGACTTCAGTTCAAATCCCAACTGAGCCGCGAAGTCTACACACACACACACTTCAGATGCGCTTGAGGCAGTTGCTCACTCACTCAGCCTAACCTACCTCATAGGGTTGTTGCAAGGATAAAATGGGAGGAGGGGAAGAAAACCACACATGTCACCTCAAGAACTGTGAAGGAAGGGCTGGATATAAATGGCATCCGTCTTCATAAATAATTACCATTCACTGATGGTAATTCCAGCTCCCTGAATTATCATGATCGTCATCAGGCTATGAAACTCAGGGAATAACTCTCACTGTCTCTCAGCCAAACCTGCCTCACAGGGTTGTTGTGAAGATGAAACAGCAGCAGGGATTGGGAACTAGGTACAGCACAGGATTGCTTGGGGGGAGAGGGGCAGGAGATAACTAAGTGTACTGCCTTGAGATCCTCGGGAGAAAGGCTATAAATGTTATATTTTATACACCTACAATCTGACACAATTTTAGTGGAGTTTATTCAAGCCACAGAGCCTCTGTCTGACCTCCACACAAACAGTTTACGTCTTAAGGCACACGGCTGAAATTTGTTTGGAAATCTGACAGCATTTTAAGGGGGCTTCTCCCCCCATCCTCCTTTCCATATAAAACAGCAGTGGGAAAACTTTTCCCCACATTCCCTTCCAGGTAACATTCTGAGGGCCACATGCCCGTGGTGGGCGGGCCCAGAGGCAATAGTGGGAGGAGCAACAAATACGAGTGATCAGAGGCATGATCTGAGTTCAAGGGCAAAATCCGGCCAGGCAAAAACACTCAAGGGGGGGGCGCTGCTGAGGGGGGTGGCCTGAGGCGAGTGGCCACATTCATTCCCCAGGCCTGAGGTTTCCCACGCCCGACATAAAACACCCCTTGATCACCTCATAAGGGACCCCCTTTGACACCTGTGCCATTTGGGATGGGAAACTTTACTTGCTGCCAAAGGAGCGACATGACTGATTGATCTGATTGAGTTTATTTATATGCCGCCTTTCCACAGTGAGCTGTGCTCAAAGAAGCTTACAACACACATTCAAAGTATCAAAATACAAAACATTGAAGCACGGGAAAGACGTCAGTTTACAAAACAACCAATGCATCCAACACGGACAAAAACAAGCAATTTAGCAAACATTCAGTATTACAAAAGAAATAATTGTCACATCATGGCTCTTTGTATCTCTAGCCCCTAAATGTATTCCTGGCGAGCCATATCAGATGCCCTTTTCAGCTGACCTCCCACTCTTTCCCAAAACGCCCTCAGGAAAGGCCGGCGCCAACAGGCAGAGTGGCGGACTGTTGACCGCTCCAGGGCCCTGGCCTTCGGAAGCCCTCTCCTGTCCAACTGCCCTCTCTAGGCAACAAAGGAGCAACACGAGTGAAAAAAAGGAGCAGCAGGGTCCGCCTGAAGAGGCCAGCTGCTGGATCAGGCCAATGGCTCATCTTTGAATGAAGGTCACGGGCCACTGGGGGGGTCTGTGGACCACCATCTTGGAACCCCTGCCCGGTCTATCATCTCCGTTAAGCTTATTGTACACTGCTTACAGACAACTGTTGTTAAGGAATAGCTGCGTTGCCGAAACAAATACGAAGTGCCGTTTGGCATGGCCGTGTACCCTGACGCATGAAAGAAACAAAGCAAAAGCCAGTCCCTTTGCCACAACCGGGTCTGAAATAAGCAAAGCGTTCTGCAGCCGGCTCACTCTTCTGCTCAGGGCGGGCTGACAAATAAAGCGGCCTTTTTGTGTGAGCGCCGGGCAGGGCGCTAGGGCAAAGTGAAGCCCTCAAGAGCATTGGCTCTGCGCGCCACTGACAGAGCAGGTTATTGCGAGCAACTGTGAAAACGGCCGAGCCAGAGATAGAGCAGGAAGGGAAGGATTTAGAAAGGGGAAACGGGCCTCATTAGCAACAACAGCAAAAAAACCACAATCCAGCGGAGCGTGCGCGCAGCAGATAACCATGCACCAGCAGCCGAAAGAAACTGAGGCAACCAGTCTGGTATCCTTGTTTTGGACAATGGCCATGTCATCTGTTGCCGTGTGAAATGTCACACTCCTCAAACAGCAGTGCTTCTGGGCTCAAAACCACCAGCGCCAAGGCCGCCACCGCTTGAAACAACAGCAGCAGGGCGGACTGAGAGTGTCAGCCAGCCGTTATCCAAAGAGATCAAAAGGGCCGCAGTTCAGTGGTGGACGGGAGAGGGGGCAGGGGAGAAAAATCCGATTTGGTGCACATTTTACTGAGAATCTACCTAATTTGCACTTTTGAAACCAACATGTGAACCGAAACACAACGCTCCTCTGAAAACCACAATTCTGTGAATTTTGCGATGAAGTTCCCCAACCAGGACATGTGCACAAAAATGTCTGTATTGGGGGGAAATGTCCATAAAAATAACATGCAAAAATGCTGGATATTGGGGGAATTTGCAAGGGGAGGAGAGCCTGGCTGGGAGTCCAAAGTATGTGAGTTCAAATCCCCGCTCATGTCTTCTGGGTGTCAAGGGCCAGCTAAAGATCACCCCCACAGACAGAGGCTCAGGGGTTACATGACCTGCCACCTGTGCAGCCGTGGGCAAGCTGCACAGTCCCAAAGAGCCCAGTTGCCCCCCAGATGGCAGCTGCGGACAAGGAAGGGGCTGGCTTGTGCAGCTGTGGCAAGCTGAGTGGGCTCTAGCCAGCTGGGGAGGACTAGCCTCAGAGGGAGGCAATGGGAAACCCCTTCTGCATACCACTTACCATGAAATCCCTATTCACAGGGTTGCCATAAGGGGATCGTCTTGAAGGCAGCCCATTTCCATTTTTCCTCCTGAGCGACTGATCCTATGTTCTCCCAAGGTTCCACTAGGTGGCTGTGTAAGTCCTTGTAGCATCCTATTTTTCAAAGGAGGCACTCTGGCTCTCCTTACTCTCCCAAACAGCAGCCACAAACCATGGTCCAATTCTTTAGACCAGAGAGAGGGAACCTGTGGCCCTCCAAGCGTTCTAGGACTACATCTTCCACTATCCCTGACCTTGTCATTTGGGACTGATGCGAGTTAGAATCCAACACCACCTGGCGAGTCACAGGTTCCTTGTCCAGACCTGACAATCAGGTCTCCATCCCGACTGCGGTAATCAAAATCTCCAACCAAAAACGATCCCAGCACAGACAGGCAGAACCCAGGAGGCTTTTTTCTCTATTGCACAAGTAGCCAGCACACTGCCCGCCCCCAAACTAGTCATGTCATTCTGTCTCATAATATACTGTTGTTGTTGTTGTTATCTGCTTCCAAGTCGACTACGACTTATGGCGACCCTATGAATCAGCGACCTCCAAGAGCATCTGTCATGAACCACCCTGTTAAGATCTTGTAAGTTCAGGTCTGTGGCTTCCTTGATGGAATCAATCCATCTCTGGTTTGGCTTTCCTCTTTTTCTACTCCCTTCTGTTTTATTATTGTCTTTTCTAGTGAATCATGTCTTCTCATTATGTGTCCAAAGTATGATAACCTCAGTTTCATCATTTTAGCTTCTAGTGATAGTTCTGGTTTAATTTGTTCTAACACCCCATTATTTGTCTTTTTCACAGTCCATGCTATGCGCAAAGCTCTTCTCCAACACCACATTTCAAAGGAGCTGATTTTTCTCTTACCCATTTTTTTCACTGTCCAACTTTCACATCCGTACATAGAGATTGGGAATACCAGGTCTGAATGATCCTGACTTTAGTGTTCAGTGATACATCTTTGCATTTGAGGACCTTTTCTAGTTCTCTCACAGCTGCCCTTCCCAGTCCCAGTCCTCTAATTTGTTGATTATTGTCTCCGTTTTGGTTAATGACCCTGCCGAGGTATTGATAATCCTTGAGAAGTTCAAGGTCCTCGTTGTCAACTTTAAAGTTACATAAATCTTCTGTTGTCATTACTTTAGTCTTTTTGACGTTCAGCTGTAGTCCTGCCTTTGTGCTTTCCTCTTTAATTTTCATAATAAATATACTATTACAAGGGCTTTTGTGTGGGTGGGTGACAGTGCTCACCAGCACAGAATACCTATACCTCTTCTTTTGCTCCCTCTGCCAGCACACACAGCACTTTTATCAAGGTATGAATACTGGCACTTGGATTTTTTTAACCAAAAACGCACTGACCAGTAGTATAAGGTTATGAAGATTTGAAAGGAACCACTATTTATTATCATGTTCTATTTCTCTTTGTCTTTTCCCATCTGTTTCTTTTCCGCTTAGCTCTTTATTAATTCCTATATGATCAACTGCACAAAAATTTATTTCAAGCCGCATAACTTATTTATTTTTTTGCTACTGTGCAAAATGTGTCTAGCTGCACCTTAGAATAGACCTTAAGTTCTGCACACGCTTCCATCTAACCATCATTTATTTTTTAATTCAATACACCACAGAGGTCAATCCATTCATTTTTAAAAAATGAACTCGTTCTAGCTCAAACATGTCCAAAATGTTTGTCACTTTACGAAGCAAACTAATTTGGTTCACAGTTATTATTATTTATGAAATGTCTATCCCGCCTTTCCTCCTAGAAGGAGCCCAGGGTGGCAAACCAGAGACAAAACACTAAAGACATCTTAAAACATCTCAAAAAATCTTAAAAATAAAACTACTTAAACCATTTTTTTAAAAAAAAGTCTTTAAAAACATCTTAAAAAGAAAAAGAAAAAAAGTTCAGTTCAAGTTCATCCAAAAGATCCTTGGCATTTCCCCCCCAACATTCAGAATGTTACAAGCTATAGCGCTAAAGTATAAATTATACTTAAGAAAGCATCAAAACACACACGCAATGGCATGTGAATTGTTTTATTTCCCCCATTAATCATGATCTTTAAGCTTCAAAGCCCAGAGTCTAAAGTTTAAACAACACATGCAAGAGAATGAACTTGGAAATGAATTAGAAATTGGTCAAAGTTCTACCCCAAAATGAACTTAATTCACGTTCAGTTCACCTGGCCATTGCGGGAGCAACTTTCAGGTGTAGTTCAGAGCTTTTGGAACTAATTCAATGAACCGTGTTAAGCAAAATTAGTTCCTTCCAAGCACTGTATATCCCACTCCTAATAACCCTGCGAGGTAGGTCAGGCTGAAAGAGACAGGGACTGGCTGCATGGCAATTTGAACCTGGGTTTCCCCAGTCCTAATCATACACTCTAACCCCTACACAACACTGGCTTCTTATCAGCTTAATTGGAAATGTCTCCTCCAAGTGCCATCAAGTGCAATACTTCCTAGGATTCTTGGTGGGAATGGAATGCCTGTCAGGCCACAATCCTATGCACACTTACTTAGCAGTAGGGACCACTGACTGAAGAGGGATTTACTTCCAAGTGGGCATGCATAGGATTGCGATGTGAACCCATTTCAAGCCAGTGGTGCACTCGTGGTTTTTCATTCCACACGACATGTCATTGCATTCACCAAGGGCGCTTCCAGGCTGCCACTGTTTTTGGGTGGGATGCAATCACATACCAGCAAATGCAGGTTGCACAATTAAAGTTTATTTGGAGCCCTTGCACAACAAGCCCATTCCCCCCCCCCCGTCAAAAAAACTGATGTTTTGCAATAGGGGGAAATGCACTGGAGAGTGTGAGCTTAACAGGCCCTTGATGCAACATCACCTAACCTCTGTGCAAACAGCTCAGGACGAATGCTCCATAGTTAGCCACCGTCGTCCAACCTTCCCATACACTTTATGCAAAGAAATCAAGAATGAATGCTCAATAAACAGCTTCCTGCAAAGCTTATGCCAACAAATCAGGACGAATGCACAACTAACAGGTCATCACTCTGGAAGGAACCTTATGTTCATCCCTCAGTAACGTTTTTGCCTCTCCCATCTGTCTTTCGTTGTGCCCTCTCCCCATCCACAAACTTTAGGCTGGAAGGTGCTCGAGGCAGAGGTCCATCTTCTCTTGCTTATGCAGCAGAGTGCCCTGCACAAATCCATGGTGCTTCATAAACAAGTAGAGGCAGCACCGCACCAGCCAGAGCCGAGGGCAGCATCAGAGATATGCAAGCAATAATTAAAGCAATTTTCAAGTGACTCGGAAACGCACCCTGAGGTGTCAGAACATCTGCAGAGTTAGAACTAATCCTGTTTCAGGCTGGAGGAAAAAACCCATCATCTCAAGCACATTTCCTGCCTCCCGCCCCCTCCCAGCAAGAACCCTAGGAACTGCAGTTTGTTGCTGGGAAGCGTAGCTGTGTAAACTAGTGCCCAGGATTCTTTGGGGAAAGCCATGTGCTTGAAATCTGTATGGTGTGGGCGCAGCCTTGCGCTTTGCTGCTTCCCCGGTGCACAGGACTAGATTTATTAGACTGCAGTTTCAGGAGAATAAATTTTGGCTGAACACGGGGGGGGGGAGGGGTGCGCTCCAGATGTCTTTTTTCATTGGGCATTGGTGCTCATGATGGTACGGAAGTGGTAACGCAAATCTGCTTTCAGTGTCGTTTGTGCCTGCGGACGACATAGGTCCCATCTGCACTGTACACTTAAAGCTGAATGATACCACTTTAAACAGTCATGCCTTCCCCCAAAGAATCCTGGGAACTGTCGCTTGTGAAGGGTGCTTAGAGTTGTTAGGAGGCCCCCTCCCAGAGCTACAATTCCCAGAGTGATTTAACAAGCCACCCCTCTTCCCGGGGAACTCTAGAAATTTGTAGCTCTGTGAGGGAAATAGGGAGGTCCCCTAAGAACACTCAGCTTGCATTCAATCTACTAGCCGACCAGAACCGTTAATAAATTTAATAATAAATAAATAAACCCACAGGTCACAGCCAAGGCTAGTTTCTGTGCAGCTGCCACTGCTTGCTGGAGAGGGATGGCAGTGTATTCATTTTAATGTTTTATTATGATTTTTTACCTTGATGTGTGTACATAATATTATCAGCACTGCAGTTTTTTGTTTTTAGTTTGCTTCTGCTTCCTGTACACTGCATTTCTGATGCTTTCTATATAGCGTTTGCTGGTCCTTGACTGAAATAAACTTACTAGTGCACGCAAAGCGGTCTGAACACTCAAAAAATGGACTGCCTTCAAGTCGATCCCGACTTATGAAGAGGGTGTTCATGGTGAGCGGTATTCAGAGGGGGTTTACCATTGCCTTCCTCTGAGAGGCAGCGACTGGCCCAAGGTCACCCAGTGCGCTTCATGTGTTGAATAAGTGTGTGTGACTTGACCAAAGCATTCAGGGTTAGTTTGTTGCCTCCAGGACAAGACTCTTTGTAGGGACCCTGGTCTCTTGGTTGCATGCCTGAGCTAGGAAAACAACCCTGGAAAGAAGGAATCCCCTGACCGGCTAAAGACCACATTCCAAGTTCCTTTGTCTTAAAATGTTTTGGAAATAATGACTCTTATAAAAAAAACAACTAGTGCTAACGGCAAAAAAAGTCTTCTACTGTACTCTTTACTTACCAAGTTTAGCTTGGGGATAGAGCCCATACTTTGCATGCAAGAAAGAGCTGGGCTCAGTTCCTGGCATCTTCAGTTAGGACTGGGAAAGACCCCTATCTGAAACCTTGGAGAGCTGCTGCTGGTCAGCGTAGAGGTGTAAGAGGTGGATCAATGCCAATCAGTGTAGAGTACAGAGAAGGCTGAGCTAAGAGGTGGATCAGTGGCTTGACTCTGTACACAACCATCTTCCATTTTCTTTCAAGAGCAAATCTGTTAGGAAGGTCGGTATTAATTCTCAATATAGAATTTGTTGTTGTTATGTGCCTTCATGAGAGCCAGTGTGGTGTAGTGGTTAGAGTGTTGGACTACAACCTGGGAGACCAGGGTTCGAATCCCCACAGAGCCACAAAGCTCACTGGGTGACCTTGGGCCAGTCACTGCCTCTCAGCCTCAGAGGGAGGCAATGGGAAACCCCCTCTGAATACCGCTTACCATGAAAACCCTGTTCATAGGGTTGCCGTAAGTTGGGATTGACTTGAAGGCCATAGTCCAATACTCTAACCACTACACCACACTGGCTCTCGAACATTCCAAAGCACAAGTGTTAAAAACCACCATTGGTGGTTGGAGGTTTGGTTGTCTTCCTATGAGAAGCAAATCATGACAATCCAAGAGGACCGGTGCCTTGGAGCAATCTTGTTGTGGTGCTGGCAAGCACCAGATCTGTGCGTTTTTACTGCGCAGTCTACACTGCAAGTTTTAATTTGATGGTGCGTGTGTTTTAAAGGGACCCCTGTATAAAATCATACAAATTCATGATGGATTTTAATTCTACCACATCTGATACTTATCCAGGTCCCTTGGAAAAGTGAGAGGGGTCTATATGTGCACACTCATGCTGTCACTTTTTGGCTGTTGGGGCAGGAGTGGGGGAGGAGGACTGACCTAAGCATGAAAGGAGGGGAGAAACAGCTAGAGGGGTGCTGCCCCCCCCAGCACTCTCTCAAAATCCCAAGTGTGCGTATGAGCTCAAACTTGTCCTCAACGCATCATATGGTCCCAGGCTATGGTCCGAAGGCACATGAGGCCAGCACCCTGCAGGGTCAGGTCTGGTCAGTGCCTGGATGGGAGACCACCTGGGAACCACGTGTAAGCCGCCTTGGGTTTCTACCGTGAAAAGAAAGGCGGGGTATAAATGCAATAAATAAATAAATATGTCTTATCACTGTCCCCGTTACAAGTCTGTGAGGATCCCCGTATGAGGACATACATACAGCATGGGTGTCCATAGGTTTTTTTCCCGAGGGGCAAATAAAACACTGTAATACAAAAACAGCACCTGTACTTTTTCCTTGTATCTCAAAATGCTAGAAACTTATTTTTTAAAAAAATGAAAGCTGGGAATCTGGAGATTATGGTTCATCGGAGGGGCTGTCTCTTTTGCTTCCCCCCCCATGCCTATGATGAGAAGGCATCCATCTCTCTCTCCTCCTCCCCCCCCCCCCGCCAAACCCCAGATCTTGGCAGTATGTCATTTATGCAGCCTGCCCGGTCACTCCACCGTCAGCCTTTCTGTATCCATTTCACAGACTTCTCTCCGCCCTAGTTGCATCCAAAGATAGCTCCAGAAAGGGAGGGGGGCTTCTAATGTTTCACAGCACACCCCCACCCCAGATATTGTCCAATCTAAACCCTCGTCGCAGGTCTTTCACGTTTGCACGTACCCTGAAATCTATACCGGCCAATTCCAAAGTAGCTGGATAACAACAGAAATGTCCATGTGGCTTCATTGTGCATGTTATGTACATTGAAAACCGCTTGGATATTTCTTCTATGAATACATATTTGCATAAACAAATAAATAAGCAAACCAACAGCAAGAGCAATATATTGGGGGCAATTTGCCGGGGTGGGTGGGGGTGAGAGAAAAGGCTAGACACTTGCACAGGGCGTTATATAGACTAGAAGATTATTTTCCTTGTGGGGGGAGGGAGAGAGGATCAGCCGTACAGTGACACCAGCTTCTAAACTCGAGAATTTATAGCTACTCCGGCTGGCCTGGAAGTTCAGAAACGCCCTCCTGTCCACCACCACCCTGTTGTAAAAGGTCCAAGATTTCGTTTCCCTTCCTCCCCACCCCACCCCCATGTAGTTGCCAGGTTCCATTCCCCAAACATAGAGAGGTGTGGAAATTCAGGCCAAGACAGATGGGAAAAGGCCTGGTTGCCATATGGCCAGTTTTTAATTAAAAAGAGAGAGAAGGGTCTTTTTGCTTTTTTTTTATTTATAAGGAGGATCTTTTTACTGCCCCAGTGTTATTCCAGAATTATTCCATCTGAAAACAAAACAAAAAGCTGACTTGACATGATCAAGCGTTCCTTCCTAAGATGAAAGGTCCCAAGGTTGCCAACGCACTAGAAAAAGCCCAGACTGGGCTGCTCTTGTGCTGCTCTTCTTTTTTTAACTTAACTTATTTACTTACCGGATTTAGGCTGCAATCCAATGCACTCTTACCTGGGAGTAAGTCCCATTGAACCCAATGGAGTTTACTTCTGAGTAGGCACGCACTGGATTGCAGCCTTATTTACTTAATGGATATATTTACTTAATTTAATTCATTTCCTTCCGGTGGTATTCAATGCTGGGCCTCCTCAGAGTAGACTCAATGAAGTTAACAGGCATGACAAGCTTATGTCCACTCATTTCAGCGGGTCTACTCTGAGCAGGACTTAGCTGAATATACTGCGTTTCCTTTATTTACAGGGCCACCCATCCCTAAAGATCCCCCAGGCTACTCGCAAGCAAGAAAACGAGTGGCATCCAGGGTGCGTCCTACTCAGAGTAGGCCTGCTGAAGTTAGCAGACATGAGGAACTTGGGTCCATTCCTTTCAAGCAGAATTTAGCCTGCAATCCAATTCATGTCAGCTCAGAAGTTAGCTTCACTGGGTTCTATGGGACGTAATCCCAGGTAAGAGTGTATTAGGTTGCAGCTTGCTTTGGCCAGCAGGTAAGGGCCAGCGAAATGAATAAAAAGTAGTTGGAATTGGCGTGCCAAGGCTACAAGGAAGGGCTAAAGCAGTGTTTGCCCACCTGGCACCCTCCCAAGGTTTTAGACTACAACTCCCATCATCCCCAGCCAGCACAGCTGGCTGGAGATGATGGGAGTTGTAGTCCAAAAGGGCTGGAGGGCACCAGTTGGGCAAAGGGCTAGACTAAAGCTTTTCCAACGGGGTGGGGAACCTTTTTCTTCTTTTCTCTATGTGTGTGTGGGGTTCAATCTCTTAGGGGCACCTCTAGGTGGAGATGGAGGCCAAAATGGGACAAGCACCCCTTTCCTCTCTCTCCCTCTCTCTCTCTCTCTCTCCAAAAATCATTTTAAGGACACCCAATGCCCCGCCTTGCCACCCACATGCAATTAGGTCAAATGCAGCCCTCAGGCGGCCCGATCCCAGTTTAGAATTTTTTTATTTGAGAAAGAGATGTCTGAGGGGGAGAGACTGGTAAATGTGATTTAGACAGAGAGGATAAAATCCATTCCCCCCTCCCTCTTATACGCAAGCCTAAAACAGCTAATAACATTTTTTATACAAAATATATAGACTGAACTGAGAGAAACTTCTGCCACAAGATGTAGCCCCGGGTGTAATCGTTCGGGGTCTCAGAGGGATCTTAGACCCTTTACTTTTTGGGGAGCAGAGTCACAATGTCTTCAGCATCCTATGAGACAATCAGCATGAAAGGGAAGTGGGTTAGCCACTGAGAAGAGTCTTCTAACAGGCTTCCTTGTCCTTTTCCGCTGATTGGAGCCAATCAGAGTGAAAGTGGACAAATCAGCCACTGAGAAGAGTCTTCTCAGTAGCTAACACTCTCTCCTTTCATGATGATTGGCTCTTAGGGGTATCTGTTGTTGTGGGAGAAGGCATTAATAAGGATATCATTCTCAACCCAGTGGCAAAAAAAGGGCGGGGGAATGGCTGTGACTAACATAAACCTGCACTTCTGAATTTGCCAATATACTACTACACCAGGCACTACCCCTGACAGCTTGGGGAAGAGGGGAGGGGAGGGGAAAGGATTTGATAACTTTCCGGCAGGGGGAGCGGGCTATCACTCCCCTCATAAACTCTCATGAGGATGGCACAGCTGAAGGTTTGAGCCCTGAAAGGGCGGGGGGTTCCTACAGTCAAGTTTGGGATCACCCCTAGCCGGTGAGGGATCCCTGACGAACCCCTTCCCTCGCTCCCCACCCCCAAAAAACACCCCCCCACGCACAGCATTTTATTAATCTACATCGTCTCAAGCCCACAAGACTCTTGACATCTCAAAGCTCTAGGAAATTCAGGCACCCCAGAAAGCCTCCCTCACCCCAAAACACTTTCCACCCCACCCGGTGCATAGTTAAGATGTCCACACTTTGCCATGAGGCCTGCGCGTGAGAATGTGTGCGTGGGGTGTGAGGAGGGGAGGATCAAGGCGACAGAGGGGGCTGGGTGGGTGTTTGTGTGAAAGGCGAGGAGAGATCCCCGGTTAGATCTTCGCAGGCAGGAACTGTCACCCTCGGCCCTCTGAGCACATGCAGAGAGCCATTCACAACACCCCGCAGAAACCCTCCTCTTCTAGAATATGGAAGCCCTGAACGCCGGCAGCCCTTTCTTGACGGGACCCTGACCCCCAAAGCCTCCACTGTTCTGGATCCCTACAATAAATAGGGGGGCTGGCCCCCCATCAGGGCCGCCCCTAAAGATCTAGGGGGCAAGGACCGCAGCAGCCTGCGAGCGGGATCTTTAAGCCTTGCATCCCCGAACATTTCAATGTTCATGGTGATTTCCTTCCTCCTCGGCCGATGCAAGCCGTTTACTCACCCCCGGAGCGGATCTGGCGGTGCAGGGCGCTGCCTCTCCCCGCGGCAACTGACGGGCAAAAAGGAGGCGAGCTTGGCTAGCCAGCGATCGCCACCCACCGCCAAGCTCCGCCCCCCCAGGCCACTAGCCAATCCAAGTGGGCGAACAGTGGGACCGAGCCCCCCCGCATCTCAAACTCCGCCCCTCCTTTTAGACGCCGCCCGTTCCCTCCCTTGCTTCGCTTTTTTTAAATAATAAGAATTTCGCAATCGCAAAACGACTCAGAACCGTAGAAGCGTCTCAGTAAGAATAAGGGGGAGGGGAGCCATCAGCTTCAGAATACAGGAGATGAAAGCCAGCAATGTGAGATTGCAAAACGGGAACTAAAGAGTTCTTCTACTTGCTTTTCTTTCTTTCACCTTGCAACATTCTTCAGTAAGCGAAATCCCCGGGGTTCCTTCCTTGTGACCAAGACCGAAGAGCCTCTGAGCGTGTGCAGAGGGACTTTGGCCTTTTGCCCTTTTCTGCCTTTAAAATCCCAGGACTTCCTTCAGGGGAAGGAGCCACAGGTCAGCGGTGAAAGCTGGGTGTAAATAACCCAAAATGTTAACTCATTTTAAAAAAAATGATCAGGTAGCCAATATTGGGAAGTCCCTTCTCTGGCTGGGATTCTGGAAAGCTGTTCCAGTAACAGTGGGAAATCCTGAGCTAAAGAGCTTCCTGTCTATCTTGAAGCTGTATGGGCAGCTGGAAGTTAAACAGAGGATGCTATTTCCCCTCCCATATCCACGCTGTGGAAGTGGTACTTGCTTTGAACCCCAGGGCTGTGACATTTCACTTATTTTTATTTTATTTTATTATTGCATTTATGTCCCACTCTCATGTAGTGGCAAATCCAGAAGTGCAGGGCCCCTTCGTGATTGTCACGCCACACAGCCTTTTTCACTTTCCCTCGTCTATCTTGCTCTCCCTGTCATCAAGCGAGTCCACACTCTACTACAACCGATGTCCCTAGGAACCAGCCAGCATGAAAGGGGAGTCTCTGTGTTAGTCTTCTCGGTGGTTGACTTATCTCCTTTCACTCTGGTTGGCTGCAATCAGCACAAAAGGACACAGTGGCTAACAAGCTCCATTTTCATGCTGATTGGCTCACACATAGGGACCCGGCGGGACCTTGCTCCCAAAAATGTAACGGGCCCATGACCCCCCACAACCCCAAACCACACCCTTGATCCCACTTTTCCTCTCAGGAGCTCAAGGTGGCTTACAAACATGGTTCTCCCCCTCCCAATTTTATCCTCCTCACAACAACTTTATGAGGTAGGTTAGGCTGAGAGGCAGTGACTAGCCCAAGGTCACCCAGTGAGCTTCATGGCCAAACAGGGGTTTGAACCCTGGCCTCCCCAGTCTCAGGCCAACACTCCAACCACTACACCACACTGGCTCTTTTAAGCAATTACAACCAGAACAGGATCTCTGAACAGGCACAGAATGTATTCACTCACAACTAAGTAAACACAACCAACCACTAGTATAGTGGCAAATTCGGAAGTGCAGCGTCCCTTCATGTTAGTCATAGCCACGTCCACTCCCCTTTTTTTGCCGTGGGACTGAGGAGGAGATCTTTGTTAATGCCTTCTCCCACATCAGACATCCTTAGGAGCCAATAAGCATGAAAGGGGAGAGCGTTAGCTACTGAGAAGACTCTTCTCAGTGGCTGACTCACCCTTCTTTCATTCTGATTGGCTCCAGTCAGCAAGAAAGGTCAAGGAAGCATGTTAGAAGATTTTTCTCAGTAGCTAAGACACTCTCCTTTCATGCTGATTGGCTCACAGGATGCTGGAGACACAGGGACCCTGCTGGGACCCTGATCCCAAAAAAGTAAAGGGTCTAAGACCCCCCGAGACCCTGCATGACTACACCCCTGCAGCCAACTCCCACAAACATACAAAATAAGGAGTCAGCTCAGAATTTCCTGTCTGCTAAGTAGGCTTTACCTACTTAGCTCTCTTTTTTAAAAAAACAACACTTAATTATTAGCTAATTAACTAATTATTAATGATTAGTTAATTATTGTTCTCATAACACATCTGGCCAGATAACATACTCCAATCCACGCACCTAGGGCCTGTCCCAAGAAACAGAGGTAGGTTGGAAAGGATCAGAAGAGGGCAACCCAAATGATCAAAGGGTTGGAGCAACTCCCCTGATGAAGAAAGGCTGCAACATCTAGGGCTTGGTAGTATTTCTTGTTTTAAGGCAAGTGAGAGAGGATATGCTTATGCATAATGTTTAGAAAGTGGACAGATAAAAGTTTTTCTCCCTCTCTCATAATCATACTAGACATCCCATGAATGTTGGAAGATTCAGGACAGACAAAATAAAGTCCTTCTTGTCGGAGCGCATGGTGAAACTGTGGAACTCCCTTCCACAAGAGGCAGCAATGGCCACCAACTTGGATGGCTTTTAAAAAAGGATTAGACAAATTCATGGAGGAGAAGGCTATCAGTGGCTACTAGCCAGGACAGCTATGTTTTCATTGTCAGAATGCCAGTTGCTGGGAATTACCAGCAGCGAAAGTTGCTGTTGCGCTCCGGTCCTTGGGGGCTTCCCCTAATGCGCATCTGGTCGGCCACTGTGCAAACAGGATGCTCGACTAGATGGGCCACTGGCCTGATCCACAGCCAGGCTCTTCTGGGGTTCTTACGACATTCAAAATGTGTAATACTAGCAAGGCTTCCAAACTCCAGTTTTAATGAATGGCTATACTTGTTTAAAAAATGGAAGGCGCTTGTTCTTACTTTGCACATGAGTTGTTTTTCAACAATTGTGCATTTTAAAGATGGGCGACTCTTGCTCGTTGTCAAGCATCTTGCCCTTTTGCTCTGTGTGTGTGTGTGTGTGTGTGTGTGTTTGTGTGTGTGTGTGTGAGAGAGAGAGAGAGAGAGAGAGAGAGAGAGAGTGTAGCAGAGATGGGAATTAAACCAGAGCTTTCAGATTCAGTACTGTGTTATTATCAGTTAAATCCCTGAAGCTGCAGAGCTGACTGGGTGTTGGATTCAGAAGTGGGAAACTCACACTCAGATTTCCACCCCTGTGCAACTCACTGGGTGGCCTTTGGGGGCAAGTCCCCATTTCTCGCGTAGACCACCCTTGCAGGGTTGTTGTGAAGATAAAATGCAATTATGGGATCTATTTTAAAAGCCTTCGGGATATTGGGTGCGGAAGATTGTTTCCATAAATAATATTTGGGTGCGGCTGCAGTTGCAACTTTGCAGACCTAGAGTTGCTAACTTTTTATCTTTCAAGTTAAGAAAGGACGTGGGAGGGCCGGGAAATGTGTGGCTTCTAAGAGATTGAAGCTGCAGTGGTATTCACACTTACATCGGAGTAAATCCTACCGAACACCAAGGGATTTACGTCGGAGTAAAGGGCCAGCTAAAAATCACCCCCCAGTGAGTGGCTCAGGGGTTACATGCCCTGCCACCTGTGCAGCCATGGGCAAGCTGCATAGTCTCAAGGAGCCCAGTTGCCCCCCAGCTAGCAGCTGCGGACAAGGAAGGGGCTGGCTTGTGCAACCGTGGCAAGCTGAGCAGGCCCTAGCCAGCTGGGGAGAACTAGCCTCAGAGGGAGGCAATGGGAAAACCCCTCTGAATACCGCTTACCATGAAATCCCTATTCAAAGGGTAGCCATAAATTGGGATCGACTTGAGGGCAGTCCATTTCCGTTTCAAACATGCATATCTGTGCACAGCACCCAACAAATCAAGATATCCACAGTGGTGATTTTGCAAACTCTGTTTACTTTTATTTATTTCAAAGCATTTATAAACCGCTTAATGTATTTTTAAAAATCTCTAACCTCTCTCAGTTATTTTAATTAACAATATCTACAATATACAAACACATATATAAATAGGTGTACAGATATATAATCGTAGTGATATCATAATAACATAGTGTGTTGCTTAAATAATTAGTACTTATGAACAAAATAAACAGTAAGCGATAACAAATTATTAATTTGGAAACTTACTTATGTCTATAACATGTCTATAACACTAACTTATGTCTACAAAGTTTCTATGTGGTTCAACATTGTCCTGTATTTTGATGTATCAATACATAATAAAGAGACTCCATTTTTCAATAAATTGATCATGAAGTTGACTTCCTTCTCTTATCGCAGGCGTGGGGAACCTATGGCCCTCCAGATGTTACTGAACTACAACTCCCAACATCCCGGGCCACTGGCTAATCTTGCCATCAGGCCCAGCAAGCATGGCCAGTAGCATGGAATGATGGGAGTGGTAGTTCAGCTACACCCGGAGAGCCAAAACTTTCCCACTTTTGTCTTTATCCTGACTAAATTTGTCAGTTTTATCATTCGACTGACCTCCCATACCCCAGCGCAGTCACCCAGTGTCAGAAGCAGGAGAGGCTGGTGGCTCCGATGTCACGGAATCCGCTCCAGGTTTTAGGCTGAACTTTCAAGGAACTGTCCAAGGTGCTGTAGCGCCTTGAAAATTCAGACTAAAACCCGGAGCAGATTCACTGTCCTGCCGGGATCTGAGCTACCAGCCTCAACTGGCCAGAGGATTGGGTTTTTCCCTCCACGTATAACTAACAACCATCCGGGCGGCTGTTCATAAAGGTGTTACCAGTTCTCTGTCTTCTGATAAAACCAAATCCTTAACCAGGAGGGTAGGAAACCTGTTTGACAGGTCCCACACAAAATTCGTCCACAGGAGTGAGGGAGATAGTGACCAAGCAGGATTGGACTCTCTGCTCAACAGCGGATGCATGGGGAGTTTAATCCTGCTTTGCACCCATAGGATCCAGCCGCGCCTCTTCCAGCCTCATGTCTGACATTACATATGATGTCAGGGGTGGGCAAGTGGCCATGGTTTGGGGGGAAACGGCCTGGTGGGCCAAAACTGGGTAGGCCAGGCCAGAGGTTCTTACCCCCACTGCCCCCTGCCGGACTTAAGATAACTAATAGGGTACATTGGCAGGGCATATTCTGGTGTGACCTCTGTTTCTTGAACTACTGTCATCCAAAAGGTTCTTATTTTTGGACAGGATCATGGGTACTTCAAACGCTAGTCCTACTCAGGCTAGACCCGCTGACGTTACATTAACAGACCTGATTAACTTAGGCTCAGTGGGTCTACTCTGAGGAGGGTTTAGCTGAATACAACGCATAGTCTGCATTCCAAGCATTGCACCTCCAACATAAATGGTCTGAGCCCCTCTATAGAAACCCTCTCTCAGTTCATTTCAGTGGGGCTCGCATGGGAGGACTGCTCAGTGGATCGGGCTCCTCATCTTTGCCCATTTCCCACACATTTACCCAGATGAAAGGGAGGGGTGGAATTAAATCCTTTTAATCTGCCTCTTGAAACAGATTAAGAGGTTGTTATGCACATATTCACGTGGGGGAAAGGAAGAGTGAGAGAGAGAGAGATCTAATTAAAATGCAACGCATTCTAAACCTGTGATTAATGCATTAATCCGTTGCTGGCTCATTGCCAGAGCTGCTTTTTGGCGTGCTCCAGTAACTGATAACTGCAGTTCTCCCTTAGCACACAGCATTGAACCACAGTCTCCCCCCCCCCCCGCATCCTCTGGGCAAACACTTTTCCCCCTGCAAATCATGCCATGGAGAAAGGTGGTGTCAATTTTCCCCCCAGTTATGAAGCAAAGACTGGTGCCATAGCAGGAGTCAAGCAGCTGCAAGAGTGAGAGGGCAAGAGGAAAAGCGTTAAGACTTTGGCAAACCGGCCAGGCCGCTTGCAAGCGGTGAAATGCAATCAAGAACTGCTCTGAGTCACATGCACGCCAAACATGCAAAGCACAGTTAAGGCACGTAGCTTCCCCCACAGAATCCTAGGAACTGTAATTTGTTGAGGGTGCTGGGAATAGTAGTTCTGTGAGGGGTAAACTACAGCTCCCAGGGTTTCTTGGGGGGGGGAGCCATGACTGTTAAAGGGGTATGTACAAGCAAGGCCGGCACCAGAGGGCAACCAGGTTGGGCCCTGGCTGAGGGCACCTGCAGCCCAGAGGGGCCCCTGAAGGGCGCCTACTTAGGGCAGGAGGGCGGCACTCACATTACGTGATCCATGACAGCATTGGGTCCTGCAACCCGACCCTGCCATGGATTGCGGAGAGGGAGCTCCCACGCCCCCTCCCCAGTACAGACAGTGCAGGCTTTAACAAGACCATGCTCACGTCCCATGTACCTCTCTCATCACCCAAAATGGCAGCAGGGGCTTTCCTAAGGGACTGACACCCCCACTGCCATCTTGGGTGATGGCAGGCATTCACACAACATGAGAGGTAGGTAGGGCAAGTGGGCGGGCTTATTAGCCTTGCGCCTTCTGTATCGGGGGGGTGTTGGGCTACAGTGCTGTGGACCCAGGGCAGGCTGGTGCCCAAGGGCCCAGTCATGCCCAGTGCTGGCCCTGTGTACGAGTAAAGGACATCATGATGTGGCTGTGACTCAGAGCAGTTTTTAACTGTTTCATCATTTTCCTTATCCCATCATAGTTTCCTGAAGAACCTAAAATTACCCTCTTGGGTCAGACTAATGTTTCATCCAGCTCAGCCACTGTGTGCACTGCACAAGACAGAGCAGGGCTGGATGGGAATATCCTGTTGACTAACAGTGAACTCAACCGTCTGAGCATGGATCCTTTTGTAGATTCAGGACAGACAAAAGAAAATCCTTCTTCACAGAGTGCATAGTTAAATTGTGGCGTTTGCTCCCAGGAGAGGTAGCCATGGCCACCAACTTAGGTGGCGTTAAGAGAGGATTAAACAAATCCATGTAGGAGAAGGCTGTCAGTGGCTATTAGCCATCGTGGTTATGTCGCCTATCCACTGTTGGAAGCAGTACACCTCTGAATCCCAGTCACTGAAAATCAAAAGTTGGGAGAGTTGCTGTTGAACTCGGGTCTCGCTTGAGGGCTTCCCATAACGGGCATCTGGTTGACCACTGTGAGAACAGGATGCTGGACTAGATGGACCACTGGCCTGATCCTGCAGGGCTCATCTTATGTTGCCAAAATTATGCACGCACAAGAGAGACGCTTGGGGGAATCCCAAGGGTTGCAGAAGTACCATTTTTTGAAAGACAAACAACACAATGGTGCCTAAGCATGGATTGCTGACTGACTTTAACTTGAGGGAGAGGGAAAACCAGGGAGGAGAGGGAATGGAATGGAGTATCCTAGAAAAGGGCATGGCTGGCTGGAACCTTAAATGAGAGCACTCCACTCTGCAGCATTTTGTTGCAGCCTCGCTTGTCTGATCATTAATTGCCTGGGACAGAAGTGTGACCTTGTATTAGCGCATAGTTCAACTATGACATTTGCACCCACAGAAGGAAGTGATGTCCACTAACCTGGACGGCTTTAAAAGAGGATCAGATGAATCCACGGAGGATAAGCCTATCAATGGCTATTAGCCACAATGGCTACGGTCGGAAGCAGTATGCTACCGAATGCCAATTGCTGGAAACGACAGGAGGGGAGAGCTGCTCTTGCGCTCAGGTCCTGTTTATGGACTTCCCATTGGGGGCATCTAGTTGACCACTAGGAGAACAGGATGCTGGACTTGAAAGGCCACTGGCCTGATCCAGCAAGGTGCTTCTTATATTTTCACTCTCATAGCTGCTGAAAGATCCAACGCTCTTATCAAATTGCATTCCATTTCAATGTTTTTGCCTTCCAAAAGGGAGCCCAGACCAGCTACCAATAGCAGACCAAAACAGAATGTCACAAAAAGCCACCAAAACACTATG
Organism: Rhineura floridana; assembly: GCF_030035675.1. Classification (NCBI taxonomy): domain Eukaryota; kingdom Metazoa; phylum Chordata; class Lepidosauria; order Squamata; family Rhineuridae; genus Rhineura; species Rhineura floridana. The sequence continues at coordinate 8,156,113 of NC_084501.1, forward strand.
AAAAAAAAATCTAACCACAGAAATGTTAGAATAACCTACTAATAAAATTTCAGCTCAATACCTACAGTAAAGTATGCAATCCTTTTCATGTCTGCTTAGAAGTACATCGCCTTGAGTTAAATGGGGCTTACTCCTTAAGTGTGTATATTAATTCAGGCCCTGGCTCAGATTAATTCTTGTCTCTGTAGAATCCATGAAAAGAGCTTATTCCCTCTTTATATTTTTGTTCCAAGTATATTGATGGGCCTCTGTCCAAACCGCTTGAAGAGGAGCGCTGTGCATCCTGAAAGCTGGCTGCAACAGCTTAGCTTGTGTAATAAAATAATTGCACTTTGAACCCTAGATAAATAAACTGTGAACTTTCAGCCCTGTCAATGGTAATCTGTAAGAAAGTACCCATGCCCTCTGAATAGGGATAGGCCAATCTGATGGATTCAGTTTCTCTCTGTTTCTAGTCTTATGTTCAGTTGTCCACATTTCCACATCAGTTTGTGATTTTAATTTTTGAAGAAGCTCTCAGTCTTTTAGTGCAAATTTCTCTGAATCGACACTGTTTTTGTATGGAATATTGCCTAATGTACACATTTTTGCAAGCAGTTTCTCCTAAGAGAATGCATTTCTGATAGGTTACTTTCACTTACCCGTGCATTTTTAATGCCCACTTTCCCCTAAACGTATGCATTTGCAAAGACATTAACTGGCTGGAGAATTGCACTGCAAAATTCGGAGAAGTGCCAGTTTCAAAGAATGGCTGTGTTTAATGCAAACTGAAACCAGTTTCTCCCCCGTACCTATTTCTGAAAGGCTATTTGGCAACCAACGACAGTCACCTGAAGAATAGCCTACACTGTTTCTGCCCTGAAGAACTTGTTGTCTATCCGGCGCTTCTTAGACTCATACTGAGTCTGAGTGTGCATCCATGTAGCTTGGTAATGTCTGCACTGACTGGCAGTGCCCTCTTGGTTTCAAGCAGGGAGTCTTTCCCAGTCCTACCTAGAGATGCTCGGAATCTCACCGAGCGACAACCTTTCCTTTTTGTTACCTCCCTTCCCTTTATTTTGCAATCTCAGAGCAGCACAGAATGACAACTTTATAGAGCCACTGGTAGGACACTATACACAAGCAGTAAGTTGCATTTAGCTTAGTGTTGTGCAAGCTTGTTTGATACGAAATGCTGCCACCTTTTCCATGCTCATTGCTGAGGAACTCTTTGCAGTCTGAAAGCTTACATCAGACGGCTAGCTGATGCGCAAATCTGTGCAGTCTGAAAGTTTCCATGCTCCTGCATCGAAGGTTTGAGTTGTTCAGATCAAATATATAATTTACTGAATATACATCTGTCCTGTTTAATTTGCGGATCGTTTATAATGTATTTTCTACTTCTGTTTTCACTTATGAGGAATTTAAGTAATAAACAATCTCCCTTGAGCAGAGACGGGAAGGCCTTGTCACAATTTAATGTCGCATCAGGAGAGCACCAGCCTCCATTTTCCATTTGACTTGATCTGCAGGAGAGGCCATCAAAACTTACAAGCTGAATCCATACTTGGTCTGAACTTTTCCTCTCCCTAAAATCAAGCCAAGCCTATCATTTTTAATAATCTGTCAACGAGGAATTCTTCAGACACGAGAGCAGATGAACGCCTTCTGCAAGGCACCGCATCACAAGGCAAAACAAACTGTTCCTGAGGGCTGGAGGAATGCGGCAAAGATTCCTTCTTCTGACACAAGTCAGATGCAACACGCCTCGAGGTGGGGCAGATTTTTATCAGTTCTGTTTGGAGAGGCTAGGGAAGCAAAGTGTTGTGGTTTTTTCCACGTGGGAGAAGAACAAGACAGTGATGAGACAAGTTGCTGGGCTTGAGCAAGAAAGCTCATCCAGGTGCGGACAGAGATGGGGAAAGGAAAATATTTGTGCCGCTCAGCTGCAGAGAGTTGCAGATGCTTCTGGGGCAGAGCCCTGGAGGTGCCTCAGCCCAGCGCAAAAGGTTTGGCCAAAATATACCAGGCCGCTCCACTGGAAGGCTGCTGAAACTGAGAGACCAACATGGATTGCTTCGTAATACCTGACGTGACGGCCCACGGCCAGCTTAGAGTTTTAAAAAGGGATGGCTCAAGTCTATCAAGGGAAGATAGGAAGCTGCCTTATAGAATCCTAGAATAGTAGAGTTGGAAGGGGCCTATAAGGCCATCAAGTCCAACCCCCTGCTCAATGCAGGAATCCAAATCAAAGCATTCCTGACAGATGGCTGTCTAGCTGCCTCTTGAATGCCTCCGGTGTCGGAGAACCCACTACCTCTCTAGGTAATTGGTTCCATTGTCGTATGGCTCTAACAGTTAGGAGGTTTTTCCTGATGTCGTCAAAATCTGGCTTCCTGCAACTTGAGCCCATTATTGCGTGTCCTGCACTCTGGGACAATTGAGAAGAGATCCTGGCCCTCCTCTGTGTGACAACCTTTCATGTACTTGAAGAGTGCTATCATACCTCCCCTCAGTCTTCTCTTCTCCAGGCTAAACATGCCCAGTTCTTTCAGTCTCTCCTCATAGGGCTTTGTTTCCAGGCCCCTGGTAATCCTCGTTGCCCTCCTCTGAACCTGTTCCTTATACTGAGTCAGATGATTGGTCCATCTAGCCTTGTATGGTCTGCCCTGACTGGCAGCAGCTTTTCCCAGCAATTGCTGCTTGATCCTTTTAACTGGAGGTGCCAGGGATTGACCCCGGGACCTTCCACATGCAAAACAGATGCTCTGCCACAGAGCCAGGGCCCTTCCCCAACAGAGAGGCCAGAACTGGACCTTTTGATCCCATTATGCCAGAATATTCTCAGCTGCATTGGCTCCTAGTCCAAGGCCCAGTTTAAAGGGCTGCTTAGGAAGGCAGGAACATTAGAAAGCTGCCTTATACTGAATCAGACCCATTGGACCACCTAGTTCAATATTGCTGACACAGGCTGGCAGCAGCTGTCCAGGTGTTCAGGCAGGGAGTCTTTTCCTAGCCCTACCTGGAGATGCTACGAGGGATTGAACCGGGGACCTTCTGCGTGCAAAGCAGGTGCTCTACCGCTGAGCTGCGGCCTGTCCCCAAAAGGGAGGCTTGGGGAATCAACAGAAGGATGATTTTTGTTCACCTTCCCTTTGTTTTCTAGGTTTCCTCTAATCCAGTTTATTTATTTTATTTTATTTATTATTTAATTTGTATCCCGCCCTTCCTCCCAGCAGGAGCCCAGGGTGGCAAACAAAGCACTAAAAACACTTTAAAACATCATAAAGACAGACTTTAAAATACATTAAAGCAAAACAGCTTTAAAAACATTTTTTTAAAAAACAACTTTAAAAAAGGGGTTAAAAACATCATTTAAAGAACATATTAACAAGCATTTCTAACACAGACGCAGACTGGGATAGGTCTCTGCTTAAAAGGCTTGTTGAAAGAGGAAAGTCTTCAAAAGGCGCCGAAAAGATAGCAGAGATGGCGCTTGCCTAATATTCAAAGGGAGGGAATTCCATAGGGTAGGTGCCGCCACACCAAAGGTCCGTTTCCTATATTGTGCAGAACGAACCTCCTGATAAGACGTTTTGTTGTTTTATCTCTCAGCCCTGGGCCCATCAGGTGGGCCGCTACTTTCCGGCCAAGTTCAAGGTTCTGGTGTACAAAAGCCCTACACAGCTTGGGACCAGGATACCTGAAAGACCGTCTTACCCCTTATACACCCAGTCCATCACTGCGCTCTGCAGGTGAGGGCCTCCTGCAGATACCATCTTATCAGGAGGTCCATTCCGCACAACATAGGAAATGGACCTTTAGTGTGGTGGCACTGACACTTTCTAATTCCCACCTCTAAATATTAGACAGGCGCCATCTCTGTTATCTTTTCGGCGCCTCCTGAAGACCTTCCTCTTTTCAACAAGCCTTTTAAGTAGAGACCTTATCCCAGTCTGCGTTTGTACTGGCATTGCTTTTCAAGATGTTTCTAAAGTTGTTGTTTAAAAGATGCTTTGTTTTAATACGTTTTTAAAAGATGTTTTGTATTAAGAAGTTTTAAAGTCTTTTTGTTTTTAAGATGCTTTCAAGTGTTTTCAGTGTTTATGTTTGTCGCCCTGAGCTCCCTCTGGGAGAAAGGGCGGGATAGAAATTTAATAAATAAACAAATGTTTTGAATTGTAATCGCGCATAAATGGTACGTGTGGTTTTGTATCCTGTAAACGTCACCCATTTATCTGCACTTACCTATATTATTTGCTATATTTGCCCTGTTCTGTGGTCGTCCGTCCGTCCGTCCATCTGTCTGTCTCCATCCTGTGCATATTTATTTATTACGTTTGTATACCACCCCATAGCCGAAGCTCTCTGGGCGGTTTACAACAATTAAAAACATTAAAAACAAATATACAAATTTAAAAACACATTTGCTAACAATTACAGACCTCCTGCATCAAGGACGATATCCACTCCCAATCCGCCTGTTTCCTCCAAACAGCTTTCTGTCAGGTCATACCTTCCATTTGATTCATCTATAATATGAGCCTCTCTCTCTCTCTCGACCCAGAGGCTAATGTGGCCCTCCAGAGTCTGTCTGTCTACCTACCTACACACACACACACATTCTACCTTTTCCTTTTGTTTGTGGGAGGTGTTTTCTTTTTTTCTCCATTGTACATGTTTGCATACCTTTCAAAACTATAAAAAATATATTATTATATTAGAATCGAAGGAAGGAGGCTTAAGTGAACCAGAAATAAAGTAATGGAAGAAAGGAGGCGTAAATTTTCCATTGAATGCTGTCTAAATCCTGGATTTGTAGACCACCTGACGGGCCCAGGGCTGACAGATAAAACAACAAACGGGATTAGTGGAAACCTGGAATACAAAGAGGTGTGGAGGCAGAGGCAGCCCATCCTGGGAGGTAAAAAAAAACATGAGAGGCCTTGTGGATTAGTGCAGGAAGCGAGGAGAGCTCCTTCCAAGATCGATTGCACTTCGTGATGTGTTTGGGGTTGAAAAGTACCTTTTCCAACAAGAACACCCCATTTCCGGGCCTGCCTTGTGAGGGCTGTTGACACAGGGCCCTGGAAGATTTAGGGGCTGGGATGAGAGGCTTGGGAGGAGCTGCCAGTTTGAGCTGAGTGTTACTGCTTTCATATAATTATAAGTTGGAAGGGGCTTGTAAGGCCATCAAGTCCAACTCCCTGCTCAGTGCAGGAATCCAACTTGAAGCATCCCTGACAGGTGGGTGTCCAGCTGCCTCTTGAATGCCTTCAGTGTTGGAGAGCCCACCACCACCCTAGGTCATTAGTTCCACTGTCATACTGCTGTAACAGGACGTTTCCCCTGAAGTTCAGTTGAAATCTGGCTTCCTCCAACTTGAGCCCATTATTCCGTGTCCTGCACTCTGGGACGATTGAGAAGAGATCCCGGCCTTCCTCTATGTGACATCCTTTCAAATACTTGAAGAATGCTATCCTATCTCCCCTCAGTCTTCTCTTCTCCAGGCTAAACATGCCCAGTTCTTTCAGCCTCTCTTCATAGGGCTTTATTTCCAGTCCTCTGATCATCCTCATTGCCCCCCTCTGAACCCGTTCCCGTTTGTCTGCATCCTTCTTAAAGTGCGGTGTCCAGACTTTTTTCGAGGCAGTTCTTTATCGTGCTCCATTCAGCTCACTTATTTTTATTTATAAGAATACTTATAAGCTACCGACTCATTACAAAAAATCATGGTGGTGTGCAATACAATTAAAACATCATTAAATTAGAAAATATAGAACAAATGGCCAACAACTGAAACAAAATTAATTCTCTAAAAACATTTGGCCAAGCAGGAGTGTTTTCAGGGAATGAAATCTCACAATTGGAGGTACCTGTCCGATTTCAGGAGGAACAGCATTCCACGACATTAAAACTCACCTGTCTGCTAGAACCAAAGCCTTTGGACAGAAAACAGCAAATACACACCTTAGTCTATATAGAAATATGGAAAATCTAGGATCTACCATTTTTTAAAAAACCTCCCCTGGTGCTGCTGTTCTGATCCAATTTACCCCCAAGTGGCTACTATTAAACACACAGAGAGATCCCATCACAGGTCTTCTGTGTCACATGTAGACAGGTCCTTAGTCTCTGGGTCATCAAATACATTTGCTGGGTGTGTGAGAGAGATTTGGAGGAGGTTCTGATGGAGCCAAGGTACGCCCCACTCAACCTTAGGGGGGGAAACTGCTGAGAAGCCCTTGTAATCAAGGATAGAAGAAAGTCCTTCACCCAGTGACAGCAGTGCATAGTGAAACTTTTGCTCCCACAAAATGTGTTGAAAAACACCGACTTGGATGGCTTTAAAAGAGGACAAGATAAAATTCATGAAGGAGAGGGCTATCAAGGGCTGCTAGCCATGATGGCTGTGTCAGAAGCAGTGTGCCTCTGAAGGCCAGTTGCTGGGAATCACCAGTGGGAAGTGTTGCTGGAGTGCAGAGGTCCTGCCTGCGGGTTTTCCATAATGGGCATCTGGTTGGCCACAAGGAGAACAGGATGCTGGATTAAATGGGCCACTGGCCTGATCTAGCAGCAAGGCTCTTCTCAGGTTCTTTTGTAGTTGTTATGTGCCTTCAAGTCGATTACGACTTATGGCGACCCCATGAATGAGCGACCTCCAAGAGCATCTGTCGTGAGCCACCCTGTTCCGATCTTGTAACTTCAGGTCTGTGGCTTCCTTTATGGAATCAATCCATCTCTTGTTGGGGCTTCCTCTTTTTCAACTCTCTTCTGTTTTCCCCAGCATTATTGTCTTTTCTAGTGAATCTTGTTTTCTCGTTATGTGTCCAAAGTATAATAACCTCAGTTTCATCATTTTAGCTTCTAGTGATAGTTCTGGTTTAATTTGTTCTACCACCCAATTCTTTGTCTTTTTTGCAGTCCATGGTATCCGCAAAGCTCTCCTCCAATACCACATTTCAAATGAGTTGATTTTTCTCTTATCCGCTTTTTTCACTGTCCAACTTTCACATCCATACACAGAGATCAGGAATACCATGGTTTAAATGATCCTGACTTTAGTGTTCAGTGATACATCTTTGCATTTGAGGGCCTTTTCTAGTTCTCTCACAGCTGCCCTCCCCAGTCCTAGCCTTCTTCTGATTTCTTGACTATTGTTTCCATTGTCTCAGGTTCTTACATTATCAGTATCACAGGTGCTTCTCTTCACTGCCTCTTCCGCTTGTCTCTCTCTTAATAGGCCTTTTCTTTTCTTGCCCGGGTGCCTGAAATATCTTTCTACCAAAGGGCTGGGAAGAACCAGAGTTGGCCACCCAGTACACCTCCAAAAGTCCCGTTAGTGGCGGGTGGTGCCCACTGAGACTGGTGTGGTGGAAGGCAGGGAATCCAACAGAAGGTGGAGCCAGAGCCAATGATAGGTGGAGCCAACTCTTCCTGGTTTTGCCCCCATCCACCTCCTCGCTGCTGAGTTCTACAAGGGCAACACTGAGACAAAGCTAACAGGCTGGGCCACCCCTCGGACTGGTTGTAAGTATAAAGGCAGGCAGGCAGGTGGCAAGCTGACTGAGGGCAGAATGAGGTTGGTGCAGTAGTGCCCCATTTGCCCTAGCAGACCAGCCTCCACTGGTCCAGGGGTTGCCACTTGCTAACCCTTACCCCCCACACACACACACATACACACACACTCAGTTGATTATAGCTCCTGTCTCCTCAAGATTTCTTCCCATCCTAGGAAAGGGCCGCAGCCTAAAAGACACCATTTAAAAAGGCCTTAAAAGGCGTTTAATTAATTAACTAAAGAAAGTTGCTGAGCTGAAACGGCCAACATGAAATCCGACGGAGATTAATGCAAAGTTCTGCACTTGCAGGTGGGAATCAAATGACAGGTATAGGAGGCACGGGGGTGGGGAGCTACCCAGCTTGGCTGTTCCATGCATGAAAAGGATCTCTGGGGATTGCAGCTCATCACAAGGTGAAGAGGAGTCAGCTCAGCAGTGTGATGGGGCTGCCCAGAAGCGCAAATGTCATTCTAGGATGCATTCATAGAACTCCGTCTTCTTCCGAGTCATAAAAAGAGCTCCACTTTATTCCACACTATTCAGACCTGTAAATGCATCAAGGTTTGTAGACAAACTGGAACCAGTTCAGGGTCCCCTGTACCCTTCACCCGTCTCCCTCTGCTCAGTGCAGGAAATCCAGAATTTGAACATATATGTGTGCAGGCACATGAGAAACAATGGGTTGCATCCAGGGTTAGACCCACTGAAATGAATAGAGGTGACGAACTTAAGTCCATTAACTTCGATGGGTCTACTATGAGCATAAGTTAGATCCCACCTACAACTTACACTTAAAGCAGTATCATGCCACTTTCAACAGCCATGGCTTCCCCCAAAGAATCCTGGGAACTGTAGTTTTGTTAAGGGTGCTGAGAATTGTTACGACACCCCAGTTCCCAGAGCTACAACTCCCAGTCATGAGACCATCAGAAGAGTCTGGCTGCTAGATCAGGCCAGTGGCCCACCTAGGCCAGCGTCTTGTTCTCACAGCGGCCAGCCAGGTGCCCCAATGGGAAGCCCACAAGTGGGACCTGAGCACAACAGCAACTTCCCCCTCCTGCGGTTTCCATCCACTGGAGTATACCGCCTCCAACTATGGCAGCAGAGCACAGTCACCGTGGCTAGTAGCTGCTGATAGCCTTATCCTCCATGAATGAGAGATCACTATTCACCTGCAGCGTCCTAGCTCACCAACCCCCTTGGAAAATTATAAGTACTGCTGGGCAAGATCTTTAACCTGAGAAATATCTCAGTGAACTAGAATGCTATTTTTGTTCTTTTGTAATGCTGAGTGGAGGAGTGTATTTCTTTTTCAAAGCTTTTTCTGTAACTGCTGTGTTGTTTTAATATAATTGTTTATTTTCTATTATAATTATGGATGTTTCTATTTTAACGGGATTTGTTTCTTGAGTTTTTAAATTATTTGTTGTTGTTGTTATGTGCCTTCAAGTTGATTCCGACTTATGGCGACCCTATGAATCAGCGACCTCCAAGAGCATCTGTCGTGAACCGCCCTGTTCAGATCTTGTAAGCTCAGGTCTGTGGCTTCCTTTATGGAGTCAACCCATCTCTTGTTTGGCCTTCCTCTTTTTCAACTCCCTTCTGTTTTCCCCAGCATTATTGTCTTTTCTAGTGAATCCTGTCTTCTCATGATGTGTCCAAAGTATAACCTTCTCATCATTTTAGCTTCTAGTGACAGTTCTGGTTTAATTTGTTCTAACACCCAGTTATTTTTTTAATTATAGGTGTTTATATTTTTATCTTTGTGTAACTGGTTTTATGCTTTGCAAACCACTTAGAAGCCTATTTTGGCATTAAGCGGTATATAAATGAATAACAACAACAACAACAAGAAGAATAATTTTTGCCTGATCCTCTTTGAAAGCCCTCCAAGTTGGTGGCCATCGTGGCCTCCTCTGGGAGCGAGTTCCACAAGTTAACTACGTGCTGTGTGAAGAAAGGCTTTCTTTTGCCTGTCCGGAATCTTCCAGCATTCAGCTTCAGTGGATGTCCCCGAGTCCTACCATTATGAGGCAGGGAGAAAAATTTTTCTCCATCCTCTTCCTCCATGCCATGCTTAATTATATACACTTGCATGTTACCTGTGACTTGCCTTTCCAAAGGCTGCAACTTTTCCTCACAGGCGAGTTGCTCCATCTCTGTCCGGTTGCCCTCTTCAAACCCTTTCCCGAATGAACTCTGGCAACGGAAGCTCTGTGAAGGGAAGAGGGGGTCTCCTAACAACCCTCAGCACCCGTCACAAACTAACCGTTTCCCAGGATCCTTTGGAGGAAGAAGCCATGAGTGTTTAAAGTGGCACGATGCTGCTTTAAGTGCAGATGGGGCCTTCGTTTAGGGATGGGCGAGAACTGCGATTCAGTTCACACTGCAAGCCGAATCAATCAAATTCGCACTTTCCAAAACATTATGAGAAGCGAAACGCAGCCGTCCTTTGAAATTCGAATTTTGCAATGCAGTTCGCCAACCAATTATTATTATTATTGTCTTTATTTATACCCCGCCATTTTTCCAAAACTGGAACTCATGGCGGCTTCCAGATAAAAAATACATATAATTAAAAACATACAAAGTCGCCATTAAAATGATTAAACTATTTCCAATATTAAAACCATACACACATATAGCTAAAAGAGTTCAAACTAGTTTAAAAATAATATAATAGACATTAGCAATGCAGCACCCTTCATGCCCTATCCTTACTCTTCAATTCCAAAGGCTGGTTGGAATAAGAAGGTCTTTGCTTGTCGGCAGAAGGACTGCAAAGAGGGGGTCATTCTTACCTCCCTAGAAAGGGAATTCCAAAGCCTAGGGGCAGCCACCGAGAAGGCCCTCTCACGCGTCCCCACTAGTCGTACTTGAGAAGATGTGGGTATTGAGAGAAGGGCCTCTCCTGAGGATCTCAGGGCCCGGGCAGGCTCATACAGGGAGATACGGTCTGATAAATAGCCTGGACCTAAGCCGTATAGGGCTTTATGGGTCAGCACCAGCACTTTGAATTGTGTCCGGAAACAGACTGGCAACCAGTGGAGCTTTTTTAACAGGGGGGTAGTACGGTCCCTGTAACCAGCCCCAGTTAGCATTCTGGCTGCAGCACATTGTACCAACTGAAGTTTCCGAACAGTCTTCAGAGGCAGCCCCACGTAGAGCGCGTTATGGTAATCTAAACGGGATGTAACTAAGGCACGTGTCACCGTGGCCGGATCAGACCAAGCAATGTTTACAGTGAGAAATAACATCATATAAAAATGCATTCTCTGACAAGAAAGTGCTTGCAAAAATGTATACGTTAGCCAGAACGGCCGACAAAAATGTGTTTATCAGGAGAAACATGCACTAAAATGCTAGAGAGAACTGAATTTAAGTTTCCATCCTTTAGCTGCATACAAAACCATTGTCAGAAGATATGAACTCAACATCAAAGCGACCATGTATTGTTCAAGAGCCCCAGGTGGCATACATGGCTGTCTCCCTCCTCTCCATTTAGTCCTCACAACAACCCTGCAAGGTAGGTTAGGCAGAGAGACAGTGACTGGCCCAGGGTGACACCCAGTGAGCTTCATGGCGGAGTGTGGATTTGAACCCTGATCTCCTGGGTCCTAGTACAACGCCCTTTCCAAGAAACCACCTGCCCACCTTCCAGAAAGCGGGCCCTGAAATCCCAAATCCTCTTTGGCTGATGGGGAACGTCACACAGGAAGAAGGGAGGGGGTTTCTCTCTCTCTCTCTCTGCACATAAACTCTCTTTCCCATGAGTGATTCATTCCACAAAGAGTCATAAATAAATGTCATCAACGCTGCTATCTGGCTGGTCGCCAGAGGCTGAGTTTTTCCTATTGTGAAATGCATTTCAGCTGAAATCTAAAACAAATATCCCCTTCACAAAGGACACCCTGCCTCTTCCAACCCCCCCCCCCCCGCAGATTTCTGGAGAAAGCAATCCAGTTTTAGAAGAAGAAGAAAAAACCTCCTTGGCAGCAGAACATAAAAAGTGGCTAACATTTCCTTCATCAGCTGTGGCCGTGACTGGGATTTTTTCCCCTGGGCTTCAACTGGGCTGGGACCAGCAGTGGGCTTTTTTTGGGGGGGGGGATGCATTCAGATCGGGCTGAACTTTGGCCTAGGCTGAACAGATTAAGCCTGGGCTGAGCTTCTGACATTGCTGATGTTACCTCAGGATCTTGGCATTTATGACAGGAAAAGATTTCCTCCAGGGGGAGAAAACGTGACTGTTGCAAACTGCATTGCACGTCAGCAGAGAGAGACCAAATGCTCAGCTGGGCTGAGCTGTCTCCAGAAGCCACAAATGTCCCTCTCCTCTTACCTCTGTCGCTTTATTAATTTCATTTCTGTCCCACCTGTCCTCCCAGGAGCTCAAGGTGGCATACATGGCTCTCTCCTCCTACAGCTTATCTTCACAACAACCCTGCAAGGTAGGGTAGGCCGGGAGACGGCGAACTGGCCCAAGGTCAGCCAGCGAGCTTTCAGGGCTGTGTGAGGGATTTGAACCCTGAGCTCCCAGCTCCTAGCCTGGGACTCTAACCACTACTGCCTCGAATGAATAAGAGGCACAGTCTAGCAGGAAGCACTCCTGCACAAGCCCTGCTGACAGTCCCAGCACGAGCAGGCAGCCAGGTCAGGCACTGGCCGAAGGCCCCTGCGGCTGGGGCTTCCAATCCACACCAGCATCAGATAGCAGGTACCATCGCAAATCGTGACCAGACAGTGTTGTGGATCACAGAGCGAAAGCTCCACTCTCCCAGGCAACACCACCCCCACACACATGCACAGCCAGTGCGCACATATATATAACCGGTTGCACCACACCAGCACGCTATGCATGCGTATCTACCATCACCCAAGAGGGGGAGGCATCAATATGTCCCCACTAACATCTTGGGTGATGGCTGGCATGCAGGCTGATGCGGCGATGCAAGAGGGTGTATTTAAGCATGTGCGCACATGCGCAGGAGGGCTAGGAGCCTGCTGCACTCTGGTGCCGTCCCTGCCTGCTGACGGTCTGATCCATCTCCTGCTCTTCCTCCCTCGGAGGCAGCCAGTTCACTTTGCCTCACGCTAAATACAGTCTCTCGACTGCCGCAGTGCAGAGCAAAATATCTCAAGAGGACTTGAGTAGTCCATCAAGGATGTCCATGTGCCCTACGTTACAGAGGACCGTTAGCGGAGGCCCCCTGAAATGAATGAACCTGAGTTAGCCATGTCTATTAACCTCAGTGAGTCTACTCTGAGTAGGGCTAGCATTTGGATATAGCCCCATGCACAGTTGTAAGATGAAGAGGCTTAAGAAGGGAGAGGTGGAGGGGGCTTGAAGTTGCCCGTCAACAGTCAGCACCCGGACAGCAGACTCAGCAAGCACACAGGTCACCTGTCTCAATCTGCATCTGTACGTATACATCAGCATGCACAGCTTTTATACAAATCGGTGACCTCTTCCATTTGCCACTCTTGGTGTGTGTTTTTTGGTGACGCACTTCCTCTATTTTTGGCGATGTGTACCTGAAGCACATCTCAGGGCAGATACGTACATGCCTTACCCTGCAGAAATCTGCCCATCCAGTAAGATCCAACCAGCATCCCTTCTCTGGCTCTCCCCCAATCCGTTTCCTTGGTGAGGCACATGGTGAAACCCCCTCCCTCAACAAAAAGGGCCTTCTTGATGGTGGCCCCCTCCGCCAATTCTGGAATGTTCTCCTCAGAAAGGCTCCCCTGCCATCAGGCCCGATGCCTTTCTTGCAGTTGGGGAAGGCTTTTGTATTTGCCCAAACCTTTGAGATCAGGGTGGGGAACTCCAGGCCAGATGTAGCCCTCTCTGTCTGGCCTCAGGACTCTCCTCACATCCTCTCCACAGGTCACGCCCATTCTCCGGCCCTGCGTGGCACCCTCCTGGAGTGATTTTGCCTGGCTGGAACGTGTCCTCGAACTCTGACAATGTCTCTGGCTTGTCTGGATGGAGGATCAAGAAGGGTGTGTGAGCCAAAATAAGCCTGTTTGCTGATGATGTGGCCCTCCTTCTCTCAGATCCACTAGCGTCCTCAGATAGCTTAAAAAACTTATTTCAAAAATATAAGGACATGTCGGGATTCACCATTAATTACACCAAATCCGAATCCCTGTTTATAAATATAGGTCCTAATACACAAAAATTAGTTAAAGCAGCATTGGGAATCTCTATTTGTGCTAAAAAATTTAAATATCTAGGGGTCATTATATCAAAATAAATAAATAAATTGTTTTATTTAAACTATAACCCAATTATTAGAAAACTTAAAAGTAATCTCAAATCTTGGAAAAATAACTCTCTCTCAATGCTAGGCAGAATAGCTGCATTATAGATGATGCTACTTCCTCGATTCCTATTTCAGGTTTTACCTATCCATATATCTAGCGATGTCATAAAATCATGGCAACGTACAACTATCAAATTTATTTTTCAGCAGAAAAAATCTAGATTAGCCCAAACTTTAATCTATAGAAAATCAAATTTAGGGAGATGGGGCATTCCAAATCTAACATATTATCACAATGCCTTTCAAATTCGTCAAATGGTGTACTTAATTAAAAACATAAAGGAGAAACACTGGGTGGAGATGGAAATCAACCTTGCCGCTGATGCTTCACTTAGGTCCTTACCCTTTCTCTCAGTAAGACAGCAAACTATCAATAACATGGCCAATCCATTTACTAAATGTATGTTTCAGATCTGGAAATTATGGCAGAACAGATTGGCCCCCATAATTTCACCTTTGATACCTATTGCCTTTCATCCCAAATTTTATACTACTGACAGGGAATATCAGCTAAAAGAATGGAGTATGAGGGGACTCCATAGATTATGTGATTTCTTTGCAAACTCTCTTCCCCTTTCAGTTGAACAATTAAAACTGAAATTGAGAGGAATAAAACTGGACTGGCTAACATTAGCCCAGGTCCACAGCTTTATTATTTTAAAATACATGAAACAACAACCAACAAGATCTCTAACACAATTTGAGCACTTACTCCAAGATACACACAAATGAGAAAAAGGTCTGGTCTCTAAAATTTACTCCATTTTGCTTAACTCATCTCTAAAATCCACTCTTTCTCTCAAGGAAATATGGGAGACAGATCTGGGCTCTGAAATACAACTTCGAGGCTAGGATAGGTTATGGGAAACGAAACCGTTTAAGACTGTCTCTAGCTATGTCAAAGAACATTCATTAAAAATGATACATCGATGGTATCGCACACCTGTCCAGATATCACGCATGTTTTCCACGGCCTCTCCACTATGCTGGAGAGACTGTGGGAACAAAGGAACATATTTTCATCTCTGGTGGGAATGTGAAACAATACAAGCTTTTTGGCTCAGGGTTTATGATGAAATGTTGTTGATTTCTAAAGAACACTTTGATTTTACGCCAAAATTATTGCTATTAAACATATTTGATGCTACAAACGCAAAGCTGCTCTCCAAAGAATTGATCATCTACATGACCTTACCAGCAAAATTAACAATTGCATCGCAGTGGAAATCAGCAAATGGCCTCTCAATAAAACAATGGTATAACTCCCTCTGGAATATAGCCATAATGGAAAAACTTACACATGAACTAAAACTAAGACAGGGTAAGGAAAAACCAGACTCCTTTTATTTAACTTGGCACTCCTTTATTGAATACACTTCGGAAGATACGTTTATGCATCGTCCATCAATGGAAGCCTGGCGGCTATGGAGACACTTATAAACGATGTAATGGCCTAACAGAAAGGAAACAGAATTTATTCACAATCATTTAGACTGCATATCAGTTTAGTCAGAGGTTGAGCGTCTGAGAGATTTTATTTTCTTTGTTAGCATTTGAATGCTTCTTTGTTTGTTGTTGTTGAATAACTATTGCTTCTTAATTATACTGGTGTCTGATGTAAATGAGAAAATTCATGTCGTATAAAGATACATGTGAAAAAACAAAATAAAAAATAAAAAATCTATTAAAAAAAAAAAGAAGAGTGTGTGAGCGTGGGTAGAAATTAGCCTACTCTGCAAAGGAGAGATTTACATTTGTTGCTCCGCCCATTTTTGCCTCTGCCCCCGCCCATCACTGGCATGTGGCCCCTGGAAGGTTTCCCAGGTGGGTATGTGGCCCTTGGGCTAAAAACGTTTTCCCACACACACACCCTAACCATAACCATTACATCACACTGTATTTCAGTTAGGGATGGAATGATTGATCAGTTTCGGTTCTCTGAAATTTCTCGTTTTTCTGATCTTAAATTTGGTTCTCCACATTTCTGCAGCAATTAGCGATTTGTTTTTAATCCTCGTGAAAGTTCTTCAGCATTTCAGTGCGAATCTCTTCCAATAAATACACTTTTGGATGGAGTTTTGACTAATGCACTTTTTTTGCAAGCAATTTATTCTACTATAATGCATTTTTGTATGTTATCTTCACCAATATATTCGTTCTGTGCACCCTTTTTGCCAATATATGCATTTTTGTAAACGTTGCTTGGTTGGAGAACGGCATCACAAAATTTGGGTGAGTGCGAATTTCGAAGGATGGCCACGTATGCTTCTCGTATTGTTTCGGAAAGTGCAGATTTTATATACTTGCCTTTAAATGTGAAGCAAAATTCTCACCCATCCCTAATTTCAGTAACATTAATTTCTGTTCTGCCTCTTGTTCTAGCGGGGCTTATGCCACCCTGGGCTCCTTCTGGGAGGGAAGGATATAAATTTAATAAACAAACACATAACAATAAATAATATTCACTGATGGATTGTGTCCCACAGGTCAGCTCTCTTCCTATCCCTTTTTAAGGGTGCTCAAAATTTGCTGCCTGCTAAATCTGCTGCTTTTGGAGATGACAGGCGGGATGGAAAACTGGAATTGTACCATTTTACAAACAGGGCTCCATTTGAAGGAGGCTCTACCATTAACTTGGCCTTAGCCCCAACATAGTTTTTCAGTGCCTGGGATGATGATGATGATTAATTAGCCACCCTTCACTCAAAGGTCCCAGGGCAGGTCACAACAATTTAAAATACCTAAATAAAAACAGTTAACAACCTAAACAACATCACAGAAAATAGGGTAGGTCCTAAAAATCTCAGATGCTGAAGGCCAGAGCAAAGAGGTGGATCTTCAGCATTCACCAAAAGTAGTACAATGAAGTTGACAAGACGCACCTGATGGCTGCATGTGTAGGAAGCTGCCTAATATTGAATCAGGATGCAATCCTAACCCCTTACTTGGAGGTAAGCCCCATTGAATTAAGCAGGGCCTACTCCTGAGCAGACTTGCACTGTTATATGCTTAGACCAGCCTTTCCCAACCAGTGTGCCTCCAGATGTTGTTGGACCACAACTCCCATCAGCCTCAGCCAATGGCTGAGGCTGATGGGAGTTGTGGTCCAACAACATTTGGAGGCACACCGGTTGGGAAAGGTTGATATAGACCATCTAGCTTAGTATTGTCTCCACTGACGGGCAGCAACTCTCTAAAGTCTCAGGGAGTAGTCTTTCCCAACCCTACTGGAGATGCCAGGGATTGAACATGAGACTGCTTGCATTCAAACATGTGCTGCATCACTGAGTTACGGCCCACCTCTAAATATAAAGATTCTGGCCCTCATGGGTCTGTATAAAGGTCTGATTTCAAAAAGGACACAAGAGGCTATCTTATATTGGGTTCAGGCCATTGATCCATCCAGCTCAGAATCGTCTGCACTGACTGGCAGTGGCTCTCCAGGGTTTCAGGCAAACCCTACCTAGAGATGCCATTGGGGATTGAACCTGGCACCTTCTGCAAGCAAAGCTGGTGTTCTGCCACTGAGCTATGGCCCTTTCCCTATATCTGAGGACACTTCCATTTTCTGGTGGGATCGAATCACACACCAGCAAATTCAGGTCCTGCAATAAAAGCTGATTTGGAGCTCTTGCGAAACAAACCCGCTTCCTTCCCTTGCAATAACGAAAGTGATGGGGAAAATGCACGGGAATGTGTGGGGTAACCCTTGCTTGAAGCCAGGGATGGTAGAGGCATTTCATTCAGTTTGCATTTAAATGTGCACTTTCCAAAACAATATGCAATCCGAAACGCAGCCATCCTTCGAAATTCCCACTTCTCTGAATTTGCAGTGCAGTTCTCTAGCTAGGTAAAGTGTACAAAAATGCCAGGATAAAGTGGGCATAAAAATGCAAATGTTAGAAAATAAGATAGAAAAATGCATATTACGGGAAACTGCCTTGCAAAAATATGTATATGAGGCAAAACTGCATACAAAAAATGAGTTATGTTGGGGGAAAATTGCACCAAAACTAGTGTGCAAATGCAGAGAACCAAAATCGACAGATTCACATATAAACAGTATGAAAGGGATTTTAAAAATTGGGACAGAAGCACCAGCTTTTTAATCCGTTAAATTATGCAATCAGCCCCATGTGTGAAAGCAGCCTGAGATTGGTCGGGGGGGGGACATTTTTCCCTGTCAAGAATGTGCATCTTCCATGTAGGCTTTTCAGCCTCAACAGCAGCTCTCGCTTTCGGAGCGCAACCATGTTTCCGAAAAAATCGAAAGTAAAATTAATGCAAAGCAGCCCTAGCTTAAAAGGGGAACGATTACTCTCTCGGAAAGGAATTCAGGGTGGATGGTTTCAGAGAGTGCAGCCAGGAGATTCCCCAGAAGGGGTGGAGGGAGGGAGGACAGAAGATGAGGGTCACGTGGAAAGGGAGCCATCGTCTTCTTGATCTTAGTTTGGAGTGTGGGATTTTTTTTGTACACTCAAAATGCTGATCCCTTAATATACGATTCAAGTTTGCTAGCTTTGGAACATGTGCATACGTGGAAGATAGCAGAGCAGCTGTGTGGGCAATGCAGGTATACACCCTAGCAGAAACTTTCAGAGGTCTCAATTTGTAGACCTAAAAGCCCAGATAGGGAAGGGCAAATCTGTCGATTTCGGTCACCCTCAGTACCCCATTTTCCAATCTTAAATCCACTTCATATTTTCACATTAGTTTACGTTTCTTAAAAAAGTTCTCATGAAACTTCATCCTGCATTTTAGAATTTCTCCTGATATGCACCTTTTGTGTGTGTGTATAATTGTTGAGCCCCAACTCCCGCAGGAGGAGCAAGGGGAGGAGTCAGTCGAGCCCCAGCTTCCCCAGATAGATCAGGGAGAGGAGCCAGAGGTGGATGAGGTTTTCGAGGGCATTGAGGGAGAGGGTGAAGTCGACAGCCCGCCAGTTCGCACGGACAGTCCTGCCGTCAACGCAGCGCTCGCTCCACCTACAGACGCCCCAACAGAGCCGTTGGGGGACAACCTCATGCACGTGCCAACTCCACCTCCCTAGGACTCCCCGCCTGGCACTTCAAACCCTTCCCCTCCAGCGGGTTCTCTGACCCCTGAAGTCAAGCCGGCACCAGCGAGCCTGTACTGTCAGATGAGCAGGCGGAGGCTCACCCCGCGCAAGACACTGCAAGAAGTAGGTCGGTCAGAAGGTAGAACTTGGAAAGAGTCAAGAGATTACAGGCGAAGACCTTTCCTATTTAAGGTGGCACCCCCCGATTGGGGTGCTGAGTCAACTTACTCCACATGCTGCAGAGCATGCTTAGGTCGTCTAGTTAGGGTCAGTAGTGAGTCAGCATAGAGAGGTCTATGAAGCACACTGCTTTCAATGTAACCGTTACTCTAATAAAACAAGAATTAATTCCAGTCTCGTCTCCCAGACTCCGGGCAGGACAGTAATTTATTTATTTATTTATTTATTTTATTTATTTTATTACATTTTTAGACCGCCCTATAGCAATAAGCTCCCAGGGCGGTGTACAGCATAATAAAACAGGTTAAAATACAAAAACACAATGAAACATAATTAAAAATTTTCAATTTTAAATTCAAATTTAAAATTTTTTAAAATGCCTGGGCGAAGAGGTAGGTCTTTACCTGGCGCCGAAAAGATAGCAAAGAAGGCGCCAGGCGTATCTCATCAGGGAGGGCGTTCCATAGTTCGGGGGCCACCACTGAGAAGGCCCTAGCTCTAGTTATCGTTCTCCGTGCCTCCCTATGCGTTGGGACACGGAGAAGGGCCTTCGACATCGAGTGCAGCGACCGGGTAGGTACATAGCGGGAGAGGCGTTCCGCCAGGTATTGCGGTCCGATGCCGTTAAGGGCTTTATAGGTAAGAACCAACACTTTGAATCTGGCCCGGAAACATATTGGTAGCCAGTGCAGCTGGCTTAATTTTGCCTAACATACACATTTCTGAGCTCAGACGGCCCAGTGCTCTGGCTTCAGATAAGGCATCTTCCTAGGATCATGATGTTCTTACGAGTACATTTCTGGGCTCGTTTTTAACCCTTGATGATAACAATTGGGGTGTGCTAACAGAGTGGGGGGCAGACAAAATGCTTTTGAAAACCAGCCATAGGATGCCGGCAGGTGATCATTCCTGAATGAAGCAATCATTCAGGATTTTTTAACAGCTTTTTAAAAAAGATGTTTTTAAAGAGGCAAAAGTAGGCAGAGCAATGCATGATAATTTCACCTTTGTATTGTAAACTATTTTCTCCACACACTCCTCTCCAGCCTCCATCTGGGCAAGCAACAGGTATTACCAAAGTTCAAGGACGCAAGGAAAAAACATTCAAGGGAGCAACAAAGCAGGGTCAACGAGGGGCGTGGCCTCCAGAGAAGGGGCGTGGCCTCCAGAGAAGGGCTGTGGCCTGGGGAGAGGCCCTTCAACTTCCCCCCACCCCAAAATGGCATACAAGGAATTGACACACTGGCATAACATGTGCCCAAAGGTAAAACAATTGTTGCATTTCCTTGTAGCAGAAATGGAAGGGGGAAGGGTTGGGTTGCCACCGTTGAGTGTTTTAGCCCTAGTTCCAAGAATTATCATGTATTTTTAATTACCTGCTCTGCACTTTGGTTTTATGGAGCTGTGTACTTTTATAGATCTGTGGCCTGGGTCACCAACAGAGAAGGCAGCAATTGGTCTCATTTCCAAAGACTCTCAGTGTCAACAGGTTTAAGAAAACACTTGATAGGTTCAAGGTGAAGCTGCAAGAGCAGTCAGGACTCAAGCTGCGGGAGTTGGCACCACCGAATAGACCAGCGATCCTCAAACGGTGCGCCCAGGCACACTGGTGCGCCCTAAGAGGTGGCTAGGTGTGCCTCAAATATTAAGAAAGTATATTTTAAAAGTGAGAAGAAACCCATTTGTATGGGGCAAGTAATAGTTTTCTATAGTTTATTTCTATTCATAGTGTAAAATATATTAATATATTTTTAATCTTGTACACAAAGTACGCCAGAAAATGTTTATATGTTTCACAGTGCGTCGCGAACCAAAAAAGTTTGAGAACCGCTGGAATAGATCATGGAGCCGCCGCCCTCCGTTGGAACAGGCTGCAGGGAATTGCGACACCGAGATGCAAAATATTGCAGGGAAAAGGATGGATGTCTTTTTAAGACACGGTCTTCAATTCTGAGTTACTTTCCTGGACATTTTTTTCTTAATCATGTTATTTGTTGTTTAATTTTTGTAAATTGTATTGCTTTCATTGATTTATTTTTATACTTGTGTTTATTTTTCTTTGTAAGCCGCCTTGAGGGCCTTCGGCCACAAGACAGGGTATAAATAAATTTATCATCATCATCATCCTTCTGAAGGTCTCTTTCGGTCAACAATCTCCCTTACTGGAAAAAGCAAACAAACAATACAAATACAATTTAAAGAAAAGAGGAGTTACATTATTAACAAGATTGCTATGAGGACATCAGAAGCAGCTTGCCGGATCACGCCAGTGGCATCCTCTTCTCCCAGTGGCCAACCAGGTGCCCATTATAGGAAGCCCACAAGCAGGACCAGAGCTCAACAGCTGCTTGTGATTCCTAGCACCCCGCCTCTGACAGCAGAGGCAGAACACAGCCATCGTGGCTAGTAGCCATCGATAGCCTTATCCTCCATGGATCTGTCCACTCCTCTTCTAAAGCAGTCCACGTTTGTGGCTGTCAAAACATCTCATGGGAGCAAATTCCACTTTAACTTACGTGCTGTGAAAAGAAATGCGTCCTGAATCTTCCAGCACTGAGGCTCAGTGGGCGGCCCCCATGCAGTTCTTGTATTACGATAGAGGGCAGCAGGGTCATGCCACGGCAGGCCACTGGGACCTGAGTTCATGGCAACACCTTGGAACTCACACTCTAGAGCTTCCAAAGCACTTCACATACATTTTGTCAGTAACCCTTTCAAGAATCCTCTGAAGTAGGCCCCTTATGACCCCACATGCATCACAGGGGCGAGGACAGGGCCGAGAGTGGCTTGCCTAAGGCCACCAGAGTGAGTCTGTGCCAGAGGCAAGAGAGGATAGCCTTAAGAGTGAAAGCTCCATCTCTTTGACACGCCTCGCAACTAGTCTTTTTTCTCCCCAATGGAAGCCGGTGTGTTAGGGCTGATGGGGCGCTGCCCTACCAAGCTCAGTCTGCCCTCAGCTAGTTCCTAACTGCCTGCCTTGTTACTCATAAGCAGTCCAGGGGGTGGCACTTGCTGCCACATTCCTCAGTGTTGTCCTTCTAGAACTCAGCAGGGAGGAGGATGGGGAAGAAACTAGAATTAGTTGTCTCCATCTCCCATTGGGTCTGGCTAAGTTACTTTTTTGAACTACAACTCCCATCAGCCCCAGCCAGCATGGCCACTGGATTGGGCTGATGGGAGTTGTAGTTCAAAAAAAGTAACTTTTCCAAGCTTTGCCACAGTTGGCCTCCCTCCCTTCTGCCCCACCACTCCCAAAAGGGACCAGCCACCATCAAGACCAGACAATGACATAAACTACAGGAGGGTGGTTTTCTAAAAAAAAAAAAATCAACTCCCCACCCCCAAATATAGGCCACACGTGTGACATAAACCTACAGTTCTCCAAACCAGAGGTCAGTTTTCCCACCTACTTTAGAGAAGAATATTAGAAGGGGAAAAGAAGTTACGGCGCAGAGACACCATACTGGAACAGGTTCAGATCACAACAAGGATGATCAGGGGACTGGAAACAAAACCCCCTGAAAGAACTGGACATGTTTAGCCTTGAGACTAGAAGACTGAAGGGAGATATGATAGCACTCTTCAAGTACTTGAAAGGTTGCCACACAGAGGAAGGCCAGGATCTCTTCTCAATCATCCCAGAGTGCAGGACAGGGAATAATGAGCTCAAGTTGCAGGAAGCTAGATTTCGGCTGAATATCAGGAAAAACTTCCTGTTAAAGCCATACGACAATGGCACCAATTACCTAGGGAGGTGGTGGGCTTTCCAACTCTGGAGGCCTTCAAGAGGCATCTGGACAGCCACCTGTCAGGAATGCTTTAAGCTGGATTCCTGCATTGAGCGGCGGTTGGACTCATTGGCCTTATAGGCCCCTTCCAACTCTACAATTCTATTTTATTCAACTCCGCAGGGAGGAAGATCGGGATGAAACTAGAATTAGATTAGCTCCGCCTCTCATTGGCTCTTGCTCCACCAATCACTGGCTCCGGCTGTACCTACAGTTGGCCTCCCTGCCTTCCGCCCCACCACTCCCATTTGGCACCAGCCACCACCAACACCAGACAATGAGCCAAACTGCAGTTTGGAGAGGTGTGACATCTCCTCACATCCATAAATATAGACCACACACGAAACATAAATCTTCCTTTCTCCAAACCAGAGGTCAATACTCCCACCTACTTTGAACAAAGAAAAAAGAACTTATGGCACAGAGACACAATAAAAGGATATAAGCTTGGAAGCAGTGAGGGGGAAAATACACCACATCAACACATAGAGAGTATTTTTTTATTATTTTCTCAAAAGTAAAAAGTGTACATCAAGAGAACATCGGTGCAGTTCAATTCCGTTTTCCCCACCCAACTCGGGAAAACTGAAACAGAAGAGATTTCGTCCAGCTGTTCCGGGTAATCAGCGCGTTGGCTGCTAAAGCAGAAGGCAAGATCCCAAACAGCTGCAGCCCTCAGAGAGACCCTTGGGGGAGACACTCCCTCCATCTCTTCAGCCTCGGCCCTCCCCTCCAGCAAAACTCAGGAGACCTCTCTGCCAGGACGGCTAGGGCAGAGATCCGGCTCAAATTCTGACGACCTGAGCGGCGACACACGGACTCTTCCGTCCCTCCTCCTCCTTGGAGACCTTGTGCTGGACGCACATACGCCCGTAGGTGCCCCCCACCTGGCCTTTCGTTAGCCGGCCGGGGTTCACGCAGACACAGCCAAGGACATCCTAGGGAGGGGCAGGAAATGAAGGGGAGGGGGAAACACGAGAGCCCATTGAGTCAGACGGGGAAGCTATCACCAGGCGCGCAGTGTTTGACGTGCATCTGTCACCAGCACATATGGATTTTAACCTCCCTAATACGGGAGAAAGAACTGTCTTGCCAGCTCAGCAGTAGAGCACCTGGCCTTGCACATGGAAGGCCCCAGGTTCAATCCCCAATGGCGTCTCCAGGTAGGGTAAGGGAAAAACACAATTTAAAACCTTGGAGAGCCGCTGCCAGTCAGTGTTGACAGTACCGAGCTATCTATTTTTCTGTTGTTGCTGTTATGTGCCTTCAAGTCGATTACAACTTATGGTGACCCTATGAATCAGCAACCTTCAACAGCATCTGTCATGAACCACCCTGTTCAGACTTTGTAAGTTCAGGTCTGTGGCTTCCTTTATGGAATTAATCCATCTCTTGTTTGGCCTTCCCCTTTTTCTATTCCCTTCTGTTTTTCCCAGCATGATTGTCTTTTCTAGTGAATCAGGTCTTCTCATGATGTGTCCAAAGTATGATAACCTCAGTTTCATCATTTTAGCTTCTAATGACACTTGTGGTTTAATTTGTTCTAACACCCAATTATTTGCCTTTTTCGCAGTCCATGGTATGCGCAAAGCTCTCCTGCAACACCACATTTCAAATAAGTTGATTTTTCTCTTATCCGCTTTTTTCACTGTCCAACTATTTTTCTATTATTTATTAATTAAATTTATATCCCACCCTTCCTCCCTGTAGGAGCCCAGGGTGGCAATTTAGATATTAAACTGATGAGAACAGATACTAGATGGGCCCGGTGATCTGACTCTGTATAAGGCAGCTTCTTATGGACCTATTTAAGACAGTCCTTTATTCAGAACTATGAGGACTAGAATCTTATTGGGGGAAGGACCATGGTTCAATGGCAGAGCATCTGCCTTGCTTGCAGAGGTTCAATCCCCAAGGGCATCCCAAGGTAGGACTGGGAGAGAATCCTGTCTGAAACTACGGAGATCTGCTGCCAGTCAGTGTGCAGACCAGCCTTTCCACATCTTCGGTTTGGACTACAACTCCCGTCAGCCTGGAGATGCAGGGAATTGAACCTGGGACCAGATGCTCTACCCTTGAGCTATGAACGTCTAAAGTTCCAGGACTTAAGCATATGTGGATAGCTTAGCCTCTGACCCTCCGTGGCGCAGAGTGGTGAGCGGCGGTAACACAGCCGAAGCTCTGCTCACGGCCGGAGTTCGATTCCAACGGAAGGAGGAAGTCGAATCTCTGGTAAAAGGGGTCGAGGTCCACTCAGCCTTCCATCCATCCGTGGTCGGTAAAATGAGTACCCGGCATACCCTGGGGGGTAAAGAAAGGCCGGGGAAGGAACTGGCAATCCCACCCCATATATACGGTCTGCCTTGTAAACATCGCAAGTCGTCACCCTAAGAGTCGGAAATGACTCGCACTATAAGTGTGGGGGCACCTTTACCTTTTACCCATGTCGCAAGGGAAGGGTTGTAGCTCAGTGGCGGAGAATCTGCTTTACATCCAGCAGGTCCCAGGACCAATCCCTGGCATCTCTGGGCACGGCTGGGGAAGATTCCCCATCTTAAACCCTGAAAAACTGCTGCAACATTGAGCCCGGCGGACCAGTGGCCTGACGTGGCTCCAAGGCAGCGTGGCACCTCACCTCCATCCCTCCCCCCACTCCCCTGCCCCTGGCAGCTTCACTTCCCCAACCTTGATGAAGTATCTCAGTTCCGACGGAGTGATCAACACGTCCGGGGTGACGGGCAGGGGTGCGTACTGGTCGAAAACCTCATAATCAATGTTCATTTCTTCCGCGGGAGGGTAGAGCGGATAGTAACTGCGCAGGGTTTAAAGGAGAAAGGAAGATCCCGTCACCGCTCCCATACAGCACACCCTGCAGCTGTTCCCCTTCCCCCTGGGCACCAACGGGATGCCAAGCTGTGCTTGTCCGATGGCTCGGCTAATTCCAGCCTACCCTCCAGGGTGTGTTTGAGTGTCTGCGGTCTCTACATTCAGCACTAAAAAAAAGGAACTGTGTTCCAAGGGGTGTTTTCTGCATGTTTCCAACTTGGGGGAGGGAGCAGGAGGAGGGGATTCTGCCAAACATAATTCCTCTTTGCCTTCTTGGCAAACTGCAGGGCATAACTTCGCACTTTCTTCAAAAATGTGGCAAGCCAACTTTTGGAAGTCTCCTGCTCATTCTGCCCAAATTGGGCGGCTGGTGTTCCCTAAAGTATAGCTAAAGTGGTATAGCTTGCAAGGAGAAAACACAAAGGGCGACATAAAGCCCTGCCCTTCTGCAGGTGTCCCATGGGTGACAACATCCACCCTGGCTGACATCAACCAGCTGGCTACCTCAGCCTCTGATTTATCCCCCCCCCCTTCCCATCACCTCCACAACTTGCAGTGGCCCAGCTACAGATGCCGCACTTCCTCATAATGCTGCGCATCACAGGCCATGCACAGAGTGTAGAATTAGTTTCAGGGGAAGGGCCGTGGCTCTGTGGCGGGGCACCTGCTTTGAATGCAGACGGTCCCAGGGTCAATCCCCGATGGCGGTTCCCGACAGGACGGAGAAAGACCCCTGGTCTGAGGTCCCCTCTGCACGATACGTTTAAAGCAGTATCAGACCACTTTAAGCAGTCGTGGCTTCCCCGCAAAGAATCCTGGGAAGTGTAGTTGGTTAAGGAGCGCTGAGAGTTGTCAGGAGACCCCTCTTCCCCTGACAGAGCTACAGTTCCCCAAGTGGCTTAACAGTCAATCCCTCTTCCCAGAAAACTCCCGGAATTGCAGCTCTGCAAGGGGAACGAGGGAATCTTCTAACAACTCTCAGTAAAAACTAGTTTGTTTATTTT
This sequence comes from Rhineura floridana, assembly GCF_030035675.1. NCBI lineage: Eukaryota > Metazoa > Chordata > Lepidosauria > Squamata > Rhineuridae > Rhineura > Rhineura floridana. The sequence goes on from NC_084501.1 coordinate 8,182,837, forward strand.
ACTTATTTATTTAAAATATTTCTATCCCGCCCTTCTACCCTACAATAGGGCACTCAGGGCGGTGTACAATAAAATCACACGCATACGCAATACAACTGCAGACGATAAAAACACAAAACATTACAGTAAATTAAAATACATAAAGTACAATTAAAATACATAAAGTACAATATGCACATATATACATACCAACATAGACAGACAGACATACAGCTCCCAAGATTCTTTAGGGGGATGTTTGTGTAATGAAGCATTTTTTTTAAGTGTTTTTAATTGTTGTAAACCGCCCAGAGAGCTTTGGCTACGGGGCGGTATACAAATGCAATAAATAATAATAATAATAATAATAATAATAATAATAATAATGGTTTTAAAGTGAAATGATACTGCTTTCAGTGCCCGGTGCAGATCCGGCCTGAAAGCCTGGAGAGCCACTGCCAGTCAGTGCAGACTACAGAGAGCTAGATGGACCAATGGAAATGCTGTGAATGGAACCCCGGAGCTTCAGCATGCCACACGGGTGCTCTGCCCTGGGCCCTCCTCTGCCAAGGGAAGAAATCAGGTCAAGCATTGCCACAAGCCACACCTGGGTAAATATTTTCTGAGGCGAGGGGGAGGAATGCTTGCTGAGGACCGCGCCAGAAAGAGCTTACCTCCGCTGAGTCAGGATGTGCTTTAGGATTCGGGAAAAACGGTCCAACATGCTGGAAGAACTGAGACAGGGGAAAAAAAGAAGAGAGAGGGAAAATGAAAAAGCGGGCTCAAAAATATACATTAGAAATGGAACCAACAGGGAGCCCCTTGGCAACTTCAAGTTGGGATGACTGCAATGCACTTTGCGTGGGGCATCCCTTGCAGTTGACCCGGAAACTGCAATTCGTGCAGAATGCTGCAGCCAGGTTGCTGGCGGAAGTGAGACCATGTCAGCACGGTATGCCTCTGCTCAGAGATCTGCACTAGTTCCAGTGTGTTACCAGGTGTTTGTTCCAGGTGTTACTACCTGTCTATAAAGCTCTGAACAGTTGGGACCAGTTAACTTGCAAGACTGCCGTACCCGATATGTGCCCACTCAAGCACTTCGCTCTGTGGAACTGACGCTGTTCCGAGTGCCGCATAATACTCATTACGCACTCGTATGAAATCATTCTTTTAGTGTGGCAGCGCCTACCCTTTGGAACTCCCTGCCTATTGACATCAGGCAGGCGCCTTCGCTGTATTCCTTTCGTACAAGCGCGTAGTGAGCATTAGGCGGCACTTGGAACAGCGCCAGTTTTAATCTTTTTAGTTAGCAACTATTTTGATTGTTTTAAATATGTTTTAATTGCTCATTTTGAACTGTTCCATATTGAAAACTTTAATGTTTTTTGTAAACTACGTAGAGGTCTTCACATTAAAGCAGTATATAAATTTTGTTAAATAAATCTGTTCCTCTAATACGGGCTCCCTTCCAGTCTGATCAGAGAGCTGTCATGAGGATATAATGGGGGATTGTTTTATTATACATCAAAATTATATGTTAATGTCTGTGTAAATGAGTTTTTATATTTTGTAAACCATTTAAAAGCCTATTTTGGGAGTATCATTGCCAAGCTATGTTGTTATAATTATTCTTCATCATCTTTGAGTTACAACTGACTGGCTGATATAAAGATTTCCCACACTTAAATGGCTTCAAGAGATTAAACCTTAATTACAACCCAAGGTTTTAAACCTGATCCTTTTAAACTCAACCGTCCTACTTACACACACGCACACACACAGAGAGAAGGGACCCCAGTCAGCAACCTGTATGAAATTCATACAAGATAACAAACCTCAGCTATTCCACATACACACACCGTTGCAAAAAATATCCACAAATCAGTTAAACAGCAGCAGGGTTGTTCTCAGTGCGAGTTGCTTCAGTTCAGGAATTTTTCCACCTGTCCCCTCTTGGCAAACTAAAATTTAGGGCAGAGGCATTATTATAGACTCATATGCAGCATTAATAACCTGCCCTTTAGCCAAAAAGGCTCTCCTGTACTAAAGACAGTCCCCTGCCCTCAGGTTCGTGATCTAAACACAGGACACAAGAGGAAAAAGGAATGGAAGAGAGGGAGGGAAAAGGAAGATGAAGCGAGCCAGCAAAAGGTGTGGCTTGGGGGTGGGGGGTTGTGGGGAGAGTTCTGAAGGCCAGTTAGAGAACCCCTCCCGGGACTGAAGTACCCCAGCTCTGCCGCAGTCTATGAGTAAGGGGAAAGGCTGTAGGTCAGTGGCATAACATCTGCCTTGCATGAAGAAGGTCCCAGGTTTAATCTCCTGCAACTCCAGGTAAGGCTGGGAGAGAATCCTGTGCCTGAAGCCCTGGAGAGCTGCTGCCAGTCAGTGTAGACAATAATGAGCTAAATGGACCTATGGTCTGGCTTGATATAAGGCAGCTTCCTATTTAAATCAGTCCGGGTCCATATGGACTAGAAACTTACTTGATTTTGAGGGGAAGGCAGCTTCCTGTGTTCCTCTGCAAAGTCTCTGGGCCGATTTAGTAATCTTGAGATTAGAGAGCCTCCTTTTCTTGCTCGTTTTGGAATGTTTACCTGCCAATTCTGCTTTATTTTTAAGTTTGCTTTTAATTTGCTAAAATAATTTTTAGAAATCTTTCTGTGAGCCGCTTTGGACACTATACAGATGTGGATATAAATGCTCTCATAAAAGTATTGCCTAACTGCCACCCCCCCCCCCAATTTATAAGGGAACAGAGGTGACATGACAGACATTTCTGAAATCACGCATGGCACGGAGAGAGTGGAAAGAGAGACGTTTTCCTCGCTCTCTCATAGCACTAGAACACATGGATATTGAATGAAGCTGAAAGCGGGGCTCTACTGTATATCCAAAAAAGATTCATAGGGTCGCCATAAGTCGTAATCGAAGGCATATAACAACAACAAATTCCCCTCACAGAGCTACAATATGCGGAGAGGTTTAACACTCAATCCCCTTCCCAGAGAACTCTGGGAATTGTAGCTCTGTGAGGGGAAGAGGGGTCTCCTAACAACTCTCAGCACCCTTCAGAAACTACACTTCCCAGGATTCTTTGGGGGGGGGGAAGCCATGACTGTTTAAAGTGGAATAATGGCGGAATAAACGTATGGTGTGAATGTGGCCTGAAAGAACAATTCCTCGCAAGCCTGGAATGAACATTATGAGGCACTTGTAAAAGCACTCGTTTTCACTGACCGAAATGACCAAGTGAGCATGTATGTGGTGAGGCAAAACTTCAATGTTACTGAAAAATTAGATCCTAATATTCATCAAGGGAAGGGACGGGGAGAGAAGAGAAATGCAGCCACCATAACGACACAACATTTCTTTCCGTTCCGTGGCCTGAAAAGACCATGGACTCAAACGCTTGCTTCTCCCACCTGGAAAACTAGGGAGGCCGTCATCTGTTGTTCCACACAGAACAACAATCAAGCCGTCCTCTTTCCCCCAGAACAAGTTCCTGGAGATCTAAAAAGAATACTCAGGACTGAGAAGGCGGCTATGGGAGCCAACAATCTGTTTTCCCGGTATTTCCGGGGAAATTTAGGGAACCAGCTTCCCTGTTCTGGGAAGTGGGGGAAAGGAGGGCAGAACCTGCAGGTCCCACGAGAGCCTTCCTGGACTAATTAAGACATTGGCACACTTTGACCTTCCTCCCCACGTGACGGAAGTGTCTGGAGGAGCCTGCCACAGCAAGTTTCCTTTGAAGGAGGAACTGCGAGGAGATGTCTTCTCCCTCACCTCTCCGCAACGTGGGGCAGGGAGACAGACGTCCACACTCTCCTACGTGGATTCTAAACAGGCCTGTTTAGAAGTTAAACAAGTGGGACCCACAACAATACACCACAGACCAAACTGTTCGTGTTCAGGGTTCTAGCCAGCCATGCCCTCTTCTCCAGTACTCTATTCCATTCCTCATTTTCCACCCAACGGTCAGTCAGCATTCCATGCTCTGTCCTCACTGGGCTGTTTTATATATCCCCACCTGTGTACAGAACCTGCGGCCCTCCAGATGTTGCCAAGCTATGACTCTCATCAGCCCCAGCAAGCTTGGCCAATAGCCAGGGATGGTGGGGCTTGTAGTTCAGCAGCATCTGGAAGGCCACCGGTTCCTCCCACACCAGGTATATAGGATAACATGGCAGAGGAAGAAAGTTGAAAAGCATCAATGAAAAGCCCAGGCTGAGGGAGAGTCAGAAAAAAAACTGATTAAAAAAAAAGTTCAGAGTTTATAAACTACTCTGCAGTCAGAATATCTGAGTAATGCATAGACAACTCTTAAACTCTTGTGAGACACAGAATATGAAATAATAACAATAATCACAGCACAGCATTAGAACATGAAAACCAAGAAGGAATTGGAAAAGGCAGAAATAAAATAGACCGTTTCGGGAAGGTTAGTGAGAAAAGAATATAGGAAAAGCCTGGCTGCTGGGTGAGGCCAAAGTCCCTTTCTAGCCCAGGATCCTGTTCTCAGAGTGGCTAACCAAATGCTTCAGTGGGAAGCCCACAAACAGGACCGGAGTGCAACAGACCTCTCCCCACTTGCAATTGCCAGAAACTGGGAGGCATATTGCCTTTGACAGGGCAGGGAACATAACTTTCTCCTATGAACTTATCTAACCCTCTTCTAAAGCCATTTGAGTTGGTGGCCATCACAACATCTTATGAGAATGAATTCCATCGTCTCGCCATGTGTGAAGGAGGAGTGTCTTTCGTCAGTCCTGAATTCAGATTCTAAACATTCAACTTCATTGGATGGCTCAGAGGATTATGGGATAAACTTCTCCTTAGCCACTTTCTCCACACCATACATAATTTTATGAACCTGTCATGTCATCTCTTACTCGCTTTTTTTCTAAACTCAAAAGCCCCAAATGCTGTAACCTTTCTCATAGGGGAGTAGTTCCATCCCTTGATCATTTCGGTTACTCTTTTCTGAACCTTTTCCAGCTCTACAATATCTTTTCTGAGATCATAGAATCAGAGTTGGGAGGGGCCTGTAAGGCCATCGAGTCCAACCCTCTGCTCAATGCAGGAATCCAACTTGAAGCATCCCTGACAGGTGCCTGTCCAGGTGCCTCTTGAAGACCTCCAGTGTGGGAGAGCCCACCACCTCCATAAGTCATTGGTTCCACTGTCCTACTGCTCTATCAGTTAGGAAGTTTTTCATCATGTTCAGCCGAAATCTGGCTTCCTGCAACTTGAGCCCATTATTCTGTGTCCTGCACTCTGGGACAATCGAGAAGAGATCCCGGCCCTCCTCTGTGTGACAACCTTTCAAGGACTTGAAGAATGCTATCCTATCTCCCCTCAATCCTCCCTTCTCAAGGCTAACATGCTTAAACATGCCCAGTTCTTTCAGTCTCACATAGGGCTTTTTCATAGAACTGTATATAGTATTCCAAATGCACCATAGGTTTGTTCAACAGCATGATGATATCAGCAGTTTTAGTTTCAGTCCCTTGCCTAATGACCCATAGCATGGAATTTGCCTTTTTCACAGCTGCCGCACACTGGGTCGACATCTCCATTGAACTATCCACGATGACCCCAAGGTCATGTTCCTGGTCAGTCACCACCAGTTCAGAACGCAATACCATAGGTGTACGGTTATGTTTTCAATGTTCACCGAAAATCCTAATTGTTTGGGTCCTAATCCTAATCCTTGTTTCACTCCCGAGGGAAGAGAAATCCAGAGAACTGGTGCCATAAGGCTACAAGCACAAGCTTGAGTCACAGCATGTTTTACCTAAGGGGTGTGTGGCACCATGACCAGATGACGATGGGGCTGACTGAGAAATGGGGAGCTGCCTCCCCATAAAAAAAGAAAGGACAAAAGACAAGGCACCCACCATGAAGGGAAAAGAGAGGATGTGACACACACCATGAAGGCGCAGGATGATCGAGTAGTTACATTTTTTTAATGACAGGCCATGGGCAGCTGGCACCAGCTGATCTCCGAGGCATACCTCTCGAGTCTGGGCTTTTTGCTTCAAGGTTTTCCTCAGAACCAGCACATTTTGAAGCACATTTCCTTCCTTTTTTAAAAAAAGATTGTGTCTGGAAATCAACAATTATGTGTAACTCTGCAAACACTCAGGGGCACTGTATTCAAAAGACAGGAAGCCGCTGTATATCAAATCAGATCATTGGTCCGCTGAGCTCAATACTGTCAGCTTCAGGGACGGGGAACCTTTTCTGGGCGGCGGGTCAAATCTTTTATCTCCCCACCCCAGCCGGACCAAATTTGAGAGGTGAGCAAGGCCACCCTCCTGTCAATTACCTGACATCACTATAATATCAGGTGACGCTGTGCTTTGAAGTCCCAATTGTCGGGAGTACAAAACACCGTGCGGGGTAGTTTGAAAGCCCTTTGGCAAACAGCCCCATGCTGCTCTTTGAACCTCCAAAAAGCAGAGGTTCGTCAAAGAACAGCACTGGGTTCAGCAGGAGAGGGCATCCTGCAGATAGTATCTGGTCTGGAGACCAGTTCCACCTGATATAAGCATCAGGCCTTTAGAACTCTTTGGAACTCCCTTCCATTATATAGCACAGAGGCACCTTCTCTGTTGTCTTTTCGACGCCTGCCAAAGAAGTTCCTCTTTCAACAAGCCTTCTAAATGAAGACGAATGAATGAATGAATGAATGAATCATTTATTACGGTCCCAGACCAAAAGATTAAAATCAGTATAAAAAGCCACAAAAATTAAAATACATATAAAACACAACTGCTGAAAATTACTATAAACTAGATAAATACAAATTAAGTAGTTCCTTAGTCAGAAGACTGGAAGCATTTTCCCCCAATTTGCATTGTGATAAAAAAACTTTGCAACACTTTTGGTGACAGAAGAGGATACATCCCTTAAACAGATCAATACCAAATTTGCAGGGATGAAGATCGGTATTACGGTTAGTATCTGCACTGGATCTGAATTTATCTTATGCATGCGTTGTGGCCATTTTAAAATGTGTGTGCGTATGTGTGTGTACACAAACACAATCACAAAATTATTTTTTATATATGCAATTCTTGTAACTGTTTCATATATGTTTCATATATGCCTCATGAGAAGGGATTCATAAATGAAGCAAGCAACAACTTTGATAGTGCTCCTTGCTTGCCTAGATGGGGAATAGAGAGAGGTGTGTGTGTGTGTTTGTAAAAACTAGCCTAGCGGACAAAGGTAAAATTTACATTGATTGCACTGCCCACCTTTGCCTCTGGCCCCGCCCACCACTGGCATGCGGCCCTCCCAAAGGTTGCCCAGAAAGGAATGTGGCCCCCGGGCTGGAAAAGGTCCCCTACTCCCCTCTAGTCCAACTCTCCTGCTCGTTGCAGATTCTTAAACAACAGCAGCAGCATCCCTGACAGGCGGCCTCTGCTTAAACACCTCCAGAGAAGAAGAAGCCACCACTTCACAAGGCGGTCAACTAAATAATTTTTTTAAAAAGCTCTTGGCATGCAGATGTCAAACAGCCCAAACGATAACACTATCAAAGTTAGTAGCGCTGCTTTGGAGTCATGTAAGCCGAGAGAGACAGGGGCATCCCCCCCCTCCCTGAGCTGCTTCCAGCAGAAACGGTGACCACGTTTTCTAAAATGAGTCAGGGCCTAGCTTGAGAGGGATTGCGCGTGACATCACGTCAAGCGATTCCACAACTCGGGGCTGATCTTTGTCTCCCTTGCAGAAGGATCACACTTTTTGGATTCTGAATCACGCCTGAGTCATGCTTTGCCATTTCCCATCCACACACCCAAGTCCCTTCCTTTGTAAGGGGCCATATCCTTTCTTCCACGCTCACAGCTGTCTGTCTGGAGATCAGCAGAGACTTAAAAAAACAACAACAACAGATGCTGCTCAAAGAGCACTGACCACCAAGAATCTACATCCAGCCCCAAAATGCACCAAGGATCAGCCTGCAAACATGTGCGCGCACACAGAGGAGGAAGAATGAATAATCCCTTCATTTTATTGCTAGAGATTTAAGGTTTTAAATGCATAGACACAGACAAGATTCAAGACAATGTTGTGCTTCCTTCGTATTGTGTGTCTGGGTTTCAGAAAATTGGGCTTGTATGTATACTTCTTTAAATATACCAGTCATTGATCAGAGGAAATTCTATAACCCAAGTTTATATAGTGGGTTTTCTAAATCTTGATACTAGGAACTAAGAGTGCACATAATTTCTGTGGATGATCAAGTTCCCAAGAAAGCTTCAGGTGAGGAGCCTTAGGCCCAAGGGTTGAATTCAGCCTTTTGGGCCTTTCTAACTGGCCCTTGGGCCACGCCTCTCACTGGCCCTACACCTTGCACCCTCCTTGATTCCTTCTGCCTGGCTGGAATGTGTTTTAAACTACAAAAATGCCTCTCACTTCCCTGGATGGAGGATAGAGAGGGCTGTGTGTAGAAGCTACTCTACTGTATAAAGTAAAGCTTGCATTTGTTGCTCCACCCCTTTGCCTGTGTCCTCCCCCCAGAAAGGAATGCAGCCCCTTGGACAGAAAAATGTTCCCCGGCCTTGGCTTGGAGTTTAAGAGCATAGCCCTGCTCTGAGCATACCTGCTGATTTCTTCCGCACCCATATGAAAGAGCAGATCCACAGATGTCAAGCCGAAAACCACACCGTTGATCTCTAAGGTGCAGGGATCCGAAACGAAAAGCACCCTCTGGAATTAGAGCACGGGGGGAAAGCGGGTTATTATTTATTATAATTTGTATCCCACCCTTCCTCCCAGCAGGAGCCCAGGGTGGCAAACAAAGTGCTAAAAACACTTTAAAACATCATAAGAACAAATCTTAAAATACATTGAAACAAAACAGCGTTAAAAACATTTTTTAAAAAACAACTTTAAAAAAGGGTTGTGTGCATTTACAAAGCTGCTAGAAATTGAGCGCTCAAGTGAAGCCCTAAAAAGCACAACTAGATTTTTAATTATTATTTTTTAAGAATGGGATACATACAGTTGCAAAAGCCAGGATCTAAACATATGGGTAGCTGAAAAGCTCCGTTCCTGTATGACTCTCATTGTACGCTGAAGATGCACCTCTTTACCCTGGATTAAGGCAGCCAAGATGTACTTCTTTTATCATTCATCGTATTCTGACTGCAAATAGACCTCAATGATTTTAATACTGTATTTTCATATTGCTGAAACCTGTCCTGGGACCTCGAAATCCTAATAAATACTTTACACTAATAGTGATCTTTGTAAGCTGCTCTGGGAGCATTTGGTTGAAGAATGATGCGGAGAAAAGTTTATTTCTCATATAATAGCTCAAAGTCATCCAAAGAAGCTTAACACTGGAAGATTCAGGACAGACGAAAATAAAAAGGCTTCTTCACACAGTGCCTAGCTAAACTATGGGATTCACTGCCACAAGATGCAGCCAACTTGAAAGGCTTTAAAAGAGGACTAGAATAGTCAAGAAATCAGAAGAAGGCTAGGACTTGGGAGGGCAGCTGTGAGAGAACTAGAAAAGGTCCACAAATGCAAAGATGTATCACTGAACACCAAAGTCAGGATCATTCAGACCATGGTATTCCCGATCTCTATGTATGGATGTGAAAGTTGGACAGTGAAAAAGGCGGATAAGAGAAAAATCAACTCATTTGAATGTGGTGCTGGAGAGCTTTGTGTATACCATGGACTGCGAAAAAGACAAATAATTGAATGTTAGAACAAATTAAACCAGAACTGTCACTGGAAGCTAAAATGATGAAACTGAGGTTATCATACTTTGGACACATCATGAGAAGACATGATTCACTAGAAAAGACAATAATGCTGGGAAAAACAGAAGGGAGTAGAAAAACAGGAAGGCCAAACAAGAGATGGATTGATTCCATAAAGGAAGCCACAGACCTGAACCTACAAGATCTGAACAGGGTGGTTCGTAACAGATGCTCTTGGAGGTCGTTGATTCATAGGGTCGCCATAAGTCGTAATCGACTTGAAGGCACATAAGACAAATTCATGGAGGAAAAGGCTATCAGCGGCTACTAGCCATGATGGCTATGTTCTCTCTCCATATTCGGAGGCAATATGCTTCCAAATCCCAGCTGCTGGGAGCCACAAGTGGGGAGAATTGCTGTTGCACGCAGGTTCTGCTTTCGAGAGGCATTCTCAGAGGTGTATGTTGGCCACTGTGAGAACAGGATGCTGGACTAGATGGGCCTTTATTCTGATCCAGAAAGGTTCTTCTGATGTTCTTATGTTAAGAAGAGGGTAAAAAATCCTTCAATAAATAACTAATGCAAATAAGGAGGTGCAGACAGAGGGAAAGCACGCATCAAGAAAGTCTACAAAGTTGGTTCCTGGTGGAAAATTCCAAGGCGGGGGCGTGCAGATAAGGAACTGCCCACTGATTTATTCTAAGGGTATTCCCCAGGATGAAGCAAGAGAAAGGCCCGCCAAGGTTGTGCAAAAACCTCAAGTGATCCGTGCGATGGGCCTCCTCCAGCGTCTTAAGCTACCCCAGGGAAGTCCCCTGGCTGCCTCTTCCAATGCAGAGTAAATGACGCAAGGCTTCCTGCTAAAAGGGTCTGATTGGAAATACACTCTTGGCTTCCCAAGAAAGTGATTTAACCAAAACATACACACAAGAGAGCGCTAAATGCTGGGATCTCCTGGAAGTCCTTTTCTGGCCCCACGCTTGACTTTGCTTTGAAAGAGTCTCCACCCCTCCCCAGAGCCTTAGAACAACAGCAGAAGAGCCTGCCTGGTGGGTCAGGCCAACAGTGGCCGACCAAATAACTATTATGGGAAGTCCACAAGCAGGAACAGAGTGGAAAAGCACTCTCTCTCTCTCCCCACTTGTGATAGCCAGAAATTGGTATTCAGAGGTATACTGCCTCCGACAGGGGAGAGAAAAGCATAGTGTGTATATTATTTATTATTTAATTTGTATCCCACCCTTCCTCCCAGCAGGAGCCCAGGGCGGCAAACAAAGCGCTAAAAACACATTAAAATATCATAAAAACAGATCTTAAAATACATTAAAACAAAACAGCGTTAAAAACATTAAAAAAACAACTTTAAAAAGGGTTAAAAGCATTATTAAAAAACTTATTAAGCAATTCTACCACATACACATGCACACATGTAACAGTGATTAATAAAACAGAGGTTTGTATTGTTCTGTCAAAACGTTTCGGCGTCCGCCTTCATCAGCTGCTAACATTCAAAAAACATATATAATCCACATATGAAAATTACATTTTGATAACCGGTTTTTAATTTTAAAACTGTATCTAAACTCCCACCCTCACCCTCCCCGGCAATGGCATCATTGTGAATGAACACCATTAATTTATTAAGATGATTAAGATATTTTAGAGAACCATTAAAAAAACTCATCAAATATTCGAAATGGTACGCACACATGGGGGTTTTTGGTTTAGGCATTCCAACTAACCGCGTATTGTGATGGTGGAGCACATCCATATGTTATTTGACTTACATATATTATGAAAGGGTACCTGAAGTCGACAAAAGTTTCTTTCTTCAACTCTCCCCTACCTCGTCAGAGCTTGGAAGTTAGTTTCTCCATAAGCACTATATGCCACACTTTCTGTGACCAGTATTGCATTGTGGCGTGCATTAGATCTTTCCAATATTTGGTAACTGTGAGGTGTGCGGTCATAAGTAAATGACTTATCAGATTCTTGCATTGTACTTCTCTATTAGAATCGATGAATAAATTTTAAACGGCCAAGTTGTGGTGTCTGTGTAATCTCTTGCTTGGTTATTTGATTAATTTATTTAAAAAGGGCATCCCAAAAACTTTTTTCACATGGCCACCACATATGGTGGTTCGTTGCCGACTGAATCACATCCCCTCCGACATTTGGGCTCTCCGACATTCTGCCGCCCTGGGCTCCTGCTGGGAGGAAGGGCGGGATATAAATCAAATAATAAATAAATAAATTTGGGGGAGAGGGTGTGGTACACTCGCAGTAAGTATACCAGGGTGGCATACCAAAGATGGGCAATTTTTAACATTGTTTCCTGAACCTGACGGGAGGAAGTGGGCACCAAATAATTATTCCACAGTCTTGCCCACCTCTTTAGCTGTATCCTGTCACATGGCACTTTCCCTTTCCCAAACGCGGGGAAGGAGTTGAAGGGCCCCTTTCCTTTTGGGAGGGGAGGGCACTGGAGAGTAAGGCCTCTCGCTTAAGACCTTGGATAGCTACTGACAGAGCAGAAAACATCAGATTAGATGGACAAAGATCTGTATAAGGCAGCTTCCTAGATATTAAAAACACGCCAGCCATGATAGCTATACTTTCCCTCCTCTGTCGGAGGCAGTATGCCTATGAATGCCAGTTGCTGGGAGTTACAAGTGTTGACAGTTGCTGTTGAGTTCAAGTTCTGCTTATGGGCTTCCCAAGGGCCTCTGGCTGGCCCCTGTGAGAATAGGATGCTGGACTAGATGGGCCACTGGCCTGATCCAGCACCCGGGCTCTTGTGATGTTCTTATGGGCACTATAAGAAGGATGAGGACTGGAACAGGTTCAGAGGCGGGCAACGAGGATGATCAGAGGACTGGAAACAAAGCCCTCTGAGGAGAGACTGAAAGAACTAGGTCTGTTTAAAACCTGGAGAAGACTGAGAAGGGATATGATAGTAAGTACATGAAAGGTTGTCGCATAGAGGAGGGCCGGGATCTCTTCTCGCTCGTCCCAGAGTGCAGGACACGGAATAACGGGCTCAAGTTACAGGAAGCCAGTTTTCAGCTGAACATCAGGAAAACCTTCCTAACTGTTAGAGCCATACGACAATGGAACAAATGACCTAGGGAGGTGGTGGGCTCTCCAACACTGGAGGCCTTCAAGAGGCAGCTGGACAGCCACCTGTCAGGGATGCTTCAAGTTGGATTCCTGCACTGAGCAGGGGGTTGGACTTGATGGCCTTATGGGCCCCTTCCACCTCTATGATTCTATGAGCCAGCGTATCTACCACCAGCCCAAACATATATCCAAGACTCTCTTAGAAAGCAGGGTTGATGTTTCTTCAGCTTGCTAGCTTGGAGTTGTCTGCAGCCAGACAAGCCTTCTGTCTGACCTCATAAAGCTTCTGAGAAACTTCAGGGTTGCTACCAGATGCAGCTCTAAGACCTCTAAGCCACACCTGACAAAACAGAGATTCCTCCCCCATCCTCCGCACGCACACAAACTTTAAACTAAGGCGGCACCTTTGAATTGTAGAAAATACCTGTTTGTCATCTTTTGAAAGCTCGCAGCAGGTAAAAGGTGGCTGGGGATAAATGCAGGGGTGATGGACGTCTCTCACAGATGGGACGATGACAAGGTGGGAACCAGCACTGTTGGGAAGCAAAACAGCTAAGGTTCTATCGGTGCTATACATTTACCGCAGTATCATGCCACTTTAAGCAGTCACGGCTTCATCCAAAGAATCCTGGAAAGTGTGGTTTGTAAAGGGTGCTGGAGTTGTCAGAAGAACCCCTTCTTCCCCTCAAAGAGCTGCAATTCCCAGAGTTCCCTGGGAAGAGAGGTTGATTGTTAAACCACTCTGGGAATTGTAGCTCTGGGAGGGGAACTGGGGTCTCCTAGCAACACTCAGCACCGTTTACAAACTACATTTCCCAGGATGCTTGGGTGGAGTCCATGACTGTTTAAAGTTATATAATAGTGCTTTCAATGCTTCCCAGGGTTCTGGTTGGCTGCTGTAAGAACAGGATGCTGGACTACATGGGCCTTTGGCCTGACCCAGCAGCCAGGCTCTTCTCCATGTTCTTATAATTCTCAGACATGATTGATTGGTATCCTGCCCTTCCTCCAAGCAGGAGCCCAGGGCGGCAAACAGAAACGCTAAAAACACTTTAAAACATAATAAAAACAGACTTTAAAATACATTAAAACAAAACAACATTAAAAACATTTTTAAAAACCTTTAAAAACATCTTTTAAAAAAACATACTAACAAGCAATTCTAACAGACACAAACTGGGATAGGTCTCAACTTAAAAGGCTTGTTGAAAGAGGAAGATATGTACCTGAATGGCTAAAAGAAAAAAAATAAATATTAAATTAAATTAATTAAAAAAGGCTATGTGGCATTTCACACAGCATGCAAGTTAAAACTATGGAATTTGTTCCCACAAGAGGTAGCGATGGCCACCAACTTGTACGCCTTTACAGGAGGATTATACCAATTCATGGAGGACAAGGCTATCAGTGGCTACTAGCTGTGAGGGCTTCGTTGTCCCTCCACCGTCAGAGGCATTGTGCCCATGAATACCAGTTGTTGAGGATCACAAGTGGGGAGAGATGATGTTGTGCTCAGGTCCTGCTTGTGGGCCTCCCATAAGGGGCATCTGGTTGGCCCCTATCACAACAGGGTGTTGGTCTAGATGGTCTTTGGCCTGACCCTGCTTGCAGACTTCCCACAGGCATCTGGCTGGCCACTGTGAGAACAGGACGTTGGCCCTGATGGAGCCTCTGGCCTGATTCACCGGGCTCTCCTGATGTCCTTACCTCCTCGTCCCTTCGACAATCATCTTCATGCACCTCTTGAAGACGTCTTCAAACGAGGCAGTGAGCTGACAGTCCTTTGAGAAAGGAAAAAAGCAGAGGAAAAGCTCAGTGGTAGAAATCCCTGCTTTGCATGCAGAAGGTCCCAGGATCAACTCCAGGCATCCCTTGTCTATGAAAATGATCACAGTAATCTTCTCTCCCCGAGGCCCTGGAGAGCAGCTGCCGCTCACAGAAGACAATATTGCATTTAACCAACAAATAAGCTAACCTTTTACAAGGCAGTTTCCACAGCTCTGCAGAATCCACATTTGGTGGTGCAGAGTCACCTCAAGGATCTACAGCAGCAGCTTCTTAGATTGCTGTACTCCTCTATCATCCATGCTCTGTCCTCTCAGGGCTACTTTGGAGGTCGTCCTCCCCTAATTTTTTTTTGTTCTTAAAGGTTTTATTAATTTTTTAATTTATTTTTGGAAACCTTGGGGTTCCCCCATGCCTGCTGATGATCTCAGTCTCGGATCTAGATGGTGCCGTTTTGACTACGTACAAATCCACATGGATAATGAGTTTGCTGTTAGATCTCAAATACCTGGAAGGACCACCTCCATCCCTAGGGATGTTAAGACCAGCAAGGGGGGGAATCTCTCCGCAGGAAAGGCCTTTCTGTTCCAACAAGCCTTTTAAGTAGATATCTTATCCCAGTCTGCATCTGATTTGTAATTGTTTTTAAATATATATATTTTTTTAAGATTTTTTTTTTAAAAGAAAAGGAAGAAACGAAATATTTCTATATACCTTCTCACAGACTAGCATGTCCTTTCTCTTTAACTGCCTTGTGAGAAATCATGTTTTTCTGATATAAATTTGATGAATAAATGAACAAATCCACCTTTCCTCCAAGGAGTTTGAGGCAGAGTGTGGTTTCCCCCCTTTTCTATTTTATCCTCACAACAACCCTGTTAGGTAGGTCAGGCTGAGAGATAGTGACTGCATCTTAGAAAGTCTGCATCTCTTGAGGATGCGAGGAAAGCATGCATCCAATTTTAATCCGAGTTAAAGGATTAAACTCATGTGTGCACAGCCATAAAACCTATCATTAGCTTGGAAAATACTGTCTTGAGGACTAGATGCTTGCTTTAAGGATCAGGGACAGCCCACCCACACCCAGAGCTGCTTTCCAAAAGAGAGCAGAGGGACCTCTGAATCCACACAGACAGCAGTTTAGAGGGAACCCCCCCACACACAAATGTTCAAATCCATCCCCCTTCACATTGGACTTACCTCAACTTGTTTGTGTTTTGCGTCGAGAAAAGGTCCAAGCTGAAAAACAATCCAAGGAAACTGAAGGTCACCAAAGGGGAAAGGCCCTAATTAACCGCCGCCACCATTTCTGAAAAGCCAATCAAGGTTCCTTTAGAGCCCTAGCAATTAATAAAAAAGCAGCAGGACAACGGATGTGTTTTTAATTCCAAGGCTGGAGCCACAGGAAGGCTTTTATTTTTTTCTTTCAAAATCATAGCGTTGGCCAGATGTGATAAGAGTTACGGCCATTAACACGCAGTTTCAGCCCTGTGAGCCAACTGCTTCTGGGCTTCCCCTCAATCAAAGCTGCCACTTCCCTTGCACCACTGACTTTCAATATTCCGTGACTGACCCTTCCCCCTCAATCATTAGAACACTATCGCAGCTTCCTACTAGTATTTATATTTCTGCTATGCATCTGTGGCTACTAAGGAGCACGCAAGACAGGCAGCCAGCCAGTCTTTTATCATCCATATAAAGCAGGGGCTTGGGCGGGGAGTAACCTCAGGCCTGCCTCTCCACTGGCCCCTCGGCACTCTTCCCCAGGCCACACCCTCCGAGTGCTTTGCCTGGCTGTAACATACCCTTCAAGTGGAATACAGGAATACCCCGCTACACGGACCTTCACTTTACGGACACTTGCGAGTACGGACATATTTGCAGTAACACCATTCCCGTTTACGTACGCTCGCTTCGCAAGAACGGACACTTAACGGCATGACGCCACCGCCCGATCAGTTTCCAACTACAAACTTTTTCTTAAAATAAGGCCTACTGTGTTTATTTCAGTTATAAATGTGTTATTTAGATCAGTTATGCCCATATATGATGACTGCAGTGCAGTACATGCATCGGTAAGTGAAAAAAGGCAGTGCTTCACTTTAAGTACATTTTCGGTTTACGTACTCGCTCTGCACCCATTGCGTACGTTAATGCGGGGTATTCCTGTAATGCCTTTCCAGTGGGAGTAGCTCCTTTGACTCTGACTGATCTTTCTCAATCTAGATGGAAAAGGACATTGTCTGCAAAACTGCTGAATTTGGGTTTTTCTACTGCCAGTATTATGGCATTAGGCTATACTAAAGCGAAAACAGCCGTCTCCCAGGGAATCATGAACACTGACTTACAAAATCGTTTGAGCTTCACTCTAATGATGGGAGATTATGCGAGAATGTTCACAACGACAAATTATATGACAAATTTGGCAGTCCCCAAATATAGAAAAGCTTTCACGCGCGCTAGCCTCAATGTTTTACCTTCGGCGCTTTTAGAAGGCGGATTTAACAAGGTGCCAGTACAAGAGCGCTTATGCCCCTGTGACGTGGGAGATGTGGAAACTGCTGCACATGTCCTGCCATAGTGTCCTTTTTAATCGGGACTCCCGACTTGATCTTATCGCCCCAATTCTTCAAAATATCCCAGGGAGGTCTGATGCATTTTATTTAGAATATTTACTCTCAGGTTGGAACCCGCCGGTCACATATAATGTGGCAAGATTTTGTGCATCAGCTGTGACCTGTCGGAGAGTGATGATAAAAATTATAGTAATAATATCTGATCCTTTGGGAGCTTTTTGCCCACTGGGGTATTTATTCAACATCCCCCATTATTAAAATTTCTTTCCTGCATCCTTCGCTCCTTCTCAAATAGACTTCCCCTGGAGCAGATATGCGTCCTGTTAGCAGGCCATGATATATTTATAACCACTTAGGTGGCAAAATTTGCTCTAGCTGGAGGAAAAGTAAGAGTAAAACACCTTGTGGGATGAGCGGGATGCGCCCTTGTGCTAGTCTGACCGTAGTATCTGCACACTAAGGCACGGGGTGGGTCAGGGTATCTCCCTCTCACGAGAGGAAACTTTTATTTGAACTGTACCGCTGCTTTTCCACTCTGTGTTGTTGAACTGTGTTTCACTGTAATATGATCTGTTTTTTAATATCTATTTCGTATCTAGATTGATTGATCTTCCTTTTATATCTGTTTAATTGTGGTAGCCTATGGCTTTGATCGATAAAGACTTCGTTCATTATTCAACATCATTAGAGTCATATTCTCTTATGCTGCACCTGTTTGTTTCTTTCTCTGTATAATGCTGATATGTTTTTATAGCTTTGATATTTTATAGTGCTGGTCTTTGACCATAATGTTTGATTGATTGACCTGTGATAATGCCTTTCGCTTGCCAGGAAGAGGTGTGTGTAAAAAACGCTGGCTTTTCCATGGCTGGAATGCACCTCTAAGAGTCACATCCATTGCTCCACCCACTTATGAATCTGGCCCCACCCAGCACTGGCATGTGGCCCTGGGAAGGTTGCCCTAGAAGAAATGTGGCCCTCAGGCTGAAAATTAAAAGGTTCTCCGCCCCCAACACAAAGCGATGACAGACGCTTCCCCCTTACCAGAATGCAGACATCTGGCTTGTCTCTATTGATAACGTCGATAAGGTCCAACATGGGGTCATAGGTGATGCTGTCCGAGGTGGTATAAGGGCCACAGGCAACCAAGACCATCTGCAGCTCTGAATCTGAAAGGGTTGTTTTTTTTTTAAAACAAAGGCTTTTAAAACAAGGCCTCTTTTTCCATTCCTAGCCAGACAGGTTTACACACTGACATGTGCCCTGGCATTAGTTCCAGTCATGAATTCCATCCAAGAGTAGAATGTAGTACTGGACAGAGGATTTTAGCTTCCATTCAGTGCGAGAAGTAAAAAATAAGTCTCTAGTGCTCAGGGTTGTGTACGTGTGGAGAAAGGGGTAAAGTCTGCTGATAACCTCAGAAGCCCAGCAGGCTCTATGCCTACTCATTTAGGGGGCCACATCATGCACCTGAGGTTGAGCACTGGAAGATTCAGGACAGAAAAAAGAAAGTCTTTTTCCACACAGCACACAAATTAATCTATGGAATTCGCTCCCACAAGAGGCAGGCACGGCCACCCACTTGGATGGCTTTAAGAGAGGATGAGGCAAATTCATGGAGAAGGTTACCCATGGCTACTAGCCACAATGGCTAGGTGCTACTTCCCCTGTCAGAGGCAGTATGCCTGTGAACGACAGTTGCTGGGAATCGCGAGAGGGGTGCTCTTGCAGTGGTTTAACAATCAACCGCTCTTCCCAAGGAACTCTGGATATTGCAGCTCTGTGAAGGGAAGAGGGCTCTCCTAACAACTCTCAGCACCGTGAACTAACTACATTTCCCAGGGTTCACTGGGGGAAGCCATGACTGCCTAAAGTGGCATAATAGTGCTTTAAATGTATGATGCAGATGGGCCCCCAATTCTAGTTTTGCGCCCATTCTCCTTCCTTCAGGGGCAATACTGAGGTTGAGGAGGAGGAAGCTAAGAGCCATTACCACCCACTTGTCCTGATTTAAGTAGAACGACACGTAAGTGGGGGCAGGCTGGGGGCAGGCTGAGGTCGGTGGGGCAATGCCCTCTTTGCCCTCAAGGACCAGCCTCCGCTGGTACAACGGTAAGAGAGATGGTGCCATTGCTCCACCCACTTTTGCCCCTGGCCCCGCCCACCCCTACCATTGGCCCCTGGAAGGCTGCATTGAAGGAAATGCGGCCCTTGAGCTGAAAAAGGTTCAGACAACATCGAGCCCCAGCACCTTTTTTAAACACTGGGTCTAACTCACCTTCATCCTGATCCATTGGCTGGTAAAACGGAAGTGGCACACCCTGCAGGGAGAGGGGAAAAAGGGTTAGTTATGTTTACATGTTAAAAAGAGAGAAAATCCTTATTCTCCTGAAGTTATGTTCAGTGCAAATCTCTCGCTGTGCCAGGCCTCCCCTCAACAAGAGAGCCAGTGTGGCATAGTGGCTAGAGTGGACCTGGGAGACCAGGGTTCAAATCCCCGCTCAACCGCGAGGCTTGCAGGATAACCATGGGCCAGTCACTGCCTCTCAGCTTTAACCTACCCTCACAGGGTTGTTGTGAGAATAAAAATGGGAGGAGCCACATATGCCACCTTGAGCTCCTCAGGGGAAAGGTGGGATTACACAAGTAAGAATAAATAAAATATAAACAGTGTTGTTGTGAGAACAGGATCAGCAGTCGTCTGACTTTAGAAGGCTACGGAACTTGGTAGGGAATGCAATTTTTTTTTTTAAAAAATCAAGTCACTGAAAGCGCCTCTTATCACCTCGTACAGCTTGGATGCGATCAGCCTCTCGCCGGTAGGGTTCATGCCTTCCATAACCACAACCTAGAGGTTGGGAAAAGAGAAAAACAATACAGGCGATGAAAGTCAGCTTTCGTTTCTTTCAGCACAAGGGTGGGGGAAAGCTTTTGCAGCCAGAGGGCCACATTTCCTTACAGGCAACCTTCCGGGGCCACTTGCCAGGTTGGGTCGAGGGCAGAAGCAACAAGCGACAGAGCAGCAAATGTAAAATTTACCTCGGGGGTGTCAGCTAGCTTCTGCACAGACTCACTCTTCTCTATCCTCCATCCAAGCAAACAAGAGGCAGGATCAGAGTTCAAGGACGCATCGCAGCCAGGCAAAGACACTCATGGAGGGGACGAAACAGAGCCAGTGAGGGGTGGGGCCTGAGGAGAATCCCAAGGGCCAGAGAGAGGGGCCTGGGGGCCGCACTGATTTCAAACCATCTGGGCAAAAACAGGTCACCTGATGTCAGTGGGGCAGTGGAATCCGCTCTGGGTTTTAGCCCAAACTTTCGAGGAGCTGTCCAAGGTGGTGAATCCCATTCCCCAAATAGTTTCAGCACCTTGGACAGCTCCTGGAAAGTCTGGACTAAAAACCCAGAGTGGATTCCACTGCCCCACTGACACGGAGCCACCGACTGCCACTGCGTGATGTCACTGCAATGTCAGGTGATTGACAAGTGAGCCATCCTGCCCGTCTGTCAAACGTGGCACACAGGGGGAGGGAAGAGACAGACAGAGACAGAGAGAGATAAGGATATAGCAAACAGAATACTTCACCTGCCCTGGAAAGAGGGAGTAGTCCTGGAGTTCAGACACATCCACAGGAACCATGCCTCCTGAAGAGTGTTCTTGATCTCCTTCCAAGATGATCGACTTGGCATTCAGCTTCCCATTGGAATCACACCCAATTTGGCCCAGAACGGTCACTGGCTCCTTCCCAGCACAATTTAAAAAAGAGAGGAACAGGTTTTTGTTTTGTTTTTAAAAGAAAATCTGCATCCAACATATTTCCAAGTTACCAAGCGGGTGGCCACTAAGTTAATCAGGTCCAGCCTACCCTACAGGAATGCTGCGGAGAAAAAAGGGAAAGAGCATCTAGGGGGAAAGTGGTGGTGATACAAATGCAGGAAAGAAAAGGACTGATATTCAAAAGAGGGCAGAAGATAATTGGAAGTTTGCAAGGCTGGGGGAAAAAAATCAGGAACTCAAACTAAGACAGCTCTGTATATCTCAGGGCAGCTGATTTCCATTATCTCAAAATGGTCAGCCAAACTCATAACTCTGAAGAGCCGGTGATGGTACAGTAGCGATTAGATGGGATGTGAGAGACTGGTGTTCAAATCCCACTTGAGCACAAAGCTCACTGGGCCACCAGCTCTCAGCCTAATCTACCTTACAGGGTTGTGCTGAGGATAATATGGAGAGCTGAGAGACCCATGTAAACTACCTTGAGCTCCTTGGAGGAAATCAGCTGCAGAGGAGGCAAGTGTGGTTTGTTCAAAAGCCATGTAGACCAATTGAGGAGGCCTGGAGCCAGAAGTTCCCCACCACTGGTTTAAAGAAACAGTGCCTCTGAGCACGTGTAGAATGCTTCTCACCCCTCACCAGATAACTATATAGTGTGGTGGCTCCATGTCAGTGGGGAAGTGGAATCCACTCCAGGTTTTAATCTGAACTTTCAAGTTCCTGACCTCCTTGAAAGTTCAGACTAAAACCTGGAGTGGATTCCAGTAACCCACTGACATGAAGCCACCAGCTGCCACACACCCATCCATGTAAACTCTAGTCAACATAACATCTTAGCACAGAAATTACCTGCACAGGGATGATCAAAGAGGAAAATTCTTCTATTTTATAGTGTTCCTTTACTGCCATCCCTAGGTCTTCGATCTTGCAGGAAAGCACTTATTAAAAAAAAAGAAAAAAGAGGGTGACATAAAGACGAATATTTATTTTCTTTTAAATAATTATTTTAGGCATATGTATACTGCTTTACATCGAGAAAAGACCACAAAGCAATTTCCAAGATCCAACAACAAAATTAACAATATAATAGCATCAACGCAATTAAAACACACACTCATACACAAATAAAGTGTCGTAAAATACCAAAAGCCATCATAAAAATGTGCAGAATCAGCAATTAAAATCTAAAAGACCCACACCTCAGAGCAGCTAACCAGATCCACCACAGGCCTGGGCAAAGAAAAGCGACTTAAGGGTGGCGATGAAAGCCAGCCAGACAACCGTGGGGAACTTTTGGCTCTCCAGATGTTTGCTGAACTACAACTCCCATCATTCCATGCTACTGGCCATGCTTGCTGGGCCTGATGGGAGCTGTAGTTCAGCAACATCTGGAAGGCCAAAGGCTCCATCTCGCCTCCCCACAGAACAAGCAACACACGCCAAGCAGGGGGACAACAGCCAAGGTCTTCTTCGCGGATATCACATCCAGGGCAATGGCCGAGATGTCCTACCTTATCTGTCGGAGGCAGGATGCCTCTGAATGCCCCTTGCTGGGGATTACGAGTGAGAGAGAGTTGCTGTTGCACCCAGGTCCTGCTCCGGTCCTGCTTTTGGGCTTCCCACTAGGGGCACCTGGTTGGCCAGCGTGAGAACAGGATGATGGACTAGGATGGGACATTGGCCTGGTCCAACAGCCAGGCTCTACTTATGTTCTCAGATATCTAGGCCTTAAGTTGTTCAGGGCTTTGCTATGTCAACACCAGCAACTGGGCCTGGTAACACTCAGGCAGCCGGTGAAGGTCAAAACCGACATCAGGTGACTGTGCACCACAGCGCCGGTCAGAACCCCAGCAATCGCATTCTGCACCAGCTGGATCATGTTCAGGAGATGTTAAATGCCACATAAATAAAACCCCTGTTCTGTTAATCTGTAATGTATGTAATATATGTAATGCATATATTATTTTAGTGATTAACCAAATCCCAAAAGGGATCCAGAGCAAGCCTGGGTGAAGTGCTGTTGGTTGCTGTCAGTCAAAAGTACCTTCTCGGTTATCCACAAGGTCCTGGAACATGAATTTGTACGGCTTGGTGAGAGAATCTTCGGGAGAATGGAAGAGCTTCACTGAAGTGGCCAAGCCACCATTTCCACTCCAGGAAGTGCCCTGTATGGAGCCAAAGGAGGTAACAATCTCTCCACGGTTGCTTCGAGAGCCGTACTTCTGTGAGGGGGTAGCACTGTGGGATGGGGGGGGGAGAGAAGAGAGAAATAAGACAATCAGTTTTTAAGACTTCAAGGAAACCTGGCCACTTTCCTGATTTAAAATCAACGTTTTAAAGTATTGCTCAGTCTCAATTACAGTTTCATCCGGTTAAGACTAAGGCTTTAATTTGATAAATCAACAAACACTTTCGTCCTGTTAAACCATCATGACGCGTCTAAATCAACACACCATGGTTTGCGATCGGCCAGCAAGCCAGGATCAGAAGCCACGGTGTGAAGAGGGTTTGTGCCAACTAAGGTTAGTCTTAAGCAGATGTGGGGGGGGGGGGGGACAGACAAAAAGCTCAGAACCATGACTCCTGTACCCTACAGTTGGTGGCTCTGAACCATGGTTTGGTGTGATCTCTGAAATGAGCCAAGGCTAATAAAACAAGGTTTTATCCAAGTAAGTCACGCTCAAAGTGGTTCTAACAAAATCAATGGACCTAAAGTTATCCGTGTTTGATCCTAGTTTAACAGGACCCTGTTCAAGTGTCCGGACTGATCATGGGAGACCTAAGTGCGTGTAGGGGCTGAAAGTATGAACACTGGCTCCACCCCCAGTGCCCCCTGCATGCCACACACACTCCCCCCTCCAAACTTTGCATGTTTTTATGTTTTGATGCCACAGTCAAGGTCACCCCTGGCACACAGGAAACACTGGGGTTATGATTGCCACACGTACACCCAGTCGCCCTACACACATTTAGCCCCCCCCCAATGACAGTTCCCAGGGATTTCTGGTGAAGAGGAAAAAGCTCTTAAACCAGCTTATGTCTGTGGGGTAGATAAGCCTTCTTATACACACAATGAATACTAAAAGCAATTTTGACAACATGGATTCTCCTATATGCGTAGGCTTTCTCTCTAACAAACCCAGCAGCTAAAACCCAGACCCCAATTCACACAACGAAGAGGATCTCAGGCAGATTTCAGAACGCTTCAAAGCATCTTGGGGATCAGCTCCACCACAACTCGATGCACATCATACTCAGCTGGCAAACTCAAGCTGCATTGACTGAGCCGCCCCATGAAGATTTGCCTCCCTACATGTGAAGGCTCCACTACAAACAGTTCAATTTTTAATTACGATGCCACCGTGCACGTGTGAGAACTGGCCTTTTACTCAAGGGCACTTAGGTGCCAGCGGCGGCTAGTGGCTCCATATCAGTCAATGGAGCAGCAAAATCTGCTCCGGGGTTTAGTCCGAACTTTCAAGGAAGCTCCTTGAAAGTTTGGACTAAAACCTGGAGCGGATTCCACTGACCCGTTGACATGGAGCCACAGCCGCCACTAAACAGGAAGCAGGCTTTTATTTGAGTCTTTTGAAAAAAGCAACAGCTGCTGATCAAAGAAAGAGGTTGGCAACCCTTGCAATGGCTTTGCCAGGGTCATACCTGGGCGAGAAGCTGTTGGGGGAGAAGGCCAGACGGGGGCTGCGTGTGGAAAGAGTCCGCTTGGAACGTGGGTTTTCCGGCGTGGTTATTGCCCGCTTCTGAGATCCCTGCAAGGCAATTCAGGGTTAGAACAGCTGAGCCTCACACGGCAATGGGGACTGTGTGGTGGCAAGGCGCATTATGGACACACCGGAAGCGGCCTTCTACGGAGTCAGACCATTGCTCCAGCCAGCTCAATACTGTCTACACTGACTGGCAGCAGCTCTCCAGAGGCTCAGGCAGGAGTCCCTCCCACTCCAACCTTGAATGTGTGCACATCCAGACTATGGAATTCGGTCCCACAAGGGGCAGGAGGTGGCCACCAACTTGGGCGGGTTTAAAAGAGGATTCAGCAAAGTCACGGAGGCTCACGCTACCCATGGCTATGTTCTGCCTCCACTGTCAGAAGCAGTATGCCTCTGAATGCGAGTTGTTGGGAATCACAAGGGGGAAGAGTTGCTCTTGCGCTCTGGTCCTGCTTTGCAGGATTCCCATTGGGGCATCTGGTTGCCCACTGTGAGAACAGGATGCTGGACTAGATGGGCCACTGGCCTGATCCCACAGGGACTTCGGTTCTTAACAACTGAAACAATCAATACAAAACTGTCCCAGCACAAACCTGGCAGAAAGCCAGCTGACAGGAAAGACATTTCTTTCTCGGAAACCCTGGAAGAGCTGCGGTAGTGTAGTGGCAAATTCAGACGTGCAGGGGCCCTTCATGTTAGTCACAGCCACGCCCCCTCCGTGCAGGGTTGAGCATGTTAATGCCTTCTCCCACAACAACAGATGTCCCTAGGAGCCAGTAAGCATGAGAGTGTTAACTACTGAAAAGAGTCTTCCCAGTGGCTGACTAACCTCCTTTCACCTTGATTGGCTCCAGTCAGCAGGAAAGGACAAGGAAGCATGTTAGAAGACTCTTCTCAGTGGCTCACACACTCCCCTTTCATGCTGATTGGCTCATCCAGGTACTCTTGGATGAAACCGATTATCTGGATCCATTTCAATCCGGTTTTAGACTCGGTTTCGGCACCGAAACAGCCTTGGTCGCCCTGTATGATGACCTATGTCGGGAGAGAGACGGGGGGAGTGTAACCCTGTTGATTCTGCTTGACCTCTCAGCTGCTTTTGATACCATCGACCATGGTATCCTTCTGGAGAGACTCACGGAATTGGGAGTTGGAGGTACCGCTTGGCGGTGGCTCCGCTCCTACTTGGCGGATCGTCTCCAGAAGGTAGGGCTTGGGGAACATTACTCGATGCCCTGGACTCTCCATTGTGGAGTCCCGCAGGGATCAGTCCTGTCCCCTATGCTCTTTAACATCTATATGAAGCCGCTGGGAGCGGTCATCAGGAGCTTTGGAGTTCGTTGTCACCAGTATGCTGATGACGCACAACTCTATTTCTCCTTTTCATCTTCTTCAGGTGAGGCTGTTAACGTGCTGAACCGTTGCCTAGCCGCGATAATGGACTGGATGGGAGCTAACAAACTGAAGCTCAATCCTGACAAGACTGAGACGCTGTTGGTGGGTGCCTTCTCGACCCAGGTGGTGGATGTTCAACCTGTTCTGGATGGGGTTACACTCTCCCTGAAGGAACAGGTTCGTAGCTTAGGGGTCCTTTTCGATCCATTCCTGTCTCTTGAGGCTCAAGTGGCCTCGGTGGCACGGAATGCGTTCTACCATCTTCGGTTGGTAGCCCAGCTGCGCCCCTATCTGGATAATGTTGACCTCGCCTCAGTCGTCCATGCTCTGGTAACCTCGAGATTGGACTACTGCAATGCACTCTACGTGGGGCTGCCTTTGAAGACAATTCGGAAACTACAGCTAGTGCAAAACACAGCAGCCAGACTGCTGACGAGGACCAGACGGTCCACACATATAACAACTGTTCTGGCGCGTTTGCACTGGCTACCTATTTGTTTCCAGGCCAGATTCAAAGTGCTAGTTTTGACTTATAAAGCCTTACACGGTGCGGTACCACAATACCTTGCGGAACGCCTCTCCCGCTATGAACCTACCCGCTCACTACCTTCAACATCTAAGGCCCTCCTCCGAGTCCCGTCCCATAGGGAAGCTCGGAGGGCTGTTACTAGATCCAGAGCCTTTTCAGTAATGGCCCCCGAATTATGGAACAGTCTCCCTGATGAGGTGCGCCTGGCGCCTAATCTTCCATCTTTTCGGCGCCAGGTTAAAACCTTTTTATTCTCCCAGGCATTTTAATTGCTTAATGTTAAGTTAATTTTATTTCAAGTTGTTAAATGCTTAAGCTGTCTGTTTTAGGGATTTTATCTGATTTCTTTTTTACTGTATTGTATTTTATTCCTTGCTGTGAACCGCCCAGAGAGCCATAGGCTAGGGGCGGTATAGAAATGGAATGAAATAAATAAACAAATAAATAAATAGGATGCTGGAGATATAGGGACCCTGCTCCCCAAAAAATAAGGGGTCTAAGACCCCCTAAGACCCCAGACAAATACACCACTGAAGAGCTGCTGCCAGCCAGAATGCGTAATACTGGACTAGATGGATAAAATCATCTGGCCTGGTTCAAAGGTAGCTTCCCGTGTTCTGGAAGAGGAGCCACAGCACAGGGGTAAAGCTCCTGCTCTGAATGCAGAAGACCTCCGTCCCATGGCATCTTTCTACATTCCTGTGCTGTCCTATGTAACGTGAGGCACCTTGCTGGCTCTGTCTTAACACTTCCTTGTTCTACGTACTTACTTTTGACGGCGATGTGTAGGTATCTAGAAGGTTCTCTTCTTCCTCTTCTACGTCGAGACTGAGAAGGGTCAAGGACTCCACACACACACAAAAAAAGCCAAACTAAAATTACACACAGCTCCCGTGACCCACTGGTTTGAGCAGGGGTAACAGAATAGTAGAGTTGGAAGGGGCCTGTGAGGCCATCCAGTCCAACCCCCTGCTCAGTGCAGAAACCTGCAGTCCGCCAGATGTCGACAGAGTCCCATCAGCCCCAGCCGAAGGGCTGATGGCAAGGCATGATGGGAGCTGTAGTCCAACATCTGGAGCTCCCCAGCTCTGGTTTAGACAACCAGATGCACCTGGGAACCTCAGGCTCAAGTTTTAATCACTGACATAAATCCATCGGCAGCCTGGAGCAAATCACTCTCTTTGAGCTTCCTTCATGTCCAGCACCGAAAAAATGGTTAGGTCCAGAGCCTGAGCATAAAACTTTGCATGTGCTTCAGCTCCCTCTCCTGTTTCATCCAGAAGCCACATCCACACTACACATTTGAAGCACTCTTATACCACCAAAGTCAGGATCATTCAGACCATGGTATTCCCGATCTCTATGTATGGATGTGAAAGCTGGACAGTGAAAAAAGCGGGTAAGAGAAAAATCAACTCCTTTGAAATGTGGTGTCTGAGGAGAGCTTTGCGCATACCATGGACTGCGAAAAAGACAAATAATTGGGTGTGAGAACAAATTAAACCAGAACTGTCACTAGAAGCTAAAATGATGAAACTGAGGTTATCATACTTTGGACACATCATGAGAAGACCTGATTCACTAGAAAAGACAATAATGCTGGGAAAAACAGACGGGAGTTATCAACCTCAAGGCATATAACAGCAACAACAATACCACTAAAAACGGCTGTGGCTTCCCCCAAAGAATCTTGGGAACTGTAGTTTGTGATGAGTGCTGAGAGTTGTCAGGGGATCCCTCTTCCCCTCACAGAGCTATGATTCCCAGAGTTCCCTGGGAAGAGGGATGGACTGTTAACGCACTCTGGGATTTGTAGCTCTGCAAGGAGATTAGGAGTCTCCTAACAACTTTCAGCACCTTTCACAAACTACACTTCCCAAGCTTCTTTCGGGGGTGGCATGACTGTTTAAAGTGGAATAACAGTGGGACACGGGTATGGTGTGAAATTTTGTGGGAGCACGCAAAATGGTCTCTCCGTTGGAACCATGCACAGCTTTTGGGGAAGGATACAGCTCTTGAATGCTGTTGACGTCTCTGATTCTAGGGCAATGGGTCTCCTTTCTCTTTTGAGGTTTCGTGGGCCTCTTGAGCACCTGGAAGATAAGCGAGCCATCAACACCCCCAGGGGAGCCAGTAACTCCGTTCACCACTCACACCACCCTTGAGTTGGCACAGCGGTCACCAGTGTCACCTATGGGTTCCAGTGTGCCCACCAGGGCCTCCTGTGGCACCCGTAATAGGAAATATCCCCTCCAAAATCCACAATGCACAAGAGACCACTTGTCCTCCTTGCTCAGCTCTTCTTTGCACTTGCTCGGCCTGTCCTACATTGAATATGCCCCCTTACACATGCCCACGTTTCATCGAATACCAGGATTGCACACCCACCTGCCCTCCCGTCCTGAACAGGGGAGGTGCAGAGAGCTTCTCTCTGGGAGCAACGGTGGCTGATGTAGGCGCTCCCTCACTATCGATTGTGGCCCGCCTTTCCCTGCCTTTTTAGATGAGGCAGCCATTTTGAGTTATGCCAACCCCACCACCGTGGCAGCCATTTTGCATTATGCCACACACCAGACAAGAGCCATTCTGTGACTGGCACCCATAGCACTTTCTCAAGATTCCACCGGTGCCCACTGGCCCAAAAAGGGTGGCGACCCCGCGTTGGCCACATCTACCTGGAGCCTGTTGCCAACATTCGCTTCCAATGAAACATGCCCAGAACCAGTCATGTAGCGGCATATTAAGAAGTGCAGGGTCCCTTCATGATAGTCACAGCCATGCCCCCTCCCTCTTTTTTTACTGCTGGGTTGAGAAGGAGATCCTTGTTAATGCCTTCTCCCACAACAACAGACATCCCTAGGAGCCAATAAGCACGAAAGGGGAGAGTGTTGAAGGCTGAGAAGAGTCTTCTCAGTGGCTGACTCACTGCCTTTCACTGCAATTGGGTCTAGTCAGCACAAACGGACAAGGAAGTATGTTAGAAGACTCTTCTCAGTGGCTAACAGACTCCCCTTTCATGCTTATTGACTCATAGGATGCTGGAGACATAGGGACCCTGCTCTCAAAAAAGTAAAGGGTCTAAGACCCCCCAAGAGACTGTGCACGACTACACCGCTGCTCAGAACTGCATCTATTCTGTTCAGTGTTTAGAATTTGAGGCTGCTCACGGAAATACCCATCAGCTACCCCTACTCATGACAGCTGCGTGCTACTTCAACGTTTAGAGGAGCGTGGCACTGAATGACAATTCCTCAAGCACGACAGGAGGCCTTTTGTTTTCACGCCCCCTGACAGGCTTTCCCAGAAACACCTTGTGGGAAGCCAGATGCTAGACTAGACAGACCTTTGGCCTGCCCCAGCAGGGCTCTGACGGCATAAGACTGCTTCTGAAGCTTAATTTACTTATAAGATTGATATACTGATCAATCAACAGAATATTAAATACACATTAAAAACAAATCAACATACAGATCATCAAAATATAAATAAAGTCAGCAGTTTTTGAAACCAATATATGTGGCTAAGCAGCACGCATAAATGTTTTCAGCTGGTGCTGACAGCAATATAGTGTAGGTGCCTGCCTAATATCAATGGGCAGGGAGTTCCAGAGAGTAGGTGCACCCACCTACATTTCATATAACATTCTTTCTGCTGACGACAGCTCCATCCGCAATCGATGTTTAAAGCAGTATCGTACCACTTTATTTATTTATTAGATTCTATTTATTAGATTCCTCCCAGTAGGAGCCGTTTAAACAGTCATGGCTTCCCCGAAAGAATCCTGGGAAACATAGTTTGTGAAGGGTGCTGCAAGTTGCCAGGAGACCCCTATTCCCCTCAAGGAGCCACACAGAGTGGTTTAGCAATCAATCCCTCTTCCCAGGGAACTCTGGGAATTGTAGCTCTTTACAGGGGAACAGGGATCTCTTAACAACTCTCAGCACCTTTCACAAACTACAGTTCCCGGGTTCTTTAGGGGAGCTCATGATTGTTTAAAGTGGTACAATAGTGCTTTCAATGTATGGTACACAGGGGGCCTTAACCACCGTGCATCCACCTAACAAACAGTCAAACCAAAACATTTATCTGCCACGGGTTCTTTGGAAAGCTTCCTTACTTCATGTTCGAAGATGTTCAGAGAATCGAGTGTGAGATGAACAGACTGCTTCGTCAGAGTGAAAGCTATTATACTTTCTGCAAGGTCACTCTCTTCCAACCTGTACAACGTGCAAAGTTCCACCACTACAAGAGACAGAAGTGCTTAAATCAGTGGAAGAAATGGGGTTCACCAATTCCCCAAGGACCTTATTACCAGTGGTGTAGTGGCAAATTCAGAAGTGCAGGATCCCTTCATAATAGTCATGCCACACTCCCTCACTCGCTTGCTTGTTCTCCGTAATCATCTCCACACTCCTGAGTCCTTCTCACACATGGCTTCTCCCACAACAACAGATGTCCCAATCAGTATGAAAGGGGAGTCTGTTAGCTGCTGAGAAGAATCTTCTCAGTGGCTGACTCACCTCCTTTCACTCTGAGGGCTCCAATCAGCAGGAAAGGACAAGGAAGCATGTTAGAAGATTCTTCTCAGTGGCTAACATACTCCCCTTTCATGTTGATTGGCTCATAGGATGCTGGCGACATAGGGACCCTACTCCCAAAAAACTAAGGGGTCTAAGACACCCCCCTAAGACCCCAGATGACTAAAGTCCTGCTTATTACAGTGACAGCCTTACCCTATCCTAATCCACCTCAGAGATGGGAGATGGAACATTTCCACTGTCACATTTTTCTGCAGAAAACTTTCCAGTTTTAGAAATTGTCTTAAAAATAAACACATATAATGGACACAATCCAAGCCAAAATGGTCAGCTGGAATGAATATAGTACTAGACAAATCTAACATTAAAAAAAACCAAGTCTTTGGCACCTTCATTTTTTAACAAAAGAAAAATCTAAACGCTTTAAGCTAAGTGTATTCTATTAACATGTCTTAAAATATTACAACAAAAATAACATTAGTGGCTATCAGCTAAATGGAACCTACATCTTCAGAGACAATCTACCTTACAATACCAGATCACAAGAACAAAGAGGGAAAGTTTGTTCCTGTCCTCTTCATGTACTTTTCAGACGAATCTGGATGGCCTTTTGATAATACTGGAGTACACGGCCTCTTGGGCAAGCTGCTGCGTTATTATAAACCAGGGACAGGGAACCCACAGCCCTCCAAATGCTGCTGGACTCCAAATCCCATCAGCCCCAGCCAGTGTAGCCAATGGTCAAGAATGATGGGAGCTGTAGTCCACCAACATCTAGAGGACCATAATTCCCCATCCTGGATACAAACACACTACAGAAAGTCTAATGTGTTGGCTCAATGCAGATACAGGAGATATCCCTCAATACCAGATTCCAAAAACAAGGGAAGACTACCACCTCACTCCTACCCAGTTTCAGAGCTCCCAGGGGTACCTGGCTGTTCCCAATTAATTTCCCCCCTCCGCAGACCGTTCCAGTAAAATCCATTAAAAAAAAATACTCCCGCCTCTCCAAAAGCCCTCTCCTCTTCCGAAGAATTGCTCCCCCCTCCTCTCCAGACCCCCCCAAATTCCCCACTGCTCCCCCACAGAGGCACCTGCCCGCTTCTTACCCCCGAATAGCTCCCCTCCCAATCTTCCCACCCCTGTTTATCGCCTCCGCTGTTGCTCAGCCGCTCACGTTTCTCGGCCACAGCGTCCCCGTCTTCGCCCTCCGCCAGGTCCAGGTTGAAGACCCTGAGCTCCCTCAGCACGGCCTCCAAAGCCGGCAACGACATCGCCCACCTCCTTTCCCGCCACTTCTCTGTGGAGCAGAAGGGAAGGGCGCAGCGACTCGGTCACTTCCGGCGCCGCTTCCTACGCTGCCTCTTTCGCCCCACCCACAAAAGGTAAAAGCGCCGAAGAAGCGGAAGGGGGCGGAGCTACCGCTCCAGCTTGTGAATGGGCGCGCGCCGAAAGGGGGCGTGGCTGGCAGTACTGCATGAATGGCAAGAGGTGGGAGAGAAACAGAGAGAATTTTTTCTGTATTTGAAGTTCCTAGAGCGGTCCCCTTTGACGCTTTGTGGGGTGAAAAGGGGTCAGCTGCTCAGAGGAATCAGGAATTTTTCAGGCTACAGGACTTAGAAAATCCAGGATTATTATTATTATTACCTAGTTTTGATTAGGCTTTGTGTATCTCGAAAACAGGCCGACACAAAGTGTTTCTGATCTTTGAAACTCTAATCCTTATTTTATTATTATTCCTTGTGGAAAATGTAACTTTTTTTTTAAAGTTATTTACTTAAAGAAAAGTGCTTCAAATGGAGGCCACCGCTATTCTTTCCTCACTGAGTGCAGAGACCTCCCTATGTTGAATTATAGATTGTTAAACCTTCAGTACAGGGATCTATACTCTTGTTTGTGTTTTGTAGCTGAGGTATATTTTCAAAATTATTAATTAATGGCAACCTTATATTGCAATACAGGGACACTGGAGAGTGGCCTGAGACTATGAGAAAGGTTTGTTTGTTTCATTTTATTTAGACCATTTGTACCCAGCTCTTCATCCAAAAAAGCTCCCAGAGTGGCTTTCTTTCTTTCTTTCTTTCTTTCTTTCTTTCTTTCTTTCTTTCTTTCTTTCTTTCTTTCTTTCTTTCTTTCTTTCTTTCTTTCTTTCTTTCTTTCTTTCTTTCTTTCTTTCTTTCTTTCTTTCTTTCTTTCTTTCTTTCTTTCTTTCTTTCTTTCTTTCTTTCTTATATTTCTATACCGCCCAATAGCCGAAGCTCTCTGGGCGGTTTACAGCATAAAAACATCCAGTATACAATTAAAAACATATATCAAACACATTGAAACAATATAACAAAATAACTAAACATAGTTAAACACATGGACACGACAGACACAATCCTAAAATGTTAAGTATAAAAACGTATTAAATCAGTTAAAATATGAAGCTGTTTAAGATGTTAATGTTAAAATTACTAAAATTAAGATTGTGAGTGATAGATGTAGGTGTTAAAAGTAGATATTAAAATGTTAAAATGCCTGGGAGAACAAGAAGGTTTTTACCTGGCGCCAAAAGGATAACAATGTTGGTGCCAGGCGTACCTCATCAGGGAGAGAATTCCATAATTCGGGGGCCACCACAGAGAAAGCCCGTTTCCTTGTTGTCACCTTCCAGGCTTCTCTCTGGGTGGGTCCCCGAAGGAGAGCCTTTGATGTTGAACGTAGTGTACGGGTAGGTTCATATCGGGAGAGGCGCTCCATCAGGTATTGTGGTCCCAAGCCATGTAAGGCTTTATAAGTCAAAACCAGCACTTTGAATTGAGCCCGGAAGCGTATAGGCAGCCAGTGCAAGCGGGCCAGGATCGGTGTTATATGTTCACAACTCCGAGTTCCTGTTAACAATCTGGCCGCCGCGTTTTGCATGAGCTGCAGCTTCCGAACCATCTTCAAAGGCAGCCCCACGTAGAGAGCATTGCAGTAGTCCAGTTTTGAGGTTACCAGTGCATGGACAACTGAAGCAAGGTTTTCCTTTCATATAATCAATGAAATTCCCTATCCACAGGCTTCCAATCTTAAAAAACAAAAACAAAACTAAACACAACACACAAGGAAAAAGGCACAGGGAAGAGGAAAAAACACACTAAGGCACTGATAGTGGTTAAGGACGACGACCTGGGAGACCAGGGATTGAATCCCCACATAGCTACGGTTATGTGCTTTCTCTCCACAAGGACAGCTGTTATTCTGTTTGTTTGTAGGTCTAGGACACACCTTTTTCGGGGAAGGGGTAGCGTTACACAATTGGGGGTTGGTCTGGATGATGACTGGATACCCTCCAACACTGTAAGTCTCTTCCTCCCTGCTAGACTGATATGCAAAGGATGTTGATCTCAGTTCCTTCCCTCCTTCCAGTCGTCTTTCTTCTTTCTTGAGTGGGGAGCAGACATCTTTGTCTCTCTTCTCATCCAGCACGAGGGCGAGTACTGGGCACAGTGCTCGTTGCTCCAACATAGCTAGTTAGCTAGATATAGAACTCTTTCCTATCAAGTATGTACTTCCAGAATAAAGTAAAAGTAAAGGTGTCCCCGCACTTGTAGTGTGAGTCGTTTCCGACTCTTAGGGTGACGTCTTGCGACGTTTACTAGGCAGACCATATATATGGGGTGGGATTGCCAGTTCCTTCCCTGCCTTTCTTTACTCCCCAGCATATGCCGGGTACTCATTTTATTGACCACGGATGGATGGAAGGCTGAGTGGACCTCGACCCCTTTTATCGGAGATTCGACTTCCTCCTTTAGATGGAATCGAACACCGGCCATGAGCAGAGCTTCAGCTGCGTTACCGCCGCTTACCACTCTGCGCCACGGAGGAGAATAAAGTAGTTATTTCTTATTTTAAAGCTTAAAGTCTCTGACTAATTTGCAGGGAAGGTAGAATCTTAGCAAAGATTCAAACACACACACATAAGTTCGCTCAAAACTCTCTGTTCCGCTACGCAACTCTGCAGGGTCCTATAGGTTATTGGGCCCAGCCTCCTATATAAACATGATTTGGTTGGAGAACTCCAACACAAAAATTGGATACACACAAATTTTGAAGGATGGCTGTGTTTCGGTTCTCGTCTTGTTTCGGAAAGTGTACATTTGATAGAACTGAAATCTCTCCCCCATACCTATTGGAAGGTTAAAATAAGAGGGAGTCCTTTGAGCATCCCCGTGAGTTCCTTGAAGGAAGAACAAAGCCAAAAATATAATATACAAATTAAACCTCAACCCCACTTAGGGGGGGAAAAAACCCTAGCTTAATCAACTCAACTTTAGTTGATTAATTTACTACCGAAAGCTTTCAGGCAGAAGGAAAACATGAATAACAGTTGTTCTTTCTTTCAGTATACATTTTATTTGTCTGACCATTTCACTCAATGTAATGTTTGAAAATAAGTTATTCTAAGTTACTTGGAACTAAATTTTGTTTTATTTTTTTTGAGGGCAGGAGGAATTGGCACATGATGTTACAGAATTTAATACCACCACCATCTCTACTAATACAATACTTTTGGCAGCTGTGTTTCACGGCAGCTGTCAACTGCAGCTGGTATCACCACCAGCCTAGAGAAAAAAAAGAGAAAAAAGCTAAAGAGGTTGCAGTCAAAACCTCTGGCAAGTCTTCAGCTTTTCTGCACTTCAGCAAGGCCAAAGGGAAGGGTGCTGGGTTGCTGGGGAGAGAGGCAGCGACCTATATCTACAGAGAGAGAGAAGTATATGCAAGGGCAAAACAGTTTTTGATGTGGCACAGCAGTGTCCCCTGGTGGCTACTTTGGTTCACACTAAGGGATGCAATTCAGGGCTTCTTCAGATGAGCAGTTTATTCAATGTTGTCATGTGCCTTCAAGTTCATTTCAACTAATGGCGACCCTATGAATCAGCGACCTCCAATAGCATCTGTTATAAACCACCCTGTTCAGATCTTGTAAGTTCAGGTCTGTGGCTTCCTTTATGGAATCAGTCCATCTCTTGTTTGGCCTTCCTCTTTTTCTACTCCCTTCTGTTTTTCCCAGCATGATTGTCTTTTCTAGTGAAAGTTCATTCAATATTCCTCCTGAATTAATCATCACACTTGTTTTCCAGTTGGCTTGTTGTGAAACTTAGCAGAGTTTGTTGCGAACCAGGGTTTCTGGTTGTGCAGGACAGTCATACATAAAAGCTCAAAGGCCAGGAGCAAGGAGCAAGTTTCTAAAGCATTTGGGGTCTACTGTTAAATAATTTCAGCAGGGGCTGCCGGTGCCCATTGAGACAGGCAGGGCACCCAACAGTAGGGGAGTCAAAGTCAATGACAGGCTGGCAACTTATTCTGGTTTTGCCCCCCTCCTCCCCCCCTCCACAAGGGCAATGCTGAGGACTGAGTAGGAATGGAAAGCTCTGACAATTTTGGCTCTCTCCATTTTTCATTTTTCCAATCTTAAATTCGTTCTTTTAATCCTCATAAAAATCCTGCAGCATTTTTTAGTGAGAATTTTCCCTACAAAACACAGTTTTGTATGCAGGTTTGACTAATATACACATGGCTGCAAGCAATGTCTCCTAAAATACTCCATTCTGGTATGTTGCTTTTGCTAAGATATTCATTTTTACGCACACTTTCCCCTCATACATGCATATCTACAAACATTGCTGAATTGGAGACCTGCATCACAAATTTCAGATAAGTGCGAATTTCAAAGGGCGGCTACGTTTCAGTTCTCATACCATTTTGGAAACTGTGAACTTCAAAAATTCAGCTTTAAAAGTGAACTGAATCAAATTTCTCTCTCATCCCTAACTAAGGAGGGGGAAGCTGACAGACATTGCCATCCCCTGGACTGGTTGTAAGTTAAAAGGCAGGCTAGGTGGAGGCTGGCTGAGGGCAAGTTCCTACTGGGCTAGCCTCTACCAACTTACAAAGGGAATGCAAAACCAGATACCTTTTCTGTGATCATTATGTGCTGAAAATTTCTTTACAGCATTTCATGAGAAACGTTTTTCCTGCGAAACACCCATTTGCTAACAAGCACAAATGCTAATGTAAGCACAAATGTTTGGGTTGCACGTTGGTTTTGTTTTTGGGGGATGCTCTCCAGAGAACAGAAAACTATCAAAGTGAAACTCTGGGGCCATCTGCTGGCATGCAGAGATTTAACATGGCACACTGCGCATGCCAGGTAAGTGGGCGGGTTTATGCAAATATCACAAATGGCTGTCAGAAGAAGCAGACAGTTGTGAAATTGACGAGGTCGAGAAAACCCACACTTTTTGAGATTAAACTGTCATAAAGAGGCTGCTGAGGTGGAGTATGGAAACAGGGACATTATCTGAGTACTTTTTGTGGGATTAGAAACGGTATCGATTCTGATGGTGTGCTGAGCTCTTTGGCACATGCATGCACCCTCGTTCAGCCCACAACCCATCGGAAAAGGTGTCCTGGGTGTGTTTCGTACAGTCTGGTATCGCTTCTCGGCCTTTTGGCTAAGATCAAGTGTAGTATCTGTTCTTATCAGTTTAATATCTGATATGTCCTCTATTTGAGGACTATATATTAAATGGATTTTTGGAACTGGGAGATGGAATAGGGGCTTGCTCCATCCACTCCATGCATCGACCTGGTATTGCAGTACCTCCAGGAACGGTGCACCTTCCCTCTGGGGAGAATATTGCTTGTGCAAAAAACAGATGGAACAATGAACCCTGGTTTGGTCCCAACCTCTGCTCCTGGATCAGATATGGCATGGGAGCCCAAACCTCTTGGAGACCTGAGACAGCTGAGAATCTGGATGGCTCACACTCCCAGAGTAGAGAGGAACCAATACTTGTTAATGCAGCCTAAAATAGCATTTGCCTTTTTTGCAGCCACATCACACTCTTGGCTCATATTAAAATTGTGATCAATAACAATCCTAAGATCCTTCTCAAACATAATATTGCTGGGCCAAGTATGCCCCATTCTTATATGCAGTTTTTGGCCAATGTATGCATCTCTGCAAGCAATTTCTCCTAATATAATGCATTTCGTTTTAAAACAAAGTCCTCATGAAAATTCTGCAGCACTTTTAGTGTGAATTTTTCCTATCAAACACATTTTGTACAGTTTTTACCGATGTACGCATTTCTGCAAACAATCTGCAAGCTATTCCACTGCAACACTGTCTTTATATTATTGGGGCTTCCCGACTGCCAGTAAGTTCCTAGTGAAGCCTTTCCCTGCATTGAATGACTGGAGTGGGATTTAGCTGAAGTACTGGGAGCTGCGCTCTCTACTGTGGCAATGACTTTATTCTGCTGGAGGATGGCCTGCTGTCCGCCCAGTAGAACTGGCTTACTTAACTTGCTTTAAGTAGTGGAGTGCTCCTGTAAGATACACAAGAAGAAGCAACAGTGATCTGAGTTTTTCCAGAAAATGAGTTTTGATTCAGTAAGAGTACCATGCTGGTTCATGGTAGAATAGTAGTTATGGAATGAAGAAAGGAAGTATATCCTTGGTATCTGTGCTAAATGGTAACCTTGGGACAGACAAGTACACATCCACAGTGTTGTAAATTCTGTCCTTTTGTTACTCCTCTTAATCAAAAAGATCCAGCCAACAGATGCGTTACCCTGATCATTAAGTACATAAACAAAGTAAATGTATTTTTGTTTTGCTTTCCTTTCTGTCCTAATATAAATGAAACCAAGTATCTCAAGATAATTGTCAAACTCTTGAAAAGGTCTCTCAGGCAACCTGTTTGCTGGGAAGTCTTACGTTCCTTATCAAGGAGGCGAGAGAACTGCTGAAAGATAGGAAATATACCACGCGCCAGGAAGTTCAAGCTGAGCATCAACAGTATGACACAGAGAGGGAGATTTTTTCTTTAATTTAAAGATATAGTGGACCATACAATTGTCCAACAACATTCCATCAGTAGTTCAAAATGAGCATTTCCGGCTGTGAGAAAAGGCAAGGTGTCCCTTGCATGATGACTAAGCATTTATGCGCATGCATCCATGTGAAATATGTACAAGAAATAAGGTGCACATATAACACATATCTGTTTAGGGATTTGCCTTCCCTAAAGAGGAGGCTGAGCCCTGAAGAATGACAATACTAGCAAATCGTTCTAGCCTGATATCAATTTGGTCAAAACAGGGGCAATGATTTTCCTGAGACAGGGACTATAAAATGGGACATGGCGCATGGGAGATGGGAATGCTGCAGCATCAAACATGGAGTATACCCTCATCATAACTGGGCTGTTATTGTGTGCCTTCAAGTCGATCATGACTTATGGCGACCCTATGAGGGCCTTGGCTCAGCAGGGTAGAGCATCTTTTTTGCAGGCAAAAGGTCCCAGGTTCTAGCCCAGTTAGGGCTGGGAAAGACCCCATTTGAAATCCTGCCAGTCAATGTAGGTCAGGGATTGCCAACCTTTTTGGATGAGAGGGCACACTTTAAATTTTGAGAGTGTGGCACCAGTCCCAAAATGGCTGCCATGGGGGCATGGCATAACCATGAAATTGGAGCAGTCATGGGGCAGCTTTTCACTCTGATTAAAGGAACTGAAACAATGTCTATTGTAACAGTAAGGGCAGTAACAGTAAACAATGTCTATTGTCTACAGTAACAGTAAGGGCAGTTTGGCAATGGAACCGACTGCCTAGGGAGGCGGTGGGATCCCCTTTGCTGGATGTCTTCAAGCAGAGGCTGGACGGCTGTCTGCGGGAGATGCTCTAGCTGTGGATTTCCTGCTGTGAGCAGGGGGTTGGACTCGATGGCCTACAAGGCCCCTTCCAACTCTATGATTCTATGTGATGCATGCACAAAGTTCCCTTTTGCAGTCATTTTATACCTCCTATTTCTTCACAACATCCACATGAAATAGGTTAGGCTGAGAGTGGGTAAAATGTGAAATGACACTTGCTCAGACTATTTTCTTTCGGCTTGTGAGGGTTAGCAACATTTTTTGTGTGTTTTGCCGAGAGCTGTGAAACAGCACATGCTCAGAGTATTATTGTGTTTTTTTGGTAGTCTACAAAAGTTTATGCCATAATAAATTTGGTACTTCTTTAGATACCATAAGACTTTTGTTTTTGGTGACATCCTATTTTGTCTGTTCCTTTTGTGGGAAAAAGGGGCCCTGTTTTGAGAACTGCACCTGCGCCCCCAGCCATCTTAATCTGTCCTTGGCCACAACCCTTCCTGGCCCGGCTCTGTGCCTTCCTGTAAAGCATCCTTGAAACATGATAACGGCACTTGCTTTCCTGGGTGAAGGATAGGAAGATGCGTATAGAAACCTCTGGCTTTGATGTGCCCAGAATGCAGCCTCATTACAAAGAAAAGAGTCATATGATACAATTCTCTCCAGCATATGGTCTGACCTTCCTGACGTGAAGCAAGTCCAGGTCCGGTCAGGGTCTAGATGAATGACCACACATATGTCGTCTTGGGTTCCATGATGGAAGAAAGTGGGATAGAGTTGTCAGTGAATGAATGAATTAGCCTTTTGTTCTGGCCACGCTCACCTGTGACATGTGGTCCCTGGAAGGCTGCAGACAAAGGAAAGTGGCTCTCAGGGCTGAAAAGGGTTCCACGTCCCAACATAAACAGGAGAGAACAGAGTCTGTGATTTACCAGTGATATATACGCAAATACGGACTGTCCCTTTGAAAAAGTTTGAACGTGCATGCAAGGTGTACAGCTATATACAAGCTTCCCTAGAGTGGTACTTCAATTCATTAAAATGGGGCTTCCTTCTGAGTAGGCATTGTGCTGTAAACAAGCAATTGGAGCTTGCAGGACTAGTAAGAACTCCACAGAATCTGGAGAAGACGCACTCCAGTCCCTTTTGGGGCAGATCCATACCATACATTTCAAGTACATCCAACACACATTTAAAGCACATGACGTCCTCTCAACCATGAGAACTGCAGTTTGTTAAGGGTGCTGGGGAGTCGTAGCTCTGTGAGGGGGGAAACACAGTTCCCAGGATCCCCTAGTGGCTGTTTCACTTGCTATGGCAAGTGCTGTGTGGGATGGGATTAAAGGGACCAGTAAGAGGAACAGGGTGGCGCTCCAGCAGCCCTTTCAAAGGAGACAAGCACCATCCCTGGGCTAAGAAAATGGTGGCAACAGCAACTAAATGCTCAGCACCCCCTGCCCACAAAAGCTGTCTGGGCTATTGCTGGTGAAATAGGATTGATGATAATTTTGTGCCTGACCCATTGATTTTCATGCATTGGTTCCTTACCTTTCAAGCCTTAACCAGCCCCAAATATCTGAAAGGCCACCTTATTCCCTACAGGTCTTATTTATTTATTTATTCATTATTTGATTTATATCCTGCCCTTCCTCCCAGTAGGAGCCCAGGGCGGTGAACAAAAGCACTAAAAACACTTTAAAACATCATAAAAACAGACCTTAACATATATTAAAACAAAACAACTTTAAAACCTTTTTAAAGCTTTGAAGACTTTTTTTTAAAAAAAGGTTAAAAAAACGTGTGTTTTAAAAAAAGGTTTAAAAGCATATTAAAAAGCAATTCCAACACAGATGCAGACTGGGATAAGGTCTCAACTTAAAAGGCTTGTTGAAAGAGGAAGGTCGTCAACAGGTGCTGAAAAGATAACAGAGATGGCGCTGAACATCTTCTCAGGTGTTCAGACAAGCAGACGGGAGAGTCTCTCTAGGCAGTCCCACCACCCTTGGAAGATCGGGGGGGGCGGCTCAGAAAGAGGGCATTATTTGTGGCAGCCTCTAAACTGTGGGTTTGGTGTCTTCATTGAGTAGCAAGTGTGGGGAACCTGTGGCCCTCCACATGTTGCTGAATTACAGCCCCCATCATCTCTGACCGCCAGTCATGTTAGCTGCGACTCGTAAGACTTGTAAGTCAGCAGCTACTGGACGGCCAAAGGTTCCTCACCTGTTGAATACCTGTCATCTCATGCTGAAGACACACCTCTTTACTCTGGCCTTTGACACCTGAGCTACATCTGTTTTAGGATCTGCCCTCTTCTTCCAATTGTAAATTGTTTCAACCAATTTCAAGGCTGGATTTTTATATTTTTTTAACCTGCCCTGAGGCCTTATGGTGAAGCGTAGTTAAGATCATTGCATAAAATAAAACATTAGTAACAATAATAGCAGCCCAAACCACTAGGAACCCAAGCATCTTGTTTTAATAATAGCACTTTTTTTGGCAATAAAACAAGTCTGTTTCTACAATACAAAAAAACAAAATAAACAGTAGTACACAGTTACATCATTGGAGGGTAAAATAATCCCTGATACAGAATCTTCCGGCACTGTCACAGAAGCGAACTCATCGCTGGCTCAGTCTCCCATTTTGGCACACCAAGGGAAACATAAAATTGGGGGGGGGGGGAGAGGCACAGCAGGACTTCCATGGCACCTCAAATGGCTTTCTGGGAGCAAGCAGAGTATTCAGTTGAGACACAGAATTCCCAAGCTGGCCTCTGTGGGAGGAGAATTTTCCCTCTCAGGTCTTGTGAGGGACTGTCAGGCATTAGAAGCTTCTGGAAACAGTAAGCTGCCCGGGCTATTGTTGGTGAAATAGGATTGCTGATAATTTTGTCCCTGACCCCATTGATTTTCATGGGTCGGTTCCTCACCTTAGGGATGGGGGACCTGTAGCCCTCCAGATGTTGCTGGACTATCAACTCCCATGGCCCTGACCCAGGGCTTTTTTTGGTGACTGTGCTCACCGGTACTGCCCCGACCATTGGTCATGCTGCCTGGGGCTGATGGGAGCTGGAATCCAGGGACATCTGGAGGGTCACAGGTTCCCCCCCACCCCTGCCTTACATCCACCAAAATAATAAGATGAAGCTGGTGGAGAGAGGGGGGTGGGCAGCTACAGAACCCTCTCATTCGTTGCCACAACAGGGAAAGGAGGGATGGCACCAGCTGCAGCCCTGCAATTTCTCTGGCTGTATTAACTCCAAAAATGCACGCTCTAAATCCGGGGTGGGGAAACTTTGGCCCTCCAGATGTTGCTGAACTACAACTCCCACCAGCCCACATGGCCAATGGTCAGGGATGATGGGAGTTGTAGTTCAGCAGCATCTGGAGGGCCAGAAGTTCCCCCACACCGGCCCTAAATGGCTTATAGAACTAACAAGCATCCCATGAACCAACCAACCAACTACAGACACACACCTCGGCTGAACGTCTCGTATTAGAAACACTTCCATTGAGAGCAGTCAGAGGAGCAAGCCAGCTCTGAGAGGCCGATGGTGTGAAGCTGTAGATGCCATAAAGCAGACGCCAATGGGTCAAGGTGAACTCTTGGGCGAGTGGAAAACATGGGGCAGGAGAGCTCTGAAGGGGGGGGGTTAACTCCTTGCGGCCTGAGACAAAAATGGAACACAGACAAATTGACTTACGCTGAGCCAGCCCACTGATCCATCTCGTCTAGGATTGTCTACACTGAGTGGCAATGGCTGTCCTGGGTTCCAGGCAGGATCGTCTCCCAGCCCAAGGGTTGTACCGAACCTTCTGCATACAATGCTCGTCTCCTGCCACTACGCTATGGTCCTTCCCCTAAACATAAAGTAAGATCCCAGACTGAAGATTCTGAATAAAGGGCTGACTGGAATAAAAACAGAGGGAGCTCCATGTAGTTACACTGACTAGCAGCGGCTCTCTGGGGTTTCCGATAGGGCAGATGTCACGGATCGGACCCGGGGACTTCTGCATGCAAAGCAGGTGCTCTGTTAAAGGAGGCCACCCAAGAAGCAAAGTGTGCTGCAACAGATCAGTTCTTATACATAGAATATGCTAAGCCTTTCCCGTGTAGATGCAGGCCTGGCCCATCTGCTGAAGAGTCCCCTGTCGGGTCTCAGTCTTTACACCTCACACTGTCTATTTGTCAGAGCAAAGGCCAAATATAAAACAGAGGCCAAAATACGTACATAGGAGGGGAAAGCCTTTGGCACTGAAGCAAATGTGTTAAAAAAAAAATTAGAAGGCATCTCATTGGCAAACGGCAAAATACTAGTGGCAAGGCTGAAGCCACATCTGCACTGTGCATTTCAAGCACTTTAACAGCCCTGGCTTCCCCCAAAGAATCCCAGGTACTGTAGTTTGTTAAGGGTTGCTGAGAGTTATTAGGAGATCCCCATTCCCCTAACAGAACTGCAATTCCTGTAATCGCCTGGGAAGAGGGATTGATTGTTAAGCCACTCTGGGGACTGGAGCTCTGTTGAGGAGAAGACAACTCTCAGCATCCGTAACAAATCCCAGGATTCTTTGGGCGACGCCATAACTGTTTAAAATGGCACCACAGTGCTTTACATGTATAATGCAGGTGGGGCCTGAGAGGAAGAAATGGGGCAAATGGGTCTAAGGAAGTATGGCCGAAGGAGGGGTGAGGCTTCCCAGCATGCACAGCTGTGTTGCAGACTTGGCATCAACAAGATGGCTACAGGAACAAACTAGGAGGGCAAGGAGCAACAGGAGTGAAGAAGGAAAGACACCACTCTTCAAAACGTAACTAAGTAAGGCGTCTTGGGAGCCTGTGTGCCTCAGGATGCATGCCCACTAATCACGTTACCTGTTTCAAACCAGTCTCTCTAGAGCTGTGCCCTTTCACCCCTTCTCTTCCACATACATCTTAAGAGCACAAAAAGCTAAGGGAGGAGGCCCACACCCACAGTGCGACGTCAGGATCAGGGCTGAAAAACTACCCAAATCCAAGAGCCATCAGAAGACTGGCGGTCAAGAGGCCAGAGGCTTCCCAGGATGCACTGCTTGCTCAGGACTGTTCCACAGGGCTGCACCAGCCATGTTGGTGC
The DNA here is from genome assembly GCF_030035675.1 of Rhineura floridana. NCBI lineage: Eukaryota > Metazoa > Chordata > Lepidosauria > Squamata > Rhineuridae > Rhineura > Rhineura floridana. The sequence goes on from NC_084501.1 coordinate 8,227,785, forward strand.
TGTGATAAGCCCCCATTTTAAAAAGAGCCTGCAATCGAGTGGGGAAGGCCTCGTTCACGCCACGCTGTGTGTTTCCGTGGCAAGTGTCTCACTATGGATTATTATTAATAGCAAAGAGCAGTGCCAAATCCGAAATGCTTCCAAGGTCACAGGTGAACCAGGCACACATCGGCAGGGAGCCAAGAGAATCCACCTTGGCACATGAGTCAAACGTGGGAAGGGGAGAGCTCTGAGTGTGTAAAGGTGAATCTGTTCATTTATTTGATGTGGAGGCAGGAAATGACGGGAAGCAGCCGCAGTGTGATGCAAGGCACTTGCAGGTCAAAAGAACGAAAGCACAGAAGGTGTCCAAGGGGAAGGGGCCGGACCGCTGCGCAAGGATGGCACCACATCTTCTTCAGGCAAACATAGTTAGCTGTATCCACTGCAGAGGAGAAAGAAACTTGATTCAGTTCGCACCGAAAGGCAAATCTACCTTATCCACGCTTTCCAAAACATGAACAGAGACACAGCCGTCCTTTGAAAGCCGCACTTCTCTGAATTTTGTAGCGCAGTTCTCTAGCCAACTAATGTGTACGAAAAGGCATACTGTATATGGAATAAAGCGTGCATTGTCACTGCTGTATTGCTGAAAACAACATACAAAAATGCATTATATTAGGGAACATTGCCATGCAGAAATGTGTACGTTAGGCAAAAATTGTATTTGAGCGTATGTAGATTCTGTGACAGCCCATCCCAGGCTACAAGCTGGTACACACAAACGGAAGCAGGGCAAGTGGCCGCTCTGTGGCAAGCGGCTCATCCTAAATCTGCTCGTATGAAACCAAGAAGGCCTGTTTGCTTAAGAGAGGAGCCCTTCTTGATTTCTTACCACATTCTCTGGTCCTGGTCCAGAGGCACAGGATGCAGCCACCTTGCTGAAGCTAAGCAGCAAGCCCCTGGACGGGAGGCTGCCTGGTGGTAACCCCATGCATGAGGCTTTGATTTCCGTGATGGAAGAAATGTAGGATGTGTGTGTAAGAACATAAGAAGAGCCTGCTGGATCAGGCCAGTGGCCCATCTAGTCCAGCATCCTGTTCTCACAGTGGCCAACCAGGTGTAATTCATTACCGAATGAGTGGTTTCTCCGCACTAAACCTGTTTTTAAAAAACCCACGGTGTTTTATCTTTGATTTCTGAATGCCAAAGTCCTCAGCAAACACTCACTGATCGTATAAAACACAAGAAGAGCCCCACTGGACCAGGCCAAAGGCCCATCGAGCTCAGCATCTTATTCTCATGGTGGCCAATCAGATGTCCCAATGGGAAGGACGCAAGTAGGACCCGAGGGCAACAGCAACATTCCCCAGTTGTGAATCCCAGCAACTGGCATTCAGAGGCATACTGCCTCCAACAGGGGAGGGAGAACACAGCCGTCATGGCTAAGAGCCACTGGATGGTCCTGAGTTCTTGCATAATTTTAACAATCTTTATCATATCCTCTCTTAATTGCCTTTCTATAAACTAAGAAGCCCCTCACAGGGAAAGCAGCTCGATCCCTTTGATCGTTTTAGCTGCAGGGGTGTAGTCATCCAGGGTCTCGCAGGGTTCTAGACCCTTTACTTGTTGGGGAGCAGGGTCCCTATGTCTCCAGCATCCTACAAGCTAATCAGTGTGAAAGGGGAGTGTGTTAGCCACTGAGAAGAGTCTTCTCACATTCTTCCTTGTCCTTTCCTGCTGACTGAAGCCAATAGTGTGAAAAGAGGCGAGTCAGCCACCAAAAAGACTCTTCTCAGTAGCTCACACTCTCCCTTTTCATGCCGATTGGCTCCTAGGGACATCTGTTATTGTGGGAGAAGGCGTTAACAAGGATCTCATTCTCAACCCAGCAGGGAAATAAAAGGATGGGAGGGGCATGGCTGTGATTACCGTGAAGGGATCCTGCACTTCTGAATTTGCAACTACACTACTGTTTGGCTGCCATATACTTCACCTTTTCCCAGCTCCACAATATCCTTTTTGAGTTCCTATGACCAGAACTGTACACGGTATTCCAAGTGTGATCCTGTACATAAAATTGTGTCAAAGCATTATGATCCTGGCAGTTTCATTTTCCATGACTGGAAAGGCATTACCTTGATCAAGTCAAAGGTGACAATCCCATCCTTGTCTGAATCCAGTGCTTGGAAAAACCCTAAAAAGAGAGATTGGGCAGGGTAGGTAGGACGCTTGAGGATGGTAGTTAAATCAAAACCCGCCCCTGTGAAACAAAGCCAAATCAAGGCTGTTCACACCAGGGCCAAGAGCCAGAGAACTGCACTAGGCGGTCATGCCCAGGGAGGCAACACACGCCTGCACAGTTTCTTCCTTGCCCATGTCACGCTCCATAGCAAACTGCTTTAGAAAACTGGAAATAATTTCAATATAGGGGCCATATTGCATGTGCAAGCCTACATGTTGTCAATTAAAAAAAAGAACATTTTATTGGTTGCTTGCAAAGCCTTGGGCATGCTTCAAGAAGCCCTTTGGAGTCTGCTCATGCAGCAGAGCATTCAGGGCAAGCCCAGCTGATGGCTTTCTTAAACTCATTGGCCAATGCTGTAAGGAGTGGAGGAAACACCAGCTCTTCCTTTGCCCCCTTTCCCCACAGGCTCCAAAGGGGAGGCAGCTGTGTACATCATGTAGCCTCCGTCAATCCCCAATAGCTGTGGGGTGCCGGGGGCAAGGTGAGGTGGGGTGGAGGGGACTTTGCCTGTGCAGAGTGCAGGTAGACTTGAATGACCTGGTCACCTGCTGACCTATGAATTGATACCCTACGAAGAGGACACTCACGGAACATGGTTTCGAGTCGCACTAAACAACAGACAAAATTGTCAAAGTCGATGGCCAAATCGGGCTCAGCATAGCGGGTGATGATCAGCTCATAGAGCTTCTTGTTCAGCTTGAAGCCTGGCAAGACACAAACAGCAAATGCTTTTCATTAAGAAGCCAAACGGCTTTCTTAAAAACACAGTAATAGCTTCTGCTTTTGAGTCATGTTGAGGGACTGTACACATTCAGATAGTTGTATGAACTCAAATCTAACAGTTTAGATTAGATCAGGGAGGGGGAACCTGTGGCCCTTCTCCACAAGTTTTATTATGTGATTTATATCCTGCCCTTCCTCCCAGCAGGAGCCCAGTTGTTGGACTCCAACTCCCATCATCCCTGGCCATTGGCCAGGCTGGCTGAGGCTGATGGGAACAGCTTCTGGAGCACCATGGCTTCCCCAGACCTAAGTTATGGAACACAGACACACATATACAAAACTATAGGGCAGCTGTTCCTCCACAATCCCATGTTGCTGGTTTTTCCCCATATAATCAGCTCTGCCTATTTGGTTGCATCACTCACACACAAATTCCAGTTACAATTCTTGAAGGAAGGTTGAAGGAACTGAATATGTTTAAGAACATTGTCAATGTAAATGTACTCCCTTCAAGTCGATTCAGACTTATGGCGACCCTATGAACAGGGTTTTCATGAGGCTGAGAGGCAGTGACTGGCCCAAGGTCACCCAGTGAGCTTCATGGTTGTGTGGGGATTTGAACCCTGGTCTCCCAGGTCGTAGTCCAACACCTTAACCACTACACCACACTGGCTCTCAAGTTAAGAATGTTAAGAACATTTATATATGTTTTTAGTGTTTTATCATCTGTTTGCCACCCTGGGCTCCTTCTGGGATATAAATTTAATAACAATGACAATATTAGAAGAGCCTGTCTGTTGATCAGGCCAAAGGCCCATTGAGTCCAACAACTTGTTCTCACAGTGTCCAACCAACCAGAATCACTGACTGGTAGCAGAGGTTCTAGATTCAGAAAGGTGAATTGGTTTTAATTCCACCTTGAGGACTAGTTTGGTTGAAAGGTGGCCTAAAAAATGGATACAATTAAAAGGGGCACATCACCTGCAGACTCTAGAGCCATCCTCATCTCGTAGGCGCTCATGCTCCCCGACTTGTCTACATCGAACTTCCTAAAGACTGCCTTAAAAGTGAACGAAAAGAAAAGGAGATAAGATACCCTAAAAGAACATGTTTACAAGAACAGTGGCCGATCCCCAAGAATATGAGATGTCTCTTGAGAGAGAAAAAGTTATATGAGTTTCACGGCCGCAGCAACAATCCGTCAATTCATAGTCCAACCACTAGAGGGAGATTGAGAAAGAAGGATAGCAAAACTGTAAGATATCAGACAGCTATCAAGGGTGCCTCTTACACTAAAGCCAAATTCTCCAGACATCAGTCCCATCTAGGGTCAAATGGGAATTTCAAAACAATATTCAAAATGCTCAGATTCTGAAACAGATTCTGAAATCGGACATCAACATTCAAATTTCAGAATTAAAATCAGATGTCAAATTTCAGAGTTTGATTGTTTGGACTCTCTCCCCACCCCCCCAAAAGAGGTCTTCCAATTTGTTAAATCAAGGAAGTCAGTGTGAAATATGCTAGCTACTGATGCATGTCAAGTTGTCAGATATATATATATATATGGCTATATAGTTGGCTAGGGCCTGCTCAGCTTGCCACAGCTGCACAAGCCAGCCCCTTCCTTGTCCGCAACTGCCATCTGGGGAGCAACTGGGCTCCTTGGGACTATGCAGCTTGCCCACGGCTGCACAGGTGGCAGGACATGTAACCCCTGAGCCACTCACTGTGGGGTGATCTTTAGCTGGCTCTTGACACCCAGGAAACACGAGCGGAGATTTGAACTCACAGACTCTGGACTCCCAGCCAGGTATATATATATATAAAGTATTGTTTTAACTGCTTTTTTCCACCAGAGAAAACAGTTAAACAGAACTCCTCCCTCCCTCCCAGCAAATAACAAAAATAATTATAATTATAGTTACCCACCCCAGTTTGCTCTTTTTCAGACACTGCTCTGCTACTGAGGAAAAGCAACAACATCCAATATTTGCTGTGAAAAATTCACATAACCTCTGGAGAATATTTTGAGAACATTCACAGAGGAAGATTAGATAGACAGACAGACAAAGGTAGGGAACCTGTGGCCCTCCAGATGTTGGACTACAACTCCCATCATCCACTGGCCATGCTTACTGGGGCTGATGGGAGTTGTAATCCAACAACATCTGAAGGACCAGATGCTTCCTCACTACCACTCCTTTGTATTAACCCATAAGTGACTAGGATGGAACTGTGCTTACCAAATAGTTCCTGATTTTGGTCCAAAGGATGTTGAATTCCACCAATCCGAGTTTCCCATTTCCGTCTCTCTGATCAAGGAGGGAGCCATTAAGGAGACACTCCTGTCGAGATGTCACAATTCCCTCCTTCCATCGTCACCCCACCTCCCCTTCCAGCATCATACCCCAAAAGCTTTGGTCAAGATTTATAGAGGTGTGCAACTGGTTCACTGCCTTTCCCCTGCCCTGCACTCCCTGGGGACTTTGCAGTTTCTGAAACCAAGTTTGAAGCGAAGGAAAGCTTCCAAAGCAATCTCTGGCATGACTGGCAGTGGGTGGGTGTTGGAGCCTGCTGGGAAACTACTGACCACCTGGAGGCATCCAGTAACACAGACACCCCCAGGAACAAAAGAAACAGGATACATCCATGAGGTTCACCATACTCCTGCAGGACTCCAAACTGAAACCTTTCGTCCGAAGGTCTTTATCTGCAGTTTAATGCAAAGAAGGGATGTTTAGATCTTTCTAAAGATCTGAGTACTGAGGCTGCAGACCACACAGAGACAATAGGAGAAAAATGGCTGTCTTCCTCAGCACAAAAGGTGACGGAAACCATTCAAGGAAACAATCAACAGTGGTGAAGGGAAACACCAAGTCACAGACCCTGGAATTGTGACAGGCCTGTTAGAAACACAAGTGGAAGAGTGGTGTGGGTTTTGGCCTCCACTGGACATTTTTCATTGTGAAATCTGGCAATGGGTTTGTTGCCAAGAGTCTTTGGCAACACGGACTGAATTATTCACTGTTGCATGGTGTTATCACACAATGCTCAGCACCTATCCCACGCAGAGGTTCCCATAGCAGCTTAGCCACTGTTACTAATGCTCCACAAACTTCACATTTAGGCTACTGTAATGAGTTCTATGATGACCTTCCGTGGTGCAGAGTGGTGAGTGGCGGTAACGCAGCCGAAGCTCTGCTCACGGCCGGAGTTCGATTCCAACGGAAGGAGGAAGTCGAATCTCCGGTAAAAGGGGTCGAGGTCCACTTGGGGCAAGGGGGGCAATTGGAGGGGGCTTGCTCGTTTTCACAGAGTAGGGATCAAAGCGTGAGCCACACCCTACATGTTGGAACTGCCAGGGGCACCCTTGCCACCCCCATAGAAATAAGTGGTTTCCGTTCACTCCCGTGGAGGGGCAAGTGTGAACCTCTGGCCACGTGGTAAGCCGAGAGAGAGAAAAAGTCTCTCTCTGGACTTTGAAAGGATTGTGGAAGTGCTACAACATTTGGCCAGAGTCATAAGGCACAGCAGTTTGCTTTTAAACTGTTTTTGGCTCCCACATGACAGGGTTACCTGCATCCACCCTGGTTTAATGGCCTAGTGACCTTAGTTATTGTAAACCGCCCAGAGAGCTTTGGCTATGGGGCGGTATATAAATACAATAAATAAATAAAATAAAAATGAGTACCTGGCATACGCTGGGGGGTAAAGACAGACTGGGGGAGGAACTGGCAATCCCACCCCATATATACGGTCTGCCTAGTAAATGTCGCAAGACGTCACCCTAAGAGTTGGAAACGACTCGCACGATAAGTGCGGGGACACCTTTACCTTTTTAATGAGTTCTATGTGGGGTTGCAGCTATTTTTATTTATTTATTTATTTGTTTTATATCTTCCCAACTTTTCTGGGTACAACAAATCCTTCTGCACTGCCCCCCCCCAACTTTGTGCACAACAGATGTTTTGCCATTTTAATATTTCATTAAAAAAAGAATGATGATGGGAGGGCTAGGCTTGGTGCTTACGTTTCCCTATGATTCTGTTGAGGATGGTCTGCAGCTCACGAACACTGATTTCCATATCCTGAAAGAAAGGGCAAGAAAAAGAAAAGTTTTTGTTTTAAAAAAAAAATCAACTCAATGTTATTTTTAAGCCCAACCCTAAGCCCCTCTAAAGAGGTGATCTCTGGACAGTCCTGAAATCAAGCTGGTTCTTAAGTGAGCTCCTGATACTTCTTTGTCTTCCTTTGCAGCCCAGGCTCAAGCTGGCCTGCAAAGGGTGATCCCTGCCAAGCGAGGTTTGCAGCTGCCACCGCCACAAACCACCACTTTCAGCAGGAATCAGGTGCACTAGGGAAATCTTGAGTGGGGCTTATTGGGATTGCAGCCTAAAACATCTGAAACATTTCAGGTTGGGAAGGACGGCTTCTGCCAGGGCTTCCCAAACTGTGGTCCACAGACCATCAACAGTCCACAAGGTATATTCAAGTGGTCTGTGGCATGTCTGTGAAGAATGGCGGATGGATGCAGTGGTTGGTCTGCTGTTCTGCAGTGGTCCCCTCGGAAGGTTAGCAGGACGGACCGGAAGTGAGAGGGGGAGGAGACACTTGAAAGGAGTGCAGAGGATTAGCAGCAAAGTTAGAATCAGCAGGGTTAACCTTGACTCGATTAAAAATTGCACAGCATCTAGCACAGAGCATTACAATTGCTACAACAGGCAGAAAAACCATCAAGTGGTCTACTAAGACCTTCAGCAATTGTCAAGTGGGGGGAAAAGTTTAGGCACAAAGTTTATATCCTGCTGTCACCATCACAAAACTTCGCCTCCCTACTGCCACCTCAGCCTTAGGGATGGGCAAATCTGCCCATTTTGGTTTTCCTCAGATCCTCATTTTTCCAATCCTAAATTTGGTTCTCCACATTTCCAGATCAGTTTGTAATTTTTTTAAGTCCTCATGAAAATTCAGCATTTTTGAGAGAATTTCTCCTAATATCTGTATAGAATTTGGTATGCACTTTCCCCCAATACACACATTTTTGCAAAGCAATGCTCCCTCACATGATGCATTTTCCTGTTATTTCCTCTAATACGTGCACTTTAATGCACAATTTCCTCTAGCAAGTGTCTGTTTGTACATAATACTTGTCTGGAGACCTGCATTGCAAAATTTGTAGAAGGTACGTTCACTTTGAAATGCAAAATGAATTGAATCTCTTCCCCCACCAAACCTTATCTGACACACTTACCGCCCCAGCCAGCTGCTTAAAGAGTTGCTTGAAGTTCTCATCAATCTCACCCTCTGAAAGCACTTTCTGGGGAAGGGAGAGAGAGAGAGAAAGAGGGAGAATCAGACAGATAGGTCAAGGTTAGGCTCTATACAAGCTGACACTTTTGGATCTTGCAGCCTGAGAGGGAGAGAAGCAGAGGAGGGCAACAAGAATAATCGGGGGACTAGAAACAAAACCCTATGAGGAAAGAACTGGGCATGTTCAACCTTGGGAGGACTGAGGGGAGATATGACAGCACTCTTCAAGGACTTCACGCAGAGGAGGGCCAGGAACTCTTCTCGATTATCCCAGAGTGCAGGACACGGAATAATGGGCTCAAGTTGAAGGAAGCCAGATTTCGACTGAACATCAGGAAAAACTTCCTAACTGTTAGAGCCATACGACAATGGAACCAATGACCTCAGGAGGTGGTGGGCTCTCCAACACTGGAGGCATTCAAGAGGCAGCTGGACAGCCATCTGTCGGGGATGCTTTAACTTGGATTCCTGCACTGAGCAGGGGGTTGGACTCAATGGCCTTAGAGGCCCCTTCCAACTCTACTATTCTATGATTCTACGACAGAAAATCCCCCTGACCATGTTTACAGCTGCTTGATTTGATTTATTGGTTGATTTGATTAGCGACAGAACAAATAAAGTCAAGGTACTAAATAGACATCATGTATTTCTAGAACATAGATGTGAAAAGATTTTAAAACTTTGCAAAGCGTAAGCCTGTGCCCTTTGGCCAACAGAATATACGATAACCAATCTCATGTGGCTTCACAACACAGGATCCCATTCAGTGCTAGTCCTACAGTACTTAGAGCAGACCCATTGAAATTAATCAACACGACCAACCTAGGTCAACTAATTTCAATGTGCTTTTTCTGGGTAGGACTAACATTGGACACAACCCATCGCCTATAATATCACATCAGTGTATTCAGAAATATCCAGTGCTGCTGACTGGATATATCTTCCACAGCTAGGTATTTCAGAATATGTTGATGTGATGTTGCACATGCTGCCTGCTTTTAAATCTTTTCATATCAATGTTATAGAAGTATATGATGTTCAATCAGCACCTTGACTTTCTTTGTTCTTTTGTATCTGTTAATTGATCAGGGACTACGAAGTCCTACTCACAGCAGACCCACTGAAATTAATAAACTTAAGTGAGTCATATCTATTAAGTTCAGTAGGTCTGCTTTGAGTATGACTACTGCTGAATGCCGCCGATATTCTCTAGGTTTGGGGTGATATGCAGCCATGCTATACCTGGGATGGCTGTGCAAAGCAGATGTCACGCAGGAAAAGGTAAGTAGGGAATACTGAAGGTGACTGCACAGCAGTAGTCAGGACTGCTTTGTAAATAAGGCCCCACAAAAGTTACTAGCCGCTTGTGTTTCTATGCTGGCCGTGGATGAGGCTCCTCCCCCACAGACAAAATAGAAACATAGGCTACTAGCCGCTTTGACGGCTAGTAAAAAAAATTGCTTTCTCCCAAGCAGGCTGGTGGAGAAGGGATGGAGTGATGATTCCTCTTCCACCTGCCCATCCACTCGCCTGCATGGGATTCCTGCTCACCTGTGGCTACCAGTCACACTGTTAAATTCAAGGCTGAGCCAGGCCATACAGTGCCACACAACTCGCCTTGTTGCAAATGCAGGAAGAGAGCACACAATCAGAGGCAGCCCTCTCAAGAGGCAAGGTCAAGGCAGCTGTCTTGAGTGGAGGATTTGGGAAGTTGTTAAAGGCAGCACAGGGGGAGACAGCTAGATCTGCACCCTGGAGCACTAGAATGTTCTCAGCAGAAAACACAGCAAATATTCTTCATTGTTCCAATTTTAGTACAAGTGCAGGTGTTACGTATTTTCTCCAGAATACAAACTGAGATTTCCTGCAAGGAGCCCTCTGAAAAGAGGGAGAGTTATTTTTATTTTATTAGATTTATATCTGGCCCTTTCTCCCAGTAGCAGATGGCCACCAGTGGGTTCCTACCTCATCTGGGAGGTTAGCCTGGATCTCATCATCCATTTCCCTGCAGAAGGGAAAAAATAAAAATAAAAACTCAGGAAAATGCAAAACTGCTCAAGGCAATAATCTACAGGCTAGCAAGCATAGCAGAATAAACATTATAAAGCACTCTGAAGTGAAGATTTTTTTCTGGAGTGAGGCGGGATGGGAAGAGCTAAAAGTCAAGGGTTTACATCGGAGTTTGTTTTCAAAGCCTGGCATATGTGATAACAGAGTATAGCAGGGGGAAAGGAGGGCTGTGTCCTCACGGCCGTGGGGATCAGACGCCCTTTCTTCAGGGGGTGAGATTGAGGACTCAGAGTCAGATGGGGAACTGCAAGCAGGGCCGCACCCAGAAGCAGATCCCGCAAAACAAACTCGTGGTATCAGTACCCCTCTGCTCCGAGGACGTCACATTGCTGTACTTTTGACTCCATCACAGAACACATAAGAGCAGCCTGCTGGATCAGGCCAGTGGCCCATCTAGTCCAGCATCCTGTTCTCACAGTGGCTAACCAGGTGCCTGGGGGAAGCCCGCAAGCAGGACCCGAGTGCAAGAACACTCTCCCCTCCTGAGGCTTCCGGCAACTGGTTCTCAGAAACATGCTGCCTCTGACTAGGGTGGCAGAGCACAGCCATCAGTACGGCCAGAGTCTCCCCTGCTCCATCGGAGTAAAGATCACTTGGAAGCAGGCTGGGCTTCTTTAACTGAAGAGGCTCCTTTCCGTAAAAGGCAGAGCTTACGACTGAGATGGAACTGCCGCTCCTAAATAAGGGTCAGTCTAAGGCTACCTCTTGCTGAAGCAACATCGCTTCGCCTTGTTAATATGTTTTAACTGGAAGTTGTAACTGCTGCTTTTTGTAAATTGTATTGTTTTTATTGATGTATTTTTATATTTGCGTTTATTTTTTTGTAAGCTGCCTTGAGGGCCTTTTGGCCGGAAGGCGGGGTAGAAATAAACAACAACAACAACAACAGAGCTCTGGCCCACATCTGCACCATACATTTAACGCACTCTGATACCACTTTAAACAGTCATGGCTTCCCCCAAAGCATCCTGGGAAGTGTAGTCTGTGAAGGGTGCTGTGAGTTGTTAGGAGAACCCGATTTCCCTCACAGAGTTACAATTCCCAGAGCGGTTTAACTATCAGTCCCTTTCCCCAGGGAACTCCAGTCTTGATTTAAGCATTCGTTCTGATCTGTTTGCGGGAGGTTATATGGCAATGAGAATTCATCCTGATTTGCTTTATACATCTTCCCGTCAATCATTCATTCACCTGACACTTTTCAGTCAGTACATTTCCCCATTACTTTCCTAACCACAAGAAATCCAGTTAATAATAAAAAAAGTGATTTTATAGTGCTAGGGAGTGACAGAGCCTTTGATAACCTGAATGTCAATTTCACAGTGTCTACTCTGCGTATGCCGTAGTTGGACATCACCACTAGATGGCACTACAGAACACACCGAAACCCATTTCAAACAGTTTTAACGATGTTTAACAGTTTTCCCTCCCCTCCCAATAAAATAAAATGAAATAAGGGCACTGGCAAGACGTACACTGCCCCCGCTCTGTTCTCCGAGAAGAACCGGAGCGCGAAGTCCCCTTCTTTGTTGGGCTCAAAGGTGGAAGGCACCACGATATACTCTCCCGGGGGCAGCTTGAAGCGGGTGCTGACCTCACGCAGGTTGATGAACTGCTCGGAGCGGGCCCGCGAGGAGTTCGACAGGAAGAAGTCGCGCTTCAGGTGGACCGCGGACTGCCCCTTGTACTGAGAGAAGAGAAGGCATGGTGTGGGGTTCAAGGAGCACTTCACCTGCCCACACCTCTCTCTTGGGAAACTTGCAATGGCGAAGGGCTGTAAGCTCAGTGGAGCTCAAAGGAGCCCCGGAGCCCTTAAGGGTTGGACAGAAATGAAACAAACAAATAAATAAATGCATCTGCATGCAAGGAGATCCCAGGTTCAATCCCCAATAGCATCTCCAGGTAGGGCTGGGAAAGACTCCTGCCTGAAATCCTGGAGAGCCGCTGCCAGTCAGTGTAGACAGTGTAGAGCTAGAAGGACCAGCACTCTTACTCAGTAGAACACTGATTCCTATATCCTTTTAAACCAGTCCTTTATATAGAGTCATGAGGACTGGAACCTTGTTTCCTTTTCAGCTGAAGAGCTGCAGCTCCCTAATGGAGCGCATGCCTTGCATGCAGAAGGTTCCCGATTCAATCCCCAGCATCTCCAGATCGGGTTGGGAGAGATCCCTGTCTGAAACCCTGGACAGCGACTGCCAGTCAGGGTAGACAAAATTGAGCTATATGGCCTGGCTCGCTTCCTGTGGTCCTTACAGGGCAGGAGACACCCTTGCAGGTGCTTCCCGTACTCACAGGGGTTGTCCTTTTGTTTACATACCTCACGAGGGACCTGCAGAGGAAGATAAAAGGGGAAGAGGCACTGAGTTCCAGAAGGGGAGCAGCTCCAGCCCAAAGGGCAGCTTTCCTAAGCCCTTGGGCGTTACCTCATAGACGGCAAAGCCAATGGTCTCCATGTCCTTGCCGAAGCGCCTCTCACGGCGCCGGTTCTTCTGCATCAGAGCCAGGAGGAAACTGCAGCCCGGTTCCCTCCTGTCCTCGTCGTCGTCGTGGTCTACCTCTTCAAGGCGGATTTTAAACTGGGGGTTAATCCAGAATGTCGCTGAAGAAGAAAAAGGGGGAGACAGTCAGGAGACAGGCCTGAGCAAGAAGAAGGGGCTGAAAGCAGGTGGGAGGGGCAGGCGTCATGGGTCGGCATTGTCAGGCACCTGCCAGGGCCCGCTGCTGGCCCCCAGGTGCCCCCTGGCCCCGCTCCACTTCCTCCACACTCTTGCTACCTGTCCTCTCCAGTGACAAGAGCGAGGAGGAGGAGCGTCTGCCACTTGCTTCACCTTCCCCGTCCTGGGCAGTAGGGCGGATGGGATCTGGAGAGAGAGGGCAAGCCAATGGACAGTGGTGAGAGTGGCAGGGAGGGTGTCATCTAATGGGGGCATCTTGGCCAAGCTGCCTCCCCTCCCAATCTGGAAACAACAGTGGCTGAAAGGGCATTGAGTCCAAACACTGTGCCCCCAGAACTGGCAAGGCTTTAGAGCTGAGCTTTCTTAGTTGCTCAGGGACGTTTATTTGCTAGGGGCTTACCAGCTAGGCAGGATATTTGAATTTAGGACATTGTACAGAGCATTTAGTGTGGTGGCACCTACCCACTCCCTCCCACTTCATGCCAGACAGGCACCTTCTCTATTGTTTTTTCAATGCTTGCTAAAGATATTCCTCTTTCAACTAGCTGTTTAAAATCTTTATCTCAACTGGCATTTGTCTTGGACTTGAACTAATTTTATGTCTGTATCTGTTGTCTTAAATTGTATATGTCTATAGTTTTTATATATGCAATTATTGTAACTGTTTTTATATATGTAATTGTAATTGTTTTTCTATATGTAGCTGTTTTACATATGTTATTACATCGTAAACCGTTTTGGGAAGCCCCATGGGAGGCAATTCATACATGAAATAAACATTTGTGTTATTGTTATTACATTTATATCCTGCCCTTCCTCCGAAAAGGAGCCCAGAGTGGCAAACAAAACACTAACAATACTCTAATACATCTTAAAAACAGACTTTAAAATATATTAAAACAAAACATCTTTTAAAAAAGCTTTAAAAAAATTTAAAAAGCAACTCCAACACAGATGCATTCTGGGATAAGGTCTCTACTTAAAAGGCTTGTTTCTGAAGACTTGTTTTTATTAAAAAAAAAATAAAAACTGTTTCAGTTTTCTTGTTTAGCCATGAAGCATCTCCAAGGTCACGGCTGTTGTTTTCACCCTTTCTCTGTTTCCATTAATGGGCCCTTTAAGTTACAAGGTGGGTGGATTTCAGTTGCAACCTCCTGATGGGAAGAGCAGCCTGACAATAGACCCAGTAATCTAGGGCAGGGTTAGCCAACCTGGTGCCCTTCTGGATGATGTTGGACTACAACTCTCTCAGAACTCCACTGCAGAAGACCCTGGAAGACTTGAGCCTTCCCTGTTTTGTCACGGTAAGAGGTTACTAGAGAGGGCCAGATCCCTTTAAGTCAAGCAGCATCTTGCACCATAGGTGGTGGCAAGAATTAGGCTGCACCTACTGCTGGTGCTGTCATGAAAGTGCTCAGTTTCCGCTTGCTCCTGGCTGAAGCAACTTCAGAGCGCTGTGTTCCCCAGAGCACGGCCTGGGGCCTGCCCCACGTTGCCTTGTATCCAGTCTGAACATCCCCATCCTACAACCGTCCCTTGTCCCATCACAGAGCAGGACAAACTCCCTTTCACTTCAGTAAATCTCAGGGAGGAGAGTTCTGCCTTAGCCTTCTCACTGACGCACACTCATTTTTATTTTTTAATTAACTTAAAAAAAAAAAAAGACAAAGCTACACCTTATAAATAAACAAAGCAGTCAACCAGATGGAAAGCCCCTTCCCTTCACACCCACAGTCTGCAGTGGTGTAGTCCAAGCAGAGGTTTGCCATATCATTTGCAGTCAGCTCAGCTTTGGTTTGTCAAGTCTCTTGCAGCGATACCATGTCAGAATGACCTCAGAAATCCAAAAATTGTTTATCATGTTGCTTAGAAGACCAACTTGCTATATTCCAGGAGAACAGCCCTCATTTGCTCGGGGCTCTACATCTACCGATTCCACTTTGCTCAAGGATTCTGTGATTCTAAACACATCAATATTTTATTGTATTTTTACACAGGAGACCTGTCCAAGCTCATTTGTGCCATTAACAACAGATGGAGAAGAACTACCATATTTTAGAAGGGTTAGGACTTGACAGCTTAGCTAGCTATTTAAAGCTGCATTTGATGGGGAACATAGGGGTCCAATGGACTGGAGGTCTTGCAGAAATTTGAAGACACAGGCTTGCAGCATTAAGGTGGGCCTTTATTTAGTAAGGAAACTTACAGGTGGTCAGTTTCCCATGATGTTTGATGGAGCTCTGTCACATGGCACTGATGTTCACAATTTTATACCCTCCAAGACAAATAAATTAGCATCTTCCAATCCAAAAATTATACATCATCAATACAGTAGGGCCCTGCTTATATGGCGGGTTAGGGACCAGGCCCCTGCCGTAAAGCAGAAATCGCCGTAAAGCAGAACCCACTGACTATAATGGGTCGCGTCACGCAAAAATGTCGCAAAATCGGCTTTAAAACTGGGAATTTCCCCGAATTGAAAGCCGCCGCATCAGCGGAATGCTGCAAAACGGAATGCCAGTAAGCGGGGCCCTACTGTACACAGTTATGATGCTGCTTACATTAAAACTAGCCAATCAGATAATAGTCAGAAACTCTAATACCAGCCCATCACTTCTTTGACGTAATACAGTCCAAAGCTGGGCCTTCCTGACCTGATGGAGACACTGAGTCTGCTTTAGCAAGGTCCTGTATATCAAAATCTAATCTTCAGGGTCTTGCTGTCCTAGCTGCTGAACATTACAAGATGAGACCTTGCAAGTGACATTAAAGAAACAAACTAACAGAGGAGATTTTCAACTTTGAGTCACAATTTGAGTTATTATAACTTCAATATTCAATATTCATCAATATTCCTAAAGAATATATAGTTTATTAGTTTATTATAAAAATTCCACATCACATTATCTGCTTTATGTCTTGCATTTGTTGTCTGTATGAACTAGAACATACTCCTCCTGCTGGTACAGTGAAAGTTGGTTCATTAGGGCAAACAGCGCATAGCCCCACCAACTTCAGTCTGTCCCCAGACAGCTGCCACCTGCCTGTCCAGGGGGTGGCACCACCTGTCAGATTCCTCTTCCTCCTCAGTCTTGCCCTTGCAGCACTCAGCAGGGAGGAGGATGGGGACAGAACTAGAATTAGTTGGCTCTGCCTGTCATTGGCTCTGGCTCAGCCAGTCATTGGCTCTGGCTCCACCTACTGTTGGGCTTCCTTGCTTTCCGCCCCACCAGTCCCAGCAGGCACCAGCCACCATTGCCCTGGTGCAAGTAATCACATCATGCGCAACACACGCTACCTGGAAAATTCCTGCAGCCACCAGCTGTGCTCCCCCGCCGCCAGGTCCCGTCATACAGCATTGTGTTCCACTTTCGGACCTTGTGCGACTTCAGCGCATCCGGCGTGAGGTTGCAAATCTCAAGGCGGTTGAACTCCCTGAGGAAGTCTTGGAAGGACATCCTATGGGGAGAAAAGCATAGCGACTTCAGATAATAATAATAATAATAATAATAATAATAAATCTTTATTTTTACCCCGCCCTTTTTCCAAACCTGGAACTCAGGGCGGCTGACAAATAAAAACTACACATAGGTAAAAAAACATACAAAAATATACAATTAAAATAGAATTAAACTATTCGTGACATTAAAACCATAAAACATACACTTAAGATACTAAGACAATTTAAAACATTAAGAATAGGACCATAGAACAATGCAACAGACCTTATGAGGCCCTATCTTAAACATCTTCTAGTCCAAAAGCCTGTCGGAATAAAAAAGTCTTTGCCTGCCAACGGAAGGATAGCAAGGAAGGGGCCATTCGTGCTTCCCTAGGAAGAGAGTTCCAGAACCTGGGGGCAGCCACCGAGAAGGCCCTATCTCGGGTCCCCACCAATCGCGCTTGCGAAGGTGTTGGGACTGAGATCCTGAGGATCTCAACGCCTGGGCAGGCTCATATGGGGAGATACGGTCTGACAAATAGCCTGGACCTAGGCCGTATAGAGCTTTATAGGTCAAAAGCAGCACTTTGAATTGTGACCGGAAACAAACTGGCAGCCAGTGGAGCTGTTGTAACAAGGGAGTTGTATGGTCCCTGTAACCAGCCCCTGTTAACACTCTGGCTGCAGCTCTTTGTACCAGTTTACGTTTCCGAACAGTCTTCAAAGGCAGCCCCACGTAGAGCGTGTTACAGTAATCTAAACTATAGACCGCTATAGGGCGGTCTAGAAATGTAATTAAATAAATAAATAAAATAAAATCTAAACAGGATGTAACTAAGGCATGCATCATGCTCATTCACGTGTGTGTGCGCGTCTGTTTATAAAAATGCGATCCCTAAGGCCTACCAGAATTCTCCATCTTCCATTTTAATTCTCAGCTGTTGTCCCACAGATGGATTCACTACGTTCCACTCCCCAGAACTGTAAAAAAAGAAGAAAAATTAACAGGGGCTGTTAGAGACACAGGCACTATAACAGGCAGGAAATGACAAAACTTTCTGCCAGCTCATGAGAGCCCTGCTGGACCAGCCGGAAGGCCTATCTAATCAAACACCCTTTCGCCACATTGGCCAGCCAGTTACCTATGGGAAGCCCACAAGCAGGGGCATGAGTGTAATAGCCTTCTCTCACTCCTGATCCCTACAGACTGGGGCCACATTCACACCATACATTTATTCCACAATTATTCCACTTTAAACAGTCATGGCTTCCCTCAAAGAATCATGGGAAGTGTAGTTTGTGAAGGGTATTGAGTTGTTAGGAGACCGTTAGGAGAGCTCCAATTCCCAGAATTCTGTGGGAAGAAGGTGTGACTGTTAAAGCACTCTGGCCGCTGGAGCTCTGTCAGGAGAACAGGAGTCTCCTAATAGCTCTCAGCTTCCTTCACAAACTACACTTCCCAGGATTCCTTGGGGGAAGCCATGGCTGTTTAAAGTGGAATAATTGTGGAATAAATATGTAGTGTGAATGTGGCCTGGTACTCAGAAGCATACTGGCTCTGGGGTAAAATATAGCCCTCATGACTATAGCCATTGATAGTAAACTTCCTAAAAGGAGAAAGTTCCACAAAGTAAACGCAAAAAAAGAATCACTATACAGTATAATGGAATGCAAAAAATACCAAAATGACAGGCACTAGGGCATGTTACTACCAAGAAGCAATGGTATCTGAAGAAGAAACAGTTTTTACAATTCGGAATAGAGGTCATTGTAGCACTATTCCTCACTGCTTGTGGTTACTGTGGTTGGGTTTGGACCTAGCATTTGCACTGCATCATTGGTATTACAGTGTTTTACTTTATTGTCTTTGGTACCTACAGCATAATGTACTGTCTGCTGTGTTTTGTAATTTGGCTGTTTGTACTCTTGTTTGCACTGCAGTACAGTGATATGCCTACAGCCATTGATAGCCTTATCCTCCATGAATTTGCCTAAGGCCCTTTTAGTCATAGTTGGGCTATGTGCTGTGTGAAGGACTTCCTTTTCTTTGGGGTCCTGAATCTCTGACCATTCAGTTTCAATGGGCAAAATTAGTTCTAGTATTATGAGAGAGGGAGTAAAGCTTTTCTCTATCCACTCCACGCCCTGCACAATTTTATACATTTCTACTCACCTTTTCTCTAAATTAAAAAGCCCCACATGCTGCAACGGTTCTTCATAGGGGAGTTGTTCCATTCCCTTGATAATTTTGTTTGCCCTTTTCTAAACCCCTTCCAGCTCTACATTATCTTTTTCGAGGTGAGGTGACCAGAACTGTACACAGTATTCCAACTGCAGTCACACCACAGATTTAAGAACATAACATAACGTAAGAACATCAGAAGAGCCTGCTGGATCAGGCCAGTGGCCCATCTAGTCCAGCATCCTGTTCTCACAGTGGCCAACCAGATTTGTAGAAAGGCATTATGATACGGACAGTTTTAATTTTGATCCCTTTCCTAAAGATCCCTAACATGAAGTCTGCCTTTATCCACAACTGAGAGGCATATTGAGTCAACGTTTTCATTGAGCTATCCACCACAACCCCAAGATGCTGCAGTTCAAATCGGCTGGTGACTAGGGATGGGATCCGTTGGCTGGTGCCAGTTCAAAAGCATTCTGTCAATGTAACAGGCTAGTGTTGATCTGAGTTCGTTCTTTGTCCGTTAGCTTCTATTTTTACTGATCCCTGTGTTTTTTTTGCTCAGAAAAAATATTGATATTAATATCCATATTTTAAAAGGCAATATAGATATTTTGAAGGAGGTATCTATATTACCTTTAAAAATATCGATATTTTGTAGAAAATATCAATATTGAAAAAAGGAAATATTGACAAATTATCATTCTTACAACTGAAGTTTTAGATGCAGGATATATATTTTTTTAAAGTCCATTTTCAAAAATAGCCATGGAAAGTAGTTACATTAAAATCCAATCCTCAGCTGTTGAGAATAAGCAAATTAATGAAAAATTCAGCACCAAATCTGAACTGGGTGGAATTCTAGCACATCCCTACCAATGACCCTGGGGAAAGATAATGGTATGCAATAGAATTAACCTCATTCGTTTTAGTAATGGAAACAAATAGGAATCCAAATGAATGACTTCAGAATGATTCATTCCTTTCTATTGGGATGAAAAACAGTCTGGAACAGGCTGCATAGGTCATGGAAAGGTTAATGAGCAAGAAAAGAGAGGAGTGAAAGGAACAGAAATAAAATTGGGTCTGCAAAAAAAGGATCATGTGTCTTATCTATCTGAAATTAGGCTAGTTTATCCCTTTGGAGGGGTGGCAGAATATTTTAAAAAAACTCATTCTATTTGGACAGAAAACACCAAAGTTATAGGCAAAAGAAGACTTGAGAGGTCTCTTATTTAAATCAATTGGAAGCTTATATGATGTGTGGCTTATTTAACTGTCTGTAAAATGGGGAATCTTTCCCCAAGTTTTCTGAAATTTGGGAGGACCAATGCTTTGCAAGGGTTATAGAATGACCAAAAATGTTCATGCACTACGCATGGAATACACAAGAGTTACAAGCAGCAGAAGAGTACCTGGGCTTCTCACTGAAATCAGTGGGGGACCCCCCTCCCCCAAATGAATGAAATACAAATGAAAGGAAAAATTAAAAATGGTTATTTTGTAACAAAAACGTATTTCTTTTCTTGAACATCTCTAGCATGAGATGGGAAAAGTGCCTTCCCCTAGGGCCTAGAGCATTTGACGTGGAGTCATCTATTCTGTTAGCTCCACTTCAAAAGTAGAGGCATATGCTCTGGATTGCACTGGCTCATCAGTGATGGGCTTGATAAAGTGAAACGACTGCTTGTGCAAATGTAGGAGCCAGAGTGTTTCTCTAGCCCACTGGAGCCCAATTGAAGTACAATTCTCATCAGCCCCAGAACACGTTACCAATAGCCAGGGATGATGGGAGTTGTAGTCCAGCAACATCTGGACAGCCAAAGGTTCCCCATACCTGGGCTAGCTGTAACAACTCTCCTAGCTCGGTCGCAGGGAAGATTCACTCTGGATTTTAAGCACAACACACACCCTGTTTCCATTTACTCCTTCGCTTCGCAAACTCACTTCCTCCACACACCAACTGTGGGACACAGAACTCTTCTTTTTTCAAATGCCTGCACCTTGCGTCTCTCTAATTTCTACCTCTGCTTTTCCTATAGA
This sequence comes from Rhineura floridana, assembly GCF_030035675.1. Taxonomy (NCBI): domain Eukaryota; kingdom Metazoa; phylum Chordata; class Lepidosauria; order Squamata; family Rhineuridae; genus Rhineura; species Rhineura floridana. The sequence continues at coordinate 8,248,460 of NC_084501.1, forward strand.
GAACATGGCAGCAAAGCAAACGAGAGCCAGTGTGGTGTGTAAGTTAGAATGTTAAGATGGGGAGTCCTGGGTTTAAATCCTGACTCGGCTACAAACCTTACTAGGGGGCCATGGGGCCAGTTCCTGTCAACTTAACCTCCCTCACAGGGTTGTTCTGAGGATAAGACAGAAAGATCATGTATACCACCTGTCGGAAGGCAGAGCTGGGGTCCCAATCCCGGGGAGCTGGATCCCGGAGAGTTGGGAGAAGAGTATTCGGATGGATGGCAGAGGGAAGGGGGAGGAACTTCCCCCCTTTGGAGCGAAGACGAAACAGAGGAACTGCCAGTGATAAGGTCGCTTAGCAACGGGGAGCCTGAGCCCTCCCTGGACATTCTCACGCCTCCCCCTCTTTCAGGCTCAGAGCAAGAGGGGGAAGAGGGAGGGCGGGGAAAAGCGGGGAGGCAGTTTACCATCAGCCCCTCCCCTATCCCCCATCCTGGAATCGGAAACTTCAGAAGAGGAGGGGGTGATGCTTCCCCCCTCACCGCACACACGCAGACAGCTGAAAAGACAGGAGAGAAGGGGGGGAAGGCGGGCAGTACCTGAGGGGCAGTTAAGGAGGAGCGAAAGATTGCGCGCCCGTTTGGCCCCTTCTTAAAGAACAGGCGGGAAGAAGTCCCTTGCTCTGTCAACTTTCTCCCAATGCCGCAGGACCTGTATCCCTGTATTGCTTCATGAGAAAACAGTCTTTGTTTGGACATTACCCTAATAAAACACGAATTAACTACAGCCGTTGGTCTGGTTCCTGAGTCACATCCTGGGCCTGACACCACCCTGAGTTCTTCGAAGGAAGAGTGGGGGAAAATGGTAGACAGAGAAGATAGCCCTTCTGTCTCCAGCTTTGTGACACACTCTATGACAAAGGAGGACTGGAAGTGGAACCCAGATAATCTGATCCCCATGGAAATGAATGAAACATGTTACTTGTGGGAGGGAGGGAACGTTTATAACCTTTGCTATGGCCACACTTGTCACCTCCCCCCCCCCCCCGCCTGGCTCTTTTAGGAACACGCATGGAAAACTCTTCAAGGGTTTGTTTCTTACTTGTCACTCCAAGCTCCAGTCCATTCCACCTCTCCCCAGGGGTTTCGTATCCGTATCAGACTGACCTTCTGCCCTCGGTAGTTGACCTGTGGGAGCACAGAGAGTATAAGAGATGCCTGCTAGAGATACTGCGTAACAGAGGAAGGAAACAGCAAGGT